>NC_140943.1:110284510-110673698 GCF_014529385.1 Adiantum capillus-veneris | reverse complement strand
GCATACCTCAGATTGACTGGAGTTGGGAGTTTGAGGAAACAAGGGAAAACAAAGACATAGGAGAGAGTGTGATACAGACTTTCAACTTCCAAAGCACCCTGACAGACTTTTACTGTTTTTGTGGTGAGCTATGTCGCTCAGCTTTGACCACTTCGATTCAAAGTTTCATGCATGAATTTGGAGAGTTAAAACCTGGCAGCTTCTTGTTGGATGTTTCTCCAGAATTCCCAGTCATTGACGACATAAGTGTAGCCAGGTTAGTGTTGTTGCTCGGTATTTGATTCTTGTACTATTTTGCTGTGCTAAAGAACTTTGTTTTGAAGTAAAATCACCATCTATCAAATGAAATTATTTTCTGTTCAAGCCCAATAAGCCTTCCACTTTTGCTGTTCTGAGATTGTTTGCATGCTAATCTTTAGGTTTGCATCTTGTTCTTTTACTGGACACCCCCCCCCCCCCCCCCCCCCCCCCCCCCCCCCCCCCCAAAAAAAAAAAAAGAACCAGGCCATCTCTCTCTCTCTCTCTCTCTCAAGTGCGGTAGATTGGTTATGCCATGTCCCTCTTGAATAACAGGTCTTAAGTTCAGCTCTCCTTGTCGGATAGTTCTTTAAGGTCTCTTGGGATAGTTTCCTACGACATTAAAATATTACTCTTCTTCTTCTTCTTCTCTCTCTCTCTCTCTCTCTCTCACACACACACACACACACACACACACACACACACACACACACACACACACACACTCAAGAAAAGGAGGGTTTGGAACCTGTTGTTTTACATTACCAAATTACAGGCTCAAAGGCATTACATCAGCCCGAAGACATAACAAAATAACGAATGTGGTGGTGAAAAACCATGAGATAGACAATAACAACAAACGCAAGGGAAAAACTACCACTAATACTCCAAAAGATGGGTGATACTACAAAAGCTAGGATCAAGGGAGTAATGGAAGAAAGTAGTAGAGCGCTTAAGCGGAAACATGCCACCCAGCCTTCGATGAAGAGGCTAGAGGAGTGGGGAACGTGTGGTTTGATCTTAATGAGTTTGCTTGAGTGGCCAGGTCTTGTTGGACCTCGACGACTTCTTTGGCAAACATGAACCTCAGGTGATGATCTTTCAAGTCTTCCGATTCTTAGCAATTCGAGTTTACTATGGTCCTCTTTAGGTCTCGAGTTCTATGAGATTTAGGTTTTGCTATTCAGTTGCAGAGGAAGCAGTTTGTCTCATATTTCTTTCTGGTGGTATTTATTCTTTGTTCTGAGGATACTTCTCTTTGAGAGGGGGCTTTTAGGTTATTATCTTCAATTGACTACCGGTGCTCCATTCAATAGAGTATCATGCACGGCCCACTCTCACGACGCTACGGAAACAGGGAAATTAGCGGATGTCCTTGCGGGAGAGTGGGCCTTCACCATAGAGACCATTGGGTGGGACCTGGTAATAGGTCTAGTCACCGATGGAGAGGCATCAAACAGGGCAGCCGAAGCAATTTTAGAGGGCATTTATCCTCACATCACGGTGTCCTTTTGCATGGCACATTGCCTTAACAACCTCCTGAAGGATTTCGACAAACTACCTTGGATTGAGCCTCTCATTGCATCCACGTCCAAGGTGGTTTGTTTCATCAACAACCACAACATACTTCGAGTTGAGTTCTTGAAACGATTGGGGGGCAAAGTGCTGCTAAAGTATTGTGAGACCCGCTTCACGTACAACTATCTTATGGTAAGCCGCTTTGTAGAGTGTCAAAGTGCAGTACGGTAGCTCTTCATCAGTACAGAGTTTGTGAAACCGGCTCGTAGGGCGGTAGGCTTTGGCTTTCACCGGAAATTCTTTACTTTAGACACACAGAGAGTACTTTGCAAAAGGAACCTGCGACGACGGGAATTAACATTTAAGCACACACACGGTTCGGAAGCTAGAATGCTCCGAGCAGACGTCGACAACCTGTAGGTCCCAAAATTGGCGCCCCTTTCGGTATTTCTTTATACTTTGAGAGGGTAATTACAAAGTAGAGTCTTGGGAATCCTTTACGTGTATCCTGCTAGATACTACCTGTTTTGGCCAAATTTCGGTAGCATAACAGCCCCAAAACTTGTGCAAAACCAATTCCCCTGCTGGAACTCACTCCCATCCTCTGATTCCTGCCCAAAGACAGTAAATTCAGCCCGCTGTATTTACTGGTTTTTGCCCTGTTTTCAGCCCTAAACAGTCCCCGAACTGTCCTCTGTCAGTGGGGCACTGTTCCCAATGGTTCTGGCGTCCGTATGGCTGAAAAACAGTCAAATTACAGCGCATACGCAGCGCTGAAAACGCACCTGTATGGTGAGGTTATGACCCTCACCGGTGCTTGCTTTGGAGTAGCAATTAACTACCCCTGTTCCTGCTCAAGGAGGCTCCTGCCTCAGCACAACAGGTTCTCAATGAAGCATCCCCCCAACATAAATCGAGCGCCCCCCTCTTCTGCGCTTGACCTGCAATGCATCTATGAACAAATCGATGCAAAAGGGGAAGATTTCCATGGCTGCCAAAACCTGCGTATCGCTGAAAACGCATCAAAACATCCCTGTAAACACGCATTTGATGCCTTCCAATGCTGAAAATGAGCTCCTTGGTCCTAGGTAAAGTCTTGGGAAGCTAAAAAATGGAGAGAAATGGCTGAAAATCAGTGTTATCAGTTTCTAAAATTGCTCCAAAAAGTTAGTTACGAGTTTTGTTCTCCCAGAATTGGTAAATTGGCCAAAAAGTGCCACTTGGCACTCATACATGCAATTTTCCCGCATTGGGCTTCTCGCTTAAAAATCACTTAATCGGTGCATCAGTTGACTTTATAGCAGAGTAATAAAATGTTCCACTTGTCATTTTGAAGCTAATGACGTGAACAGATTTCATGTCCCAAAATAATTGTTCCCTAAATTTTAGGGGATGCTTCCGTTGGACTCCCATTGGTCATCTTACCATCAATGCCCATTGGGACCGCATCCAAAAATGCAATGTAGCTGAGCTGTCGGGTACTTTACTTTGGTGACCCCACCTTGACATTGTACCTTTATTGAGTTCACTTCCTAGTATTCACCAACTTGCTAAGTGCGACGGGGGGACCTACATGATCTTGAACTGAGCCTAGACATCGTCTTACTATAGGAATTCCAATGCCGACCAACTTCCCGTCTGCGGGTGAAACTACCGTTCACATTGGCCATACAATGTCCGACCATTTGCAACTTCAAAAAGAGGGTCTCAAAAATTAAACAAAAATCATTGGAAAGAAACCAATAACTAAGGTTAGCAGTTGCCACGTCCTCGTGACAGTTTACTGAGACTTCCCATGCAAATACAGTGGCAGGGATCATTTGTACAGGGAAGGTAGAGGATCTTGAGTTCTGGGAGTCTCTTAAGACTCTTGACAAAATGCTGAAACCAGTGATCCACTTGCTTAGAGTGATGGATGGTATGAAACCTTGCATTGACAAGGTCTATGAAGCAATGGATTGCATGCTTGAGGCACTTGAAGTCTTGAGGAGGACCCCAATAGGCTCGAAGAAATGAAAGATCTTTGCAGTAGCAGGTGGAATGCCTATAGTTCACCTCTTCATGGTGTAGCTTTTGTGTTGGACCCAGAGTTCCAGGGTGCAAGGCAGGAGCATGATTTGGAGGTGAACACACATTGGAACACCATCTTGAAGAAGCTTCACTCTGATTGTGACATGCGACGCAAAATCAAGGACCAACTTGCATTTTACAAGGATATGTGAGGATCATTTGGGACAGCCGATGCCCAAATTGATCGCACCAAGATTTCCTCTGTCTTGTGGTGGCAAGAAAATGGTTTAGATGTATTAAAAGTTTAGGCATCTCAAGTGAATTGCCCATTGTGATCCCATTATTTACTTTGGCTTTTAGGTATTTATTTTACTTATTTGTCAAAGTCTTTGGTAGGGCAATTGTAAGGTGCAGCGGAAAGAATGTTGTATTTTCTCAAGATTAGTGATCTTTATTGCTCAAGGTTCCTTTTAGTTCTTAGGGAAGGAGAGAGCCTTCCGTCTCATGGGGAGTGCTATGATCACGAACAAAGTGAGTGGATATTGTGCATGCAAGTGAATGAGACTGAGAGAAGGAGAGAGAAGAGATACGACACCGAGAGGTTGTAAAACCCTCCTCCGAAGGCCCCACTCTCGTCAGCGAGAGTGGTCTACTTTGATTGCACAATGGTGTACAATGCGAATGCAATGGATTGATGCAAATGGGACTATGCCGATGACGACGACGACGACTTAGGCTGAAATCTGTGATCTTCTATTGGCTGAATTTCGTGGACTGTTTTCGGGCTGAAATTGATTGCTTTACTTCTGTCCTTATGACTGAAAATGATCGGCTTTGTCGGGGGTCATGCTGAAGATGAAAACGCTGAACTGTTGTACTGCTGAAAACGCTGATATTGCAGGTCTATCAATGCTGAAAAAACGCTGGAATGGCAGTGTTTTCCATGTTAGAAAAACGCTGAAATAGCAGAATTCTCCTAGCGTTAGTGGCTGGCTGAAATCGCTAGAAAGGGCTAGGGCTGGCGTTAGTAAAAACACTAAGGGCTGAGGCTTGTAGGTCGCGGGAAAAACGCTAGAGAAGGTCACTGCTGGTGATGACTTGCTGTAGGGGGGAAACGCCAAGGAGATGGAGTGGATGGCGATGCTAATGCTTGAAGATGCCCGCGAAGATGGAGGTCCAAAAACGCTGGGGGTGCTGGGTGGGGGGGGGGGGGGGGGTTCTGCTGAGAAGTTGCCTTTTGAGCGGGAAGCTCCTGCTGCCTCTTCTGCCAGAGAGTGCTAACTTGGGTTTGCTTATATATTAACTTAGCAAAATTGCCCTACCTACTTTTTTGTTGGAAAGTCATTAAAAAATAATAAGTGAAAATAACCAAAAATAGGAAAAATAGGCTAAATGCACTAGAAAATTCCCCTGTCTGAATTTGATGGATTCTGAAGGGAATATTGATGATCATGCTGTGTGCAACCAGAGGATATGCATCTATGCTAAGTGACTGGGCATGCACGGTCTACGAGTAGACTCACAAAAGTGCCACATCATTGCTAAGCTAGACTGACTGAACTGACTGAACCTTGTTGTGGTGTAGCTTGTCCACGGACACATAGGGTCGAGATGTGTCACGACTCACGTGACAGCAATCTACTGGGATTGCTATATAAGGCTTAAGCAACCCCTTGCCTCCATCATATACACATTCAGTTATTCATTGCCAAGGTTAATTGGTTCAGGAGACTCTCTCTCTCTCTCTCTCTCTCTCTCTCTCTCTCGTGCTCACTCCCCTTGGTCTCTACGCTTCCGCATCGTCGACTTTGACATGGTATCAAAGCACCTTGGTGGAGCAAAGTGTTGCTTGAAGCCCTAGGTGGAGGGGCGGTTCTGAGCAGATTGGAGAACTTCGTTGCGGCAAAATCCCTCCTCTGCTCCCAACGTTTCAAAACGTTGCTGTGTAGTGGCATCGAATCCCCTCCCTATTCTGCCTGCGAGTGTTTCAAAACGATGTGTTGGCAGTGCCTTGGCAACGGGCGAGGGTAGTGGTTTGTCTCTGCGTTTTAAGACGCTGTAGCCTGCTATCGACAATACACAGGGCCCCTCCCCCTGGGTTTTGAAACGCGCGCAGTGAGGATTTTGGAGCGACGATGACAACCCCCACTAAGTGCAGCGTGTTGAAAGTTGAAACGTTGTGTGTGTCTTGGGACATCGCCTCCCTTGTGCGATGATAGCCATGCACCTTGAGCAGAGCCCGACATTTTGAAACGCCAAGGGCTATAAGCAGTGGAGGGTAGCTCTCAAAGAGGGAGAAGTCACGTGGCTTGAGCGAGCAAATTAAGAGAGGGTGTTAGAGTTGGAGATTTTGTGCCTTGGGAGCAAAGCCTTGTGGAGCGGGGAAACTGGAGTTGAAGAGAGGAATTGCAGAGGGTGCGGAACAACTTGGGATTAGTGCAAAGGAGTGGATCGGCATCAGCTTGGAGTTCTTGCGGCTTGGAATTTGGAGCGGCAAGGAGATTTTTTGTGGCCTATTGGAGTGCAAGAAGGTACAAAATGCCGAGTTCTGCAACTCGACTGTCACGTGACACATCCAACCCTACGTGTCCGTGGACAAGCTACAACACGACAAGGGTTCAGTCAGTCCAATCAGTCTAGATTTAGAAGCGATTTGGCACTTTTGTGAGTCTGTTCGCAGACCGTGCATGTCCAGGCAGTTAGTGTAGATGCATATCCTCTGGTTGCACACAGCATGATCAGAAGCATTCCCATCAGAATCCATCAGAATCCTGCAGGGGAATTTTCCAGTGCATTTAGCCTATTTTACCTATTTTTGACATTTTTTACTTATTAATTTAAGTGACTTTTGTTGGAAAGTAGGTAGGGCAAATTGAGTAAGTTTGTATATAAGCAAACCTAAACTAGCACTAATTGGCAAAAGAGGCAGCAGGAGCACCTTGCTCAATAGGCAACTTCTCAGCAAGACCACCCTCGCGACAACTCTGGCGTTTTCTCTCAACAGAAGGCCTAGCGTTTTTGGACTAGATCAATGAGCGTTTTTGCACTTGCAGATTGCGTTTTGCATTTGCAAGACAAACGGCGACAGATTCCAGATTTTCAGTCCTAGTGTTTTTGCATCTGCATCCAACCCTAGCGTTTTGCAGATTCTCCGCAACGGAAACTCAAGGAACATCAGCATTTTCAGTTTTCAGCCTTTAGACATCACAGAAGAACCCTCGAACCTCGCAGATCTCACCTTCCCGCATCAGTTCCTCGTAGCACGGTCGGTTTCCGCAAGGTTTACAGTTTCAGCCCGAAAAACGTAGATTTCAGCATCTGCGTTTTCAGTGTGTCGTAGTTGCATCGTCGTCATCGACATAGAGTCAGAATTCAGCAGATACAAGATTTGCAGATTTCAGCCCTTGGCGTTTTCAGATTTCAGCCCGTCTTGTGGTCGTCCTCATCGTCGTCAAGTCCACGCGTAGTGTCCATTCACTTTGTTTGTGTCCATTGCACTCTCTCATTAAGAACGGAAGGCTCTACCTTCCATAAGAACAAAAAGGAACCTTGAGCACGGTTCGGAGCACTCATATTGAGCAAAGTTCAAACATTCATTCCGTTGCACCTAACATCAACAAGGCACCCTTTGCTTGAGCACCCTCGACGACATCGACCAAAGACAACCAAAAGCTATGGATAACGGATTGTCAACCATCCGTTTAGTGGCCTATGCACCGGCACAGTTCTCAAGGAACCCTACAAATTGTTTGGCTTGAGTTTGTGAAGTCAAAGCAAATGGAGGAGTTCGCTAGAGGACAACGGCAAAGGTCAGTTGGACAAGGATGCAGGGTTGTCCACGTCCGTCGAACGGAACGTCCCGTCCGTTCCGTCCGGGTTCCGTCCGATCAAAAAAAAGTGACCGTTGGCGGACGTTTTTGATTGTTTTTACAGCCGTTTTGTAGCGCCACGTGCTGGCAGTTTTTGAACGTTAAAAATTGAACGTTGGGGGCCTTGGAGCCTTGGCCCTTGGGGCATCATAAGCCAATGTGCCATCCCCCCCCCCCCCCCCCCCCCCCCCCCCCCCCCCCCCAACATCCACACACACACACACACACACACACAAAGCCACATGGGCTATGGCCATGGCACATGGAATTTGAATTTTGAAGCATGCTCTCTCTTTAACCCTCTTCTCCCTCTCTCCTCAAAACCTATATAAGGTTGCCCACCCTCTCTTCTTCTCCATATATCCCTCAAGCTCTCTCATTCATCTCCTTCCCTACTCAAGCTCCCTCAAGCTCTCTCCATTCATCAAGGGCCAAGGCTTCAAGCTTTGGCACTCCATCAAGGCTTCAAGCTTTGGCACTCCATCAAGTCTTCAAGCTCTCCATTAGTCCTTCAAGCTCCCTTCATCTCCTTCAAGCTCTCCATTGTTCCTTCAAGGCCTAAGCTTTCTTCATCTCCTTCAAGCTCTCCATTATTCCTTAAGCTCCCTTCATCTCCATCCATCTCCTTCAAGCTCTCCATTACTCTAAAGTTCTCTCATCACTCCCCATCCCTCAAGCTCTCCATAATGCCGCCCGCTCTTCATGAAGCCTTCAACAAGCATTGCCGCTACTTTGAAAGGGTGAAGAACAAGCAAAATGTTTGCAAATGGTATTGCAAATATTGCCCGAAGACCATGACCTCAAGCTCCACCCGCCTTATCATCCACTTGACCAAGGTGGGAGGGGAAGCGGGTCCTTGTCCGAATATCCCCGACGACATTCTCCAAGAGTGCAAAGCAAAGTATCTCCCCTTGAAGACGCGCAAGGCGGTTGCAAAGGCATCGGAGGAGGTGGTTCCGCCCGACCATGATCTCTCCGATTCGGGAGAGGATGCTTCTCCATCAATGTCCGTTGCATCCGGCGGCGCTACCATGGCCTCCACCGAGGGTGGTAGCGTCTCAAAGAAGAGCAAAAGAAGTCATGGTGGGCAGCCTCCAAAGCAAGCTACTCTTGCACAAACGGTGGGTGGAACTTCCGGTCCATTGTCTTTCCTCAAAGAGAGGCAACGACGAGCGGAGATAGAGATTGCACGCACCATCATTGAGTGCAATCTCTCTTTTCATATTCTTCGCACGGATCGTTGGAAACGCATGGTGAAGGCTATTGCCGTGGTTGGTCCATGTGAAGGGTGGACGGGAGTGTCATACCATGACATGCGCACCAAAAAGCTTGATGAAGAGAGGGCACGAATCGACAAGTCTCTTGACCCTGTGCGTGCCGGATGGGTAAAGTATGGTTGCTCTATTCTCACCGATGGATGGAGTGACCGCAAGAAGAGGGGAATCATTAATATCCTTGTCTTATGCCCTCTTGGTACCTACTTCTTGCGAGCGGTTGATGCGGGAGCAAGGGGGAAAAAGGTCACGGGTGCCTTCATTTACCGCCACATTCGTCAAGCCATAAAAGAGGTAAAATTTTTGATTCCACTCTCAAGTATCTACTATTTTCAATTTTGTCTTTTGCCTTGGCTCTTCTCACTTTCCCTTCTTTCTCCATATGTAGATCGGTCCAAGCAACGTCATTCAAGTAATCACTGACAATGCCTCCAATTGTGCTTCCATGGCCAAAAAGCTAGAGGCGGAGTATCCACACATAGTATGGACTCCATGTGCATCACATTGCATTGACCTCCTCTTGGAGGACATTGGCGACCTACCTTGGGTAAAGGACATTCTATCCCAAGCCCTCTCCATCGTCAACTTCATCAACAAAAAGGTGAGAGTACTTGCGATATATCGCACTTACTCCGGCTTGGAGTTGAAGAAGCCTTCCGCAACACGCTTTGCCGCTATGTGGCTCCTCCTTGAGCGCCGCTATGATGTGCAAACCAACTTGCAAAAGACAATGGTCTCGGATGAGTTCAAAGCATGGATTGAAGAAGAGACCCAATCATCCCAACAAGATGCAAAGGCCATCCAACGGCTTTGCTTGAAGGAGGAGTTTTGGCAAGAGGTCAAGGGTCTTGTCATGGTGGTATTGCCATTGTATAAGGTGCTTCGGATGACCGACATGGAAGGGTCTACCATAGGTCTCCTCTACCACTTCATGGAGGAGGCTTACAAGGAGATTGAGAGATCCACCATTCTTGATGGAGCACCCGATGGTTCACGGTAAACATATCACCTTATGATTTATGTACATTGTAAGTTGTCTTTTTCTATCTACGGTTCTACCCTTCCATGCTTGACTATCTTTCTCTCTCTCTTTGTAGTGATGTGTTGGAGGACTCTCCAAAGAGAGATGACATTCTCTTCCTTGTTAAAAAGCGGTGGGATTGGATGAGGCGACCAATCCATGGCTTTGCCGCCCTCTTGCATCCGGCTTTCAAAAAGCCATCAATCTTTGCGGATCAAGCACTTCAAGAGGAGCGCGACAAGTACCTTCCAAAGATACTCAATGAAGAACACCATGGAGAGTTTCTCCAAGAGCTCATCAACTATGGAGACCAAAGAGGCACGGCATTCGCTTCCTCGGTGTGTTGGAAGAGGGATTCGTTAGTGAAGCCTCTTTTTTGGTGGGAATGTTTTGGCTATCAATTGCCTCACCTTCAAAGGGTGGCATTGAGGGTTCTTGGACAGGTATATCATATATATTAATAATTATACATAATACCATACCATAAATTATAAATTTATAATCTCAATCATGTCATCATTTGACATTCATCATTCATGTGACATGTCACATAAGTCACCTCTCAATTGAAAATTCCCACAATTCAAATCTCATGCCTCTCTTCTATCATCTATGTGCTCTAGGATTGCTCATTGGGTGCATGTGAGCGGAATTGGTCGGCGTATTCTCTTATACACACCAAGATCCGCAACAAGCTTTCTACGAAGCAATTGGAGCGGCTTATCTATTGTCGCTCCAATTTACGCATGTTGAGGTCCATGCACGAGATGCCAATGGCTAGGCAGGTAATTGAGTTGGCTACATCATACTCTTTATTTATGCTTTCACATGTATGATGTAATATGTATGATGTATCATGTGCTCATATTTTTGGCATACCAAATTGCTAACTCCATTAATCTTCTTGCATGTTGTAAATGACAAATAGGTGAATGTAGATGAATGCAAGCTCTCCATTGAGACTCTTAAGAGTCTCAACAAAGATCGCGATCCAGAGGAGGAGCAAATATTTTGAGACCTCTACTTGGAGTTGGAGGAGATTGATCGCCGTGTCTCTCGCACACGGTCCCGCAAGAAGGTGGTTGTGCGAGCTTTGGCAACTACAGGTAGAGGAGCTTTCACTTCGGTTGCTCGTGGGAGTGGAAGAGCGTCGGCACAGACACCCAGGACCTATGTGCGGCGAGGCTCGGGTAGCGGATCTACTATGGCGGACACCACTTTGGAGAATGTGTCCATTTCTAGACCTGCGGATCCTAGAGAGCCAGAGTTTGATGATGAGGGCAACATCCTTAGTGAGGGAGATTATGGTCTTGCATCTAGTGCATCTGATGCAAGTAGTGATGAGGATGATGCAGCTGCCTCTAGCTCAAGCTCGGACCACAACTCCGGTGATGAGAGCGATATGAGCACTTAGAACTCTCTCTTTATGCTTTAAAGTTTGTACCCATGGGCCATGAGACTATGAGTTGTGTCACTACTTTTTTGTACTACTTTTTGTCACTTGTATCTCTCGAGCCTCGACTCTCTACTTATGTAATGAATTATGAAATCAAATGCAATCATGATCATCTTTTTTCGAACATTGCCGTTTCCAATGTCCATGGCCAAATCTTTAATGTTCTTACTTGTAAGACATCTCCTTTGAGTTGTATGTACTTAATACTAAGTAGTTACTCATAATAGAGTAAAAGCTCTGAAAAATATATGATTTATTTTTTTTGCATCGTACGTTACGTCAACGTACGTCTAATTTTTTTTAGTTCGATTAGTACCGCACGTCTTCGTACGTGTAACCATCATACGTGACCGTACGTGTCAACTATGCAAGGATGGCAGTACCAGTACTCAGTTAGCTGCCTCGGTACTCGGGAGGTACGACCTTAGTCATGATTGTGATTCGACGCTTTGTTTGGCTGGAGAATTTGAAGCCAAAGGCAAGAGCAGGAACTCACAGATAGACAAGGACAAAGGCAAGATGGACAGAGATTACGGTAATAAAGATTTGACAGAGAAGATCGGCATGGCACATGTGGCGGTGGCCACAATGGCCTCAACGTCAAATTTCTAGTCAAAAGGAAGGTGTCACCACTAGCTTCAGCCAGAGAGAGGCTTGTGAGTGGCAGAGAGGGGCAATGCCTACTCCCTATAATTAATTTGGACCCTTGTGTTGGAGTTCAAGTTATTGGTGTTTGGACCCGTAGGTTGGAATTCAATGCACATGCATCTGACAGGGAACCAATCAGATATCTAAAACACTATGGATGGGCGCGCCAATTCATTGTTGTTGGTCGGATCATGGACATGATGTGTTCCAGCAGTTCATTATCTTGGAGTTTTATATTTTGGATGTGACATGTTCATAGTTCACGATGGGGATTATTGGATGTAGTATGGTCTACAGTTCAAAGTTTCTAGAAGGCAACCAATGCTCAAGATGGCATTACTTTTAGGTACAAAGTTGAGGAGAGCAACACCGAGGTGTATCCAGTTGATGGCCTCTATTGGGGTGTCCATGGTAGCTTCTTCATCAACTTGGTCTCACTATTGATGTCCACTATGAGCTGCAAAGAGGGTGTTAGTTTAGGCATCTCAAGTGAACTGCCCAATGTCATCCCATTATTTAGTTTGGCTTTTAGGTATTTATCTTACTTATTTGTCGAAGTCTTGGGTAGGGCAATTTACTGCGATTGCTATATAAGCAACCCCTTGCCTCCATTGTATACAGTGTACACATTCAATTATTCATTGCCAAGGTTGATTGGTTCAGTAGTCTCTCTCTCTCTCTCTCTCTCTGTCTCTCTCTCTCTCTCTCTCTCTCTCTCTCTCTTGCTCACTTCCCTTGGTCTCTACGCTTCCGCATCGTCGACTTTGACAAGATGGTCTTGACCTTCAGTGACTATCCGTCTGCATTCTGAGCCAAGCGATTAGCTCTTCTTGCTTGGAGCAATTGTGGAGTGTATATAGCCGCATTGCATCTAGAAAGAGAAACCGACTTGGAATGGAGAAAGCAAATGACCTTGTTTTTGTCGGTGCAAATTAAAGATGCTTTGCAAGTCAACATCCAAAGTGACAGATCCTTTTCTTTAGTGGGAGATGGAGGCAGAGGGAGAGGTGCTTGGAGAGGCAGGAGGATTTGCCTATGCAAGAGGATTGGGATGATATTAATGACAAGCAGGACACCACTACAAATTGGGAGGTGGGATGCTCTTCTGCCTCTACCCAGAGGTGAACATCAGGCATGAGTCATGATTCATTGCTCATTGGTTTTTGACATTTGTCTCCTTTGTAGCCGCCGGTTTTTCCCCCCTTTTTGTAATGCACTACCACATGAGTGATTGAGTCTTGACATGTCACCTAGTGACTTTTACGGTTGTTATTTCGCACTCTAGTCTCTACATGTCTTTTTGTAGCGCATTGGCTGGCCTTGTAAGCCATCTTTATATTCTATCATCTTTTGCTCCAAGCTTTTGTGTGGAGTGTGGACTCTATTCAACTTTGAGTTAATGTTCTTTCTATGAAGAATAAAGATGTTTTTGTTATTTGTAAAGGATGATTCCAATTCATGTGTTGTGTGTAGTGCGCAATCGCGTGTAAGCCTTAAGACTGAAGAATCATTGCAAAGCATGCCTAAATAGGATTCTACTTGGACTAATGGGTGTGTGGCTCTCTACTAACATATAAGTTAAATCCAACCTAATTTAAGCATATTTTAAGCTTACCATTCCGGCCCTTGTTCCCGTTCCGCTTTTTCGAGGGATGGCCGTTCCGGAAACGTTCCGGAAGCCCCCATTCCGGTTCCCCGTTCCCGTTCCAGGTAACTTTGGGCGTATAGGCTCTCTTTTGTAGAGGAGAGGCGTAATTGCACTTGTGTCACAATTGTGAGACTTTGGTTACAACTTCTAACATGGTCTCAAAGCTACGGTGCTTTGCTCCGACTTGCATAAGAATCTTGGCTTTTTGATGTGTGGATTTGTAGGATTGAGGATGGCTGATTTGGACGCTGATGATTTAGCCAACAGTGGATTGTATTCCTCTGTTTCTTTGTTTCTAGCTCTTCATATGGGTTTTATTTCTCTATCACTAGTGCTTTTCCCCTTAGGTTTTATAATCTTGTGATATCCCCTGGTTATTTTTCACTTTGAGCCATGGTTATGTGCAATGCCTATGGACTTCTGTAATGCCTTCGGGCTCTTTGTAATTTTTGTAGTAATACAAGGGTTCAAACCCCACTTCTTCAGAAAAAGGAGGAGGAAGAATCTAGAGAGAAGAGAGAGAGAGAGTCAGTGCATGGCTAGGAACATTCTTGCTATGACTCAGAGATTGGTAGGGAGGAATTCTATGACTGGACATCCAAAGTGTACCCTAAAGGAACCCCTTTTTTAAGGGGCAAGTTGGAAGGGTGTCTGTCACTAGCGTGTGACTACTATCTATCCTTTTTGTTGATTTCTTTCTTATTATTTATTTACTTTCACTTTTTGGAAACACCCCTCGGGAAATCTAACTGCCCTGCATTGCATAGCTAGTGTGGAACTGTCCAGAGGGAGTCTAGGCCTGAGGGCAAGAGAGCACTAAGGTTGGACAAAGACTATGGTTAGCCAAAGTGGAGTCATTGACTAGCCAAAGTGGAATCCTTTGCTACAGAGGGTACATTTCAGTTTTGGGTGTGGCTACAGTGTACAAAGGGGGTCAGATGACCGAGAAAGATACAATGGCAGCATCTCCTAAAATTTAGGGAATTGCTATTTTGGGACCTGAAAATGTGTTTGCGTCATTACCTCCGGAATGACAAGGAGAGCATTTTCTTACTCTGCCGTGAAGTCAACTGGGCAACCGGTTGGAAGATTTTTAGGCGGCAACCCCGAAACGGGAAAATGCTTGTAAATGCGCCAAGTGGCACATTCTGGTGCACTTTCCTCATGCAAGAGTAGGTGGCGCTGAATTTTAAGCTGGGAGAGGCTCATTTGCTGATTTTGTCACAGGTTAAGAGCTATGGAGTGCTTCCTTTCCCTCCTATGTACAATGCGGTGCTAGGAGTGATGCCGTGCATGCTACGCACTGCCCTCTCTTTCCCCTATGGCAGTATGTTATGCCCCTCTAGTGGGCTTTTCATTTGACCAATGTACAGTTGTGTGGGTTCATGTGCGATTGCCGAGGCAAGAGCCTCTTGTACAGGTACTAGATTAGCTAGCGGCTAATCCCCCGCAGGTAGAGTAACTTCCAGTAACTTCCAGTAACTTCCTATAGGTTTGTGCCATTGACAGAACAGATTGAAAAATACTGTTGTGGCCTACCCAAAGGATTGAGAATGTACTGCACGAAGACCAAAGTCACTACTTTGACGCAGCTCATCGAGGTAGCAAACACTGACAATGGTTTGCTCAAGGGAGAAGATTGTGAATTTAATACTGGCGTCAAGGAAGGATCAGCCAAGAAAAATTCAGCGAAGAAGTATGTTCCCAAGGAGGTTCCTAAAGTGACTCTGGAGCCAACCAACGCAGGGAAAGACAAAGCTACGGCTGAATCAGAAAAGGGACCAAGGAAGAAATGGAAAAGACGTTTTCCTCGCAAGTCGGAAGAGCAAAAGAAGGTCCTGAGGTCAGAGAACAAATGCTTCATCTGTGAGCAGCCTCGCCACATTGCTTACAATTGTCCTACAAAGAAAAGGCCAGCTGATTCTGAAGACAAGGAAGACAAGAAAGGAAAGAAGCCCATGGCAGGTCTAGTGCCAGATATGGTGGGCGACAAGCCAAATTCAGATGCAAGTGAGCTTTGCAGAGCATGGGGAAAGGTCAGGGATCAAACATTGCTTGTCTTCTTTGATCCAGGTGCCAAAGCCAACTTCATTTCCCCAGAATTGGCTTCAAAGTTGGTAGTCAGACCTGAAGAGATGGGGTATACAGCAGAGGCAGGTTTGGCATGTCCTGGCCATACAGAGGCTGTGACACCCATCATTGGAAAGTTGCGCCTACATATCCAGTCCTATGTAGATGCTAAAGAATTTTACATCATGCCACCGGACGGATGTGATGTGTTGTTAGGTATTCCTTGGTTATTTCGTGTACATGGAATCATGGATCCTACAACAAAAAGATCACTGTATAGAGCAGGGGAAAGACTCACATTCTGGATGTAAAGCTTAAAGGGGAGTCTATTCCCACTGTATCAGCTTTTGCTATTACTTCTGTAATGAAAAAGTATCTTTCTGCGTACTTGGTTTTTGCACGTGAAGTGTCAGATTGTGATGAATCAAATTTATTTGTGCTAGATAAAGAAAGGTCAATGTTTTTACAACAGTATAGTGACTGTTTTTCCGATTCATTACCGTCTCAATTACCGCCAGAGAGACCCAAGGACCATGCGATAGATTTGGTGCCAGGCAGTAGCCCACCAAATAAGCCTCCGTACAGGGTTAGTGCGGCTCAGCAGAAAGAGATAATGGGCCAAGTACAGGAGCTGTTAGAAAAGGGGCTGATTCAGCCCAGTTCATCTCCATTGTGTTCTCCAGTGTTGTTGGTGCAGAAAAAGGATGGCTCATGACGTATGTGCATCGACTACCGTGCACTGAACAAGAATACGATCAAGAATAGGTTCCCTATACCTAGAATTGATGATATTCTGGACAAATTAGGAGGAGCAGCTATGTTTAGCAGGATAGATCTAAAGAGTGGGTACCATCAGATCCGCATTAGATCAGAGGATGTGCACAAGACTGCTATTAGAACGACGTTTGGCCTTTACGAATTTTTAGTGATGCCCTTTGGTCTCACAAATGCTCCTGCTACGTTCAATAGGATGATGGACAGAATTTTCCGTCCACACCAGCAGTTTGTTGGTACATTCTTTGATGACATGATAGTCTACTCAAAGAATGAAGAGGAGCATAGGCATCACTTGGCCATTGTGTTCGAAGAGCTACGCAGTCATAGGTTGCTCATCAATGCGAAGAAAAGTGAATTTTTTTCGGAAGAGATTCACTCTCTGGGACACATTGTCTCAAAGGATGGTGTTAGAATGGATCCTGCAAAAGTTGAAGCGATAAAGTCATGGCCAGATTTGAAGACTGTGCACGATGTCCAAAGTTTCTTGGGACTATGCTCCTATTACAGAAGGTTTATCCGAAATTTCGCTGAGATTGCTTCACCTTTACATGCTCTTCAAAGGAAGGCAGTCACCTTTAGATGGACACAGAAAGAGATTTCAGCTTTTAATCTCTTAAAGGAAAAGATGACTTCAGATTCAGTCATTGTGTTGCCAGATCTAAGGAAGTCATTTGTGGTCCAGTGCGACGCCTGTGGTAGTAGCATTGGTGCAGTGCTAATGCAAGATGGCAGGGTAGTAGCCTATGAGAGTAGAATCTTGCAAGGGCAAGAAAAGACTATGCAAGTCTATGAAAAAGAATTGCAGGCTGTGATTCATGCAGTCTTAAGTTGGAAACACTACCTGCTAGGTGTAGACTTTGTTGTCCAGATTCAATCATTGTGTTGCCAGATCTAAGGAAGTCATTTGTGGTCCAATGCGACGCCTGTGGTAGTAGCATTGGTGCAGTGCTAATGCAAGATGACAGGGTAGTAGCCTATGAGAGTAGAATCTTGCAAGGGCCAGAAAAGACTATGCAAGTCTATGAAAAAGAATTGCAGGCTGTGATTCATGCACTCTTAAGTTGGAAACACTACCTGCTAGGTGTAGACTTTGTTGTCCAAACGGGCCATCAGACCTTGCGGTACTTCTTGACACAGGCAAAGTTATCTGAGAAGCATATGCGATGGGCAAATATCTTGTCCATGTTCCACTTTCAGCATGTGCATGTGGAAGGCAAGAAGAACGTTGTGGCTGATGCCTTGTCAAGGAAGCCTCAAATTTGAGCTGTGTCAATTCCTTATCATCATGAACTTGATGATATGAGAGAACAGTATGCAAATGATGAAGATTTTGCAAGGGTCTTCGAGCAACTAATGGATGGACAACGTCATGAACACTATCTTCTTAAAGACGGGTTCATGATGATGCATGGCAGATTGTGTGTCACAAAGCCATTGCGACGCAAAGTTATGAAAGAGAGTCATGTCCCACCGTTTGCAGGGCATCGTGGTCTCGATGCTACAGTTAAAGCGGTTGAGACACTCTTCTACTGGCCTACATTGAGAAGAGATGTGGATGCCTTTGTGCAAGAATGCCTAATATGCCAAAAGGTCAAGTTTGACAGGCAAAAGGCACCAGGATTATTGCAACCACTACCTATTCCAAATAAACCATGGGAAAGTATTGCTATGGATTTTATCTTTGATCTTCCGAGAACGCAAACAGGAAACGATGGTATTTGGACCATCATTTGCAGATTTAGCAAGCAGGCTCATTTTATTCCTGTCAGGAAGAAGATAAAGCCAGATCAGATGGCACTCTTTTTGTTGAGCAATATTTTCAAGTATCATGGCATGCCACAGTCCATTGTTAGCGACCGTGATCCACGCATGACAAGTTTGTTCTGGAGAGGCTTTTTTGAGAATATGGGCACCACGCTCAAATTCTCTTCGTCATTTCATCCTCAAACAGATGGGCAGTGAGAAGAGGCAAATTCTACTGTCCTAGATCTGCCGAAGTGTTATGTGTCAAAGCATAAAGGAAAGTGGGAGCAATATTTGCCATTGGTGGAGTATGCGTACAATAATACAGTGCATTCATCAACTGGCAAGGTACCTTTTGAGATAGTTGAAGGTGGCAAGAAAGTTCCTCCCATACTGCATACAAAGGACAAGATATTTGAAGCAGATAAGTATGTTCAAGACATGGATGAAATGTACAAGAAGGTCAAAGTGGCCTTGGAAAAGACTCATGCAAAGCAAAAGAAAGCAGCTGATTGTCACTGTCGTGAAGTGGTATTTTCACTTGGTGATTGGGTGCTTTTACGCTTTGAAAAGGCAAGGTTAAAGAAGATGAAGGGCAAGGAAAGACTGTTTCCAAAGCTCAACATGCGTTACTATGGGCCTTTTCAAGTGTGCGACATAATCAATGATGTTGCATATAGGCTGAAATTGCCTGACAGTTGGAAGATTCACAATGCGTTTCATGTGAGTCTTCTCAGACCCTATGTGGGTGATGTGCCAGAAGATATGCCAGTTGAAGATCAGCCGGAAGTCGAGGAACTTGACGAGATCTTGGTCCTCGAACAGATTTTGGCACATAAGGAAAGAAAAGTGAAAGGCAAGGTTGCTAGGCGTTACTTGGTAAAGTTCAGAAACTATCCACCAACGGATGCTAAGTGGATGGAAGAAGGTGAACTTGCAGAGTCACCAACTGTGTTATCACTTTACCTTGAAGCCTTCGATTTGCAACCTACCTAGACCCCTTGAGTTTCAAAGCTACATGGATTGTCAGTGTGACAATGGCTTCTGAAACAAATGATATACATGGTATTTAAAGTGAGATCAAATCAAATACATGTTACATGAATGTTAAGAGCTGTACAGATTGTCAGTTTGGCAATTGCTCTTATGGAATGTCCAAAAGTTTGGTTAGTGCTATAGAAGTGAGTATTTCGTGTCAGTTTGTCAAGGATATAGTAATTGCTTCTATTAAAGAGTACATGTGTAACTGCATTCTTAAACTGTCGGTTTGGGTATGCTCGAAAGTGTTTCTGGGCCCAACGTGTACTGTAAGACAGTGGCAAAATGTGTGGCTACCATTTTGTCATTGGAAAGTTAGTGACTCAAAGCAATGGCAGAGTGCGAAGCTACCACTATGTCATTGGGACAGGGTTCACACGCAGACAATACATGTGTCAACGAGGTGTTGAATACACCGGGGTTGACAATGAGCATGTATGTGTCGTACATGTGTCGACAGGTGTTGAATACATCAGTGAGCATGTACGACATAGATGCAAACGAGGACGTTTGAGATTTCAAGAGAGGGGTATGTCACTAGCGTGTGACTACTATCTATCCTTTTTGTTGATTTCTTTCTTATTATTTATTTACTTTCACTTTTTGGAAACACCCCTCGGGAAATCTAACTGCCTTGCATTGCATAGCTAGTGTGGAACTGTCCAGAGGGAGTCCAGGCTTGAGGGCAAGAGAGCACTAAGGTTGGACAAAGACTATGGTTAGCCAAAGTGGGGTCATTGACCAGCCAAAGTGGAATCCTTTGCTACAGAGGGTACATTTCAGTTTTGGGTGTGGCTACAGTGTACAAAGGGGGTTAGATGACCTAGAAAGATACAATGGCAGCATCTCCTAAAATTTAGGGAATTGCTATTTTGGGACCTGAAAATGTGTTTGCGTCATTACCTCCGGAACGACAAGGAGAACATTTTCTTACTCTGCCGTGAAGTGATCGTGAAGTGAACTGGGCAACCGGTTGGGAGATTTTTAGGCGGCAACCTCGAAACGGGAAAATGCTTGTAAATGCGCCAAGTGGCACATTCTAGTGTACTTTCCTCATGCAAGAGAAGGTGGCGCTGAATTTTAAGCTGGGAGAGGCTCATTTGCAGATTTTGTCACAGGTTAAGAGCTATGGAGTGCTTCCCTTCCCTCCTATGTACAGTGCGGTGCCAAGAGTGATGCCGTGCACGCTACGCACTGCCCTCTCTTTCCCCTATGGCAGTATGTTATGCCCCTCTAGTGGGCTTTTCATTTGACCAATGTACAGTTGTGTGGGTTCATGCGCGATTGCCAAGGCAAGAGCCTCTTGTAGAGGTACTGGATTAGCTAGCGGCTAATCCCCCGCAAGTACAGGTGAATTCGGTTCGGAGAGGTTTCACGCCAGAAATCTCGTCCGATTCAAAGGGCAAGTAGCCCTACAGATGCGGGAGCTCGAGGACTTGCTACGGATGTGACCGGCACGCGAAACGGAGCTCGAAACAGTAAATTACAGCCTACTGTGTATTTTTGTAGGTTTAGGGTTTTGGCCCTAAACGGTCCCTAATACCCCCAAGAGGTTCGGGGACTTGAGGGGACCGCTGTACAGGTGATCTGGCGCATTTTCGGGGCTGAAAACAGAGAATTCAGCGTGCTGCAGATTCTCGCCAGGTTTTGCAAAGTACCCTTATGCGTCGGGAAAGTCATTCAATGCGTGGGAATACTGACTGTGTGAAGGGTCCTAGTACAGTTATGTTGCCGAAATCGGGCCAGAACAGTTGAAATTCAGCCAAGTTTGTGCGGGGCAGCTTGTAGGGAACCACAGCGTTTATTCCCTCTTGTAAAACAATAAAGAAATACCGAAAGGGGCGCCTAAGTTAGGGGCCAATCTGGTGTTGGTCTTCTCATACAGGTGCATTCTAGCAGCCTGTATCCCTTTCCCCTTTGTTGTGTCTTGAAAGAACAGGTAAAGTGGGCGACAAATTAAATGGGTGAAAGCAAATAAGGTTTAAGTCTAAGGTCTACCGCCCTTTTTGTAAGTACAGGCCGGTTTCAGTTTTTAGAAAATATGCTCAGCAAAATGGCAATAGGTGCTGGTGGCATTAGCGACTGGCAAGCTCA
The DNA here is from genome assembly GCF_014529385.1 of Adiantum capillus-veneris. Taxonomy (NCBI): domain Eukaryota; kingdom Viridiplantae; phylum Streptophyta; class Polypodiopsida; order Polypodiales; family Pteridaceae; genus Adiantum; species Adiantum capillus-veneris. The sequence continues at coordinate 110,652,514 of NC_140943.1, read as the reverse complement.
ATAGGCAGGAGAAAGGCAGCAACGGGTAGAGGGTAGTGACAAGGTGCTATATAGCAGGTGCAAACGCTTGGTTGTGGTGGCGATTGTGATGGCTGTCCCGGGAAGGGGGGTTGTGTGTGCTAAGACAGCAATGGGTGACATGGGCAAAGGCTATTAGGCCGTTCCCATGAAGCGCGACGTTGAGTTTAGCGGGCTACACACGTAGGCAAGGCTCACACTGTCACTTGAAGTCTTGACGCCGCTTTTGGGCTTTTGGGCAGGGATGCCCATAAAAGTGAGGCCAGGGTGTCACAAATTGTTGACGTGTCAAGCCCTGAAGAATGGAGCCAACTTGCAGATGCCTGCCGAGGGGACTAAACCCTGAGAAGAACAAGCAATAGAAGAAGAAGTCCTACCAACTTATGGGACCCCGTCCGATGGGGCCCCAAGTGACATAAAGAATTAAAATAAAGGAGGACCCGTAGTTGATGATGTGGCAACTTTCAAAAATCACGCTGACAGTGCTGACGTGGCAAGCCGTACGGATTCCGCTTTTTGCGCTTGTAGTTGTACGGAATTCCGTGATTTACGCTGGCAGCTTTTTGGCATTGCTTTTGGACCAGAAGGTTTTGAGTTTGAAGGCTTTTCATGTAAACTGCTTTACTAGGCCAAGGGCCTTTAAATATGTGCTAAGGGCTCATTCTCTGGCATGCTTCCTAGAGAAAGTGCAGAGTTTGGAGTACCGGCTTGTACTGAGTTGATGCAATATAAAGAAATACCGAAAGGGGCGCCAAGGTTTGGGGCCAATACTCTCTGGGGTGGAATTCTGTCACTCCGTGTCGCGTGTCGTCTCTCTCAGTTGAGTTGTTATTGAAGTGCTAAAAGTCTGTTCAGTCTGTTCTTTGCTATTGGCTCGTGGTGCCCATCTTGTGACAAAGGGTACCATTAGTCTTAGTACTACAACCTCGTGGAAGACTCAAAAGGGACTCTCTTTGCACTTTGACAGTTGAAACTTTGACTTTTGTTCTACGAAATAAAAAAATACCGCCTGGGGCGCCTAGTTTAGGTGCTAGTGCTTCTGAAAGTGAAAATCAAGTGAGGCTTGCCTGTTACATGCTCAAGTGAGGCTCCCCCCCCCCATAAGTGTTTGGGAGTATGTGACCATCTATTATACATTTTTGTGTGTGCTGCCCTTCTAATCTTGATATGGTATGCGACACTTGGTTGTAGATTATGTAAATCCATGATCCATCCTAGAGTGTTAATTCTATTTTTCACCTAAAAGTGAGCGAGCAGCGAGGATCTCTTTAGTACTCTGGACAAAAACAGATAAAGAAAAACAGCAAAAGTCGCCGTGCTCTCTACTTAACTGGAAAGCAAACATGGTAATCCCCTGCACTGGGGCTGAATGGAGAGAGATACTGCAAAGAGAGAATCGGGGAGCTAGACAAAAGAAACTAGAGGGACAAGTTATTTCTGCTTGCATAAACCCTAAGTTGTGACACTTTGATGTAAGATGAATTTGGTTTAATCAGCCAAGGAGAACTCAGCATGTGCTTTGGCTGGTTTGTTGTTCGGTCTTATCTGCATAATTAATAAGATTCTCTTCTTTTGGTAGAGCAACGCGACTTACGTCCAAATTCCTCTCTGGCCTTGCAGCAAAGGATTATGGTTACTGTCTGCTGCCTGCTATTTTCCTCATCCCGAGAAAGAGCTCACAGGAGGCGAGGATGCATACTTCATATGTCCTGAGAAGCAAGTGTTTGGTGTCGCTGATGGAGTTGGTGGCTGGGCAGAAGTTGGTGTTGATTCTGGTGAATATGCCCGTCAACTCATGAGTGAGTCTTTGATAGCAGCTCGAGAGGAGCCAACAGGTTCAGTAGATGCTGCTCGTGTTCTTAAGAAAGCGTATTCCAAAACTACTTGTCGAGGGTCTTCCACAGCATGCATTCTAGCTCTCTCAGATTATGTAAGGATTCGACTTAAGGTAGCTTGACTTGTCTAAATAGATTACGTCTAATCTGCAAAATGATTTTTTGTAGGGATTGCAAGCTGTGAATTTGGGGGACAGTGGGTTTATTGTTGTGAGGAATGGACGAGTGATCTTCAAGTCTCCAGCGCAACAGCATAATTTCAACTTTCCATTTCAGCTGGAAAGCTGTGGGGCGGGTGACCCAGTTTCCGCAGCCGAGGTTAGTGGAAATAGTCTTTATTATTGGCATCCATTCCTGCACTTAACACTTCATGAGGCTCGGTACATGTACCTTACGTACTTGATGAACTAAATATCATGTATTGGGTGCATGGACAGACATTGCACATTTGTGAGGCAAACCATTGCTGTTCGCATTCATTGGTTCTATCATTGCCAAGTTTGAAGGATTTATCCTAGCAATGACAATATAGTTAGTCTACATGTAGGTTACGTACTGTTAGACCGATGTTATTGGCTATTTAAGGCACCATCTTTGAGGGCAGCTTACAAGTTATTTCCCAACTTGTCTAACGTGCAGGCATTCTAACTGGTCCTAGTAGATAAGCACACTCTAGACAAAGAAGCAATCTTGTGAGGTTTTGTGTGTGAAGAGTTGAAAGTGTTATGTTTTTGAAAGAAGTTCATCATACTCTGTTCATTTTACGTTTGTTGCAGCTTTTTGTTGTTGAGGTTGCAGCAGAGGATGTCATCATTGCTGGCACAGATGGGCTGTTTGACAATCTTTTTGCTACCGAAATTGAGACCATTGTTTTGCAGGCCAAATGGTCTGGCATGAGTCCTGATGTTACAGCACAAAAAATTGCTTATCTGGCAAGAGAACGTGCAAACGACAGCAACGGGGAAACCCCTTTTTCTGCAGCTGCTCAAAATGCGGGCTATTCTTTCTATGGAGGAAAAATGGACGATATTACTGTCATTGTGTCCTACGTTACGGATCATCATATGGGTTGAGAGGATCACACACACAGTTTTTGTAAAATGCCCCTTTTTGAATTTCTTCCAAAATCTTCCTGTATATAAAGAAAGAATGTGGTCCAGGATTTTGTATTTCTGGCTGTCATATTGAACTGCTGATAACGAGCGTACTTAGCTTATTTGGGGAATATCTAAAAGGCAACAGCGCGCTTTGTCATGTGCAGAAGTTTCATATTCAGCAAGTAGTTCAGCGATAAATTTACATTGAAATATTTGTAACATTTTGTGCTTTACCTACGGATTATGATAGGTGTTTGGAAACAAAGGGCTTGGATGAGAAATTTCCACTCAATCCCATGGAGCGCATTTTCGAGTTTCCAAGCCAGTGTTGATGTTTTCTGTGATGCCAGAAGGGCGAACCTCTGGAACATGTTCCCAATGCCCTGCAAAATGCCCACACCTCCTAAAAATAAGGGATCCTCATTCATTTTATCAAGTCACACTTCCAAGCAACCAAGCTATCTTTTTGTCTTCAAGCAACTTGTTTCTCTTGCCGTCAAGGTTGTGGGGAGGAGGGCTGCAAATCTCAGCCCTCCATCCACCCTGCTTTATCTCCCGGAATCTTTTATTGCACCTACTGGATCTTTGCCAGATCAGCAGCCGTAATAGTCGTAACCAACAACCAATGTTGGCACTCCAGGTCAGCTGTCGGGACAGCTTCAATAGTTGACACCTCAGCTGTGAGAATATGCTGACACCTCAGCACCTGGAACAGAGTCTTGCTCACAACTCAGCACCCGAGACCATCTGGGACCATCCTGCAATGGCGTCTGTACTGCAGTGTGCTCTGTACCCGGCCAGGTGGCGGTTGAAGGTTGGCCCTCCTCCCCAAGATCTTGACGGCCGGAAAAGGACGCTGACTGTCCTTTCCCTGTAGTCACTGCTCCCACCATGGCTCGCAGCCTCCCCGCCGCTCGCCATGGGGTCACAGTGATTACAGGGAAAGGACAATCAACGTCCTTTCCCTACCCCTTCTCTTAGTTATTTTCTACTGTATCTGAAATACCTTAATCTACACTGTGGGATCAATATTAGGCCAGTAAGTTATGACATAAGCTCATGGGCAACCCCAACCATGTTGGGGCGACTTGTTGAGAAGGCCTTGCACTAAGGAAGGGCCTTTGGCATTAAGGCACGTAAGATTGTGATGTCTTATCTACTATGCACGTGTTTTCTTTTAATCTTCTTTTGTTGTGTTAGTAGTGGAAAACTTCTCAAGAGGTCACCCATCTCAATATTGAGTAACACATGCGCTTAAGTCGAAGAACTCTGAAGTTGTGCTAGCCATCTAGCAACTGAAACCTTAAGGTCATGAGACCTGACCTGGCCAATTTGAATCATCTTATAGCTTGTACCATTTCCCTTCGATGAGCCAACTTGTCCTACTTTGCTTGCCGGCCGATGACGCCATCCTCTAGTTGACCAGCCAGCTGTTCCCTCTTACTAGCCAAGCTGTTACATTTGACAAACAAGCTTTGTTTTGATACCACTGTTAGACATCAAGTGGGAAAACTTCCTAGGAGGACACCCAACCCCTTATCATTCTGCACATACCCACTTAGCTATAAGAATTCCCAAACTCAGTGAGCATGCTAGACCCCAAACCTTAACGTGGTGAAGACCTTTGATAAAACCAGTTTGAGTTCTCACAACTTGGCACCTTTATTCCAAAAATACCTCGTATTGTTCAAATTTGTATGGGACAACCAAGGAGAAGTTATTCGATCTTCAAGGTCGAGGGTCGGGGGGCAGTAGATCCTGACCGTCTATCATCTACTGCACTTTACTGATGGTAATAACAGTCGCAGGCTGTCTGATTTCTGACAACTCAGCATGCATCAGAAAATTGGTCAGCGAATATTGATCCTCCAGCCCAGTGCGGCCGCATCAGCACAAGTCATAATTTTTGCTTCTCGACCGCTGATCCAGACTCCTGCACGCTGTCGTTACTGTACTGTATGGCCAGGCCCGTCAGTGTACCACTGTTGGCCCCCCTCCCCTCGACCTTGAAGGTCGGACTCGGGAATGGTCGCTTAGTGACCATTCCCGTAATCAGTGCTCCCGGCCTCCGCCGGTCGCCCTGATTACAAGCGACCATTCCCTACCCCTTATCGACATCAAACCCATGACTACCTGGCGCTGTGTTTACAAAGAGGTTTTAAGTGACCATTCACACGTGCACAATTTGGTTTGAGTGTACTTAAGTGTGAGTTTCCACTCTCGTGTCCAAATGGCAAAAAGGTTGTGGCTTGTGCACATATATGGTTGGTGCAAAGTAAGTTGTTTTCATTTCTAAACTCGTGCACCTTGCACTTGTTTTACACAAGACTTCTAGACAATGCCACAAGGTAGACATTGCCTTTGTGGTTGAGCATGCAAGAGGTAACATCGTCGCACCATAGATTTAGCCGAAGTATATGATGCATCAAAAGTTAGTGGGGAGGGCAAGATGAAGACCATGTAACACCTAAGGCACAAAGACCTTTGGGAGCCTCAAAGATGGGGGAATTGAGTAGTCAAGGAATTGCTCCAAATGGAAAAGGAAAAATAATCTTTGGGCTTAATTGCAATTCTATTGCATGATGATATGTTGCACCATATTTCAAAATTCATCAAGGAAAAAAAGGATGGAAAAAACTAAATAAACTTTTTGATTCACAATCAAGGAACTCTAAATTCGCATAATTTATGCAATTTTACAAAATAGAACTTTATAGAAATGGATCTATCAAGTGTACTAGTAAGTTTGTTCGATAATGTACTTGCTAATTGGCAAACAGATGGAGAAAGATGAAATTTGTTTAGTGATGCTTAATGGACTAGGCGACATTAATAAAATGGCTTAAAATAAGTAATCATTTTTTAAAATGTGAAAGATATGCATGTGACAAACATTGAAGCTTCCTTGCTATTCCAACAATTTATGGGAAATGGAAAACCAAGATGCAAGATGTGCAACAAATTTAGACACATCGGAATAAATTACTGGAGCAATGAAGCAAACCTCTTTAATGAGGAATTTAGCTAGCATGATTAGTGGAATGAAGAAGCAAACCTCTCAATTACACCCTCTACTGCAAAACGATCACCTATAACTTTCTCTCAAAAATTTCCTTTTTTAACATTTGCCTAGAGGGCCAAGTGAGTTGTACACATCCTATGACATTGCTTTGGTAGAACCTTTTCAACCATTCAGGGGCATATAATAATAGATCGTTGTTCATGAATCCATGTATAGAGCAAAGATGAGTTCTAGCCATGAGTAAGGCAACGGTACATCAATAGACCACAAGCTTTTACGAGGCCAATCCTAGACCTCCTCATAATGCTTATAAGACTCCTTGTACTTATCCACAAATATCGTAGGTCTAGGATTGACCTTTAAATTTCCACTCAACATGCCATAGACTCTAAAAAATTCCATACTTTTCCATTTTTGAACACCTACCATCAATGACTAAAGAATCCCATACGATTACAAAAAAGAGTGCAAGATAGTAAGGAAAAGTGATATCAACTTTATACCAATGTAAATGTGCAAAATGGTCCTTCACAACATTATGCACAAACTTCCATAGTTGCACTAAATTTTGGAAACACCCCTGCACAACCACCATGAAAGCGCAAGGTCACGTCCCACCAATAGAAGCAACATTTTGACCACCTATTGCAAGCTATGTAAAATATGGTTTCACATTTATGTTATTTGATATGTCATCAAAGCCACTATGAGATCTCTAGTTGGTTTGGTGATATGTGCAAGTTTGTGGTGTTGATATTTCACGACAAATATGCATGTGGTTGGTTGCTACTTTATTTTATTCTCTTGGGGCTCATTTGGTCCTGTTTGTGGTTGATGTGGAGAACCCTCTTCATCTCAACTTGTCCTAGCTAGTTCACATGTCATAAAATCTAATATCTAACCAACCCAAATGATTTTCTCATATTAAATTGATCACTTAATGTGGGAGAATAAACGGGAACAAGTGTTAAGATATAGATATGTGCTTATAGATCTATCTCAACACGGGGCCAATGGTAAAGGGGCCCAAAAGGGAGATGGTCTATCAAAGAGCAAGGCTAACCAATGGAGCATAAGACCTTAGGGTTAGCTTCATTGAAGACCTCCAATAAATGTGTGTAAAAGTCCTTTGACCTTAGGTAAGCTAGGGCTGAGCTTGAGGTGGGAACCCGGCCCAAGCTCGAGGTGCTTGTCCTGCTTGAGGTGCTTGTCATGCTTGAGGTGTTTGTCATGCTTGAGGTGCTTGATTAAGATGCTTGAGGTGCTTGACTGGCTCCATGCTTGAGGTGCTTGACTTGCTGCATGATTAAGGTACTTGAGGTGCCTTGAGAAGCTTGCCTGAGATGCTTGTGGGAACATCCCCTAGTTCAAGTGCTTTGTCATGCTTGGTGAGTAAGGTGCTTGATCACCTAAAGTCAAAAGCATTCCTACAAGAGGGGGGGCGAGCCCTTTTCCTAGGGGCTAGAGAGAGAACACCCACTCACACACACAAGGGAAGCCCCAACTTGAAGAGGCAGCAAGGACACATGTTAGGCCCCTACCCATGTTACCTTCATGTGTTGCTTGAAGCCTATTGGCTAAGCTTCAAAGGGGTCCAATGATATTACATGAATTATCTAATTGTTTTAGCATTTATCTAGCCCTCTCTCTCAAAAAGGAAAGGGGGACACTTGTCTCAAGGCTACCCCTACTGCTTGTAATGCCTCCTGCTCATGATTGGCTAGGCCTGGGAGGGTCCAATGAGCTTCAAGCATGAACTAGAAGGGGGGGTCGACCCAAGCTAGCTAGGGGCTTGCTTGAGGGGTATACTCACCCACACACACTCACAATCACTCTCTTTGTGTGCTATGCAAAGTGCAAGAGCTCCCTCTCCAAGCAAGTAGAGGTTGAGAGCCTACACCAACACTCTTGGCTATGGAGTGCAAATCCAACCAAGAGCCATGCTTCAATGCTTGAGCTTGTCATCTCCTTCTTCTTCATTACTATGCTATTATGTATGCTGGCAACAAGAGTATGATAAGTGAGGAACTAGTTCTTTCTCCTATGAAATGTTTCTTCTTCCTCTTCCCTACCCTCATTCCCTGCTAGCTCTCTCCACCTTCGAAGGTGTTTGAGGTCTTGGGACTGAGGCTTGGGACAATTAAAGCTTTCTTCAAGTTCATGTTATGCTATGATTGTGATGCATGAAGCTTTCCATCTTCATTGCATCACCTAGGTCACAAGGAACACAAAGAATGTATTGTAACAAGTCTCTCTTAATGGGAGAAATCATAATACAAATGCCTATTGGAGGGGGGACCGGCTCCACATAAATCCGGTCCTCAACTGTTGTCATGTTCTCTAAATTCTCTCTCTTGCAAAAGTATTGTTCATGCCAAGTTAACTAATTGCTATGATTATGTTGCTATCTTCAATTATGTCTACCCGCTATGCTCACAAAGTTATTTCTTGAAAGTATTCTCATTAATTTCCGTTATTCTCAAGTTGAATAGGCTAATTCCATTACATCACATGCCCAAGTTTTCTCAACCATGGAAGAGGGTAAAGATTCCGACAAGATATTGGTTATGATGATGATATGCAATGGTAGCTCCTTGAAATACTTCATTATTCTTGATTTTTTTTTTGGAATCAAAACAATCAGCCTTTGCACCCTTATATAGGCCCCAAGGTTGGTGCCTTGCAGACAACACCCGACCCACATAAATCATGTCCAACAATCATATTGACCTCCGGCATTGTGGAAGAGCCTCACATCTATATAAGGATCGTCTCAAACCTTTTTTGGATTTCTTATCTCATCTCTGTTGCACTAGCCTCTACTATTTCTCCACCAGACAAATAGAGCAAACCAAAGCCAAATAAAGCAACCCGAGGTAGTGATCCCAAGGAGAGCCAATATGAGAAAAGAGATCTAATGGGAAGACCATCAAATACCTTTAAGTCAAGACCACTGCTTAATCTCTCACACCAAAGAGCTCAAAGAAATTATTTCTACTTGATATGTCATTTTAAATGGTATCCTTGTCAGCTATTTCCTTCCCGATGATCTCGATTGGAGGGAAGACTATGACTATTGATCCTAACAATCTGAACATTTTCAAAGATTGAAGACAATAGATCAATGACCCAATTATTCTTGCAGTTACGAGGTTTGTCAAGGCTACAAGATATACCCTCCTTAAAAGAGATTTTTTTCCTCAAAAACATTTCTTGGTATAATAACACAATATTGCTTCCAAGTAGATGCTTCCTTCACTATATCCCTTCACATCATGTGCACTTTCTATTGTAAACAATGCTTGGTATAATGATCCCTATACCCAAGGATCTTTTAAGGTTCATGTGGACTATGGGTGGGTTCACTAGACCTATCAAGACCTCTAAAGAAACTATAGTCTTTGCATGATGACGTTAGTAATTAACTTTCTATATCAAGAAATTTGATGCACATGAGAAGGCATCCTATCTTCCTACATAGGAAATTCTTCCTATTTGTTTATGGAAAACCTATGAAGTGTAGCTAGGGCATGTTATTTGTGATCTTCAAATAGTGGAAAAAGCTACCTATGTGCCTCTCTAGTCGAAAATTTCTACCTGACTATGACTGATAATTAAGAAATATACAAGTATCCTCGTAGATTTTTCAAGGCTAGACCTTCAGAGCCATAATCAAAGCAGATCAAATGCAGAAGTAAGCACTCAATCACTATGGATTGAGTGTATAGGCATGGCTAACGACATAGTCACTTAGCCAATGTGGATCATTAGGGGAAGTTTGAGGTCTCTGTTTTGCCTTTTAAGGTTTAGAGAGAGAGAGAGAGAGAGAGAGAGAGAGAGAGAGAGAGAGAGAGAGAGAGAGAGAGAGAGAGAGAGAGAGAGAGCTCTAAGCCAAAGAGGGGAGGGATTCCGTTACGAAATCTTCTTTTTGGAAATTACATTTGGTTTTCTAAAATGAATTTTCTTTGAGCTACTACTTGAAGTAACTCTCAAGTACATGCGCCTTTTACTTCAAAAAGGTCTCTTTCATCGACCCCAAAGATTTTTTGAATCTTCTCACGGTCTTTTTTTTCCTCCTCTTCCCACCCCTCTTCGGCTCACCTCCTCTTCCTATGATCCTCTCCTCACCCTCAGCCACTCTGCATCCTATTCTCCTTAAGCAATGGAGTCCACCCAATCCAAATGCCCAAGCACATCCAATGAATCTATCACAACTTATGCCACATTAGATAAGCACAACCAATGGATCCCAATATCTATAACCAAGGGTAGTTGGATTATAATGCATCAGAGTAGGAGAAGAAAAGCCTCATCCAAGAACCCATTCTTGTCATGCTGGAAAGGGAGAGTGAAAGACTTGCGGCTTTTTGGATCCAAGAAGACAGTGAAAGAGGTTTTGGTGCAAGATGTTGATGGGAATGGGATAGTGCTAGCTAGAGTGGATGAAAGATAAACATCGTTCACAAAATGAGTGCGTGTTGGCTAGATTATCACTCAAGCGAATTAGGTTCCAAGATCAATTAACTTGGACTCATAAACACGGTCTTGAGTATTTGCTAAGCCATCACAAGCTCACCATAAACAAGGGAGATGTAATGCAAAATAGAGTTGTGTTTATTCATTCATGAAATGAGCTTTAAGTAGCTCTACAGCCTTGCACCACTACATGTGGGACAATTCCACATGTTCTCTCCTTGACTCGTACTCTAGTACTCTAGGAAAAAACTCACACCTTACAATCCTCCCCTTAGGTTTGGATTAGGAAGAATACATGGAATATTCTGTATCAACTAAGGACGACACATGGTATCCACTAAGGATGTCAATACAAGAGGAATCCTCCCCTTGAACTTTGGGCTACAACTTGATGAAGAAAGACAACACTCCAATCCAAGAGCACAGACAACATACATCCCCAATCCAGGAGACAAACAACATAACACTCCAATCTAGGAGCCACACTCCAATCCAGGAGCAAAAAACAACGCTCTAATCCAAGAGCACCTTCGTATTCTTCAATGCTTTGTCTTGAATTGCTTTGTGGTCTTTGTCTTTGTATCCTCCCCTCGAACAAGTGATTCTTTCCTCCTTTTGTTGTGCAATCAGACTTTATTGAAAAAACAAGTGCAATGCAAAAATACTGGTGTAAAAGAAATGCTAATGCAGATGCTAATGACATTGTTGCCAATTTTCCCTCCCCTCGAAGTGAACCTTTGAATTTCCCCATGGTGCCTTGGAGTGGTCTTGGCACTTGGAGACTCTCCAAGGCTAGTTTCTGGACTCCGTACACGAGCACAATTATGAAATCCTTAATGATATGTAATGACATACATTGCAAGAGTTGCGTGCATTATGTGTGTGCTCATGTGTGTTTGGGTAAGACTTTACAAGACAATTTTTTTGAAATGCTCGGTTCTCTGCCACTTACTTGTGAAGCATCTCTTCACAAAAGGTTTTGTCTTCTTTGATGCCCTTTAAGAACTTTTTTGAAGCTTTCTAAGTCGAAGTTTGATGCTTGAAACTCCTTTCGGTGCTCGTAAGAAATTCGGCTCTTGGTTAATCCTTGAAGTGCTTGAGCTTTTGGTTGCTTGGAGCTCTTTGAGATTTTGATCACCTGCTACAAGAATCCCTGCTTAGCAGAGAGTAGCACCAATGATTTTCTTGTGTGTGAGAACTCCCTTTTAGAGGCCAAGGAACTCTTTGAGGTGGGAAAGGATGCTTAGAGAAAAGGTCTTGAGGCTTAAGATGGAGTTGACTGCACACGGGATGGACCTCCAGTGGGTAATGAGGCGGCTTTTGGAGCAACAATAGCCGCAGCCGCGGGAAGCAGTCCTAGAGAAGTTGGAAAAGGATCAGGCCCGGTTGAATAACTCTTGGCATCCGAGCGTGGGTGAAAACAAAAAAATTGTGCCTGGGAAGAGCCCCTAGCAAACCCGAAAAGCCTTGCCCCTATCGCAATGCACCGCCACTTTCAAATTCGGCCGTCTTCCCCAAATAGGTAAGGGGACTGGAGCCTGAAACCTATGGGCCGCAATGCACTATTGATAGTGAGTAAACCACGTGGGCTCCAACCACTTGTCGTGCAAGGATTCCACAAAATAGAGCTTTATGCTTTGTTGGGCAGTGTAAACACACATACACACACCTAAAGTTGGAGATAGGATTAGATGGCTTAATCCCCTCAAATTTTGGAGCTTATAGCTTGAATTAAAGCTATTGCAAAAGACTATACACATGAATAACTTGCAAAAGTTAATCGGCCAATTAATTTGGCGTGTGATGCCGGATTAAAGCAAGTAGATATTTAATGGATTGCTCTCGAATGGGGCTACACACACACACACACACACACACACACACACACACACACACACACACACACACACACACACACACACACACACCAATTGCAAACACCAATTTTGCTAAAGTGAGGAGCAACTCTTGAATGCAAATGCAAGTTTCTAATGGAAAATTAATGAACTCTAATGCTATAGGCTTCCAATTAGCCAGTGTAGTGGCCCAAGATTCTTTAACTCAAGAACATGTTCATGCTAGCCAATGAAATACTAATTAGGCATGAGACATGCAATAGGAGAGTAAACCTAACAGGTCTAGCTAATGATGATTAAGGAATGCTAATCATACGAACACGCAAATGCATAATAATGAACCTAGTGAGCATACCCGTGCTCTGATACCACTTGATGGAAATGGGATCGTGCTAGCTAGGGTGGATGAAAGATAAACATTGTGCACACAAGTGAGTGTGTGTTGGCTAGATTATCACTCAAGCAAATTAGGTTCCAAGATCAATTACCTTGGACTCATAAACACGGTCTTGAGTATTTGCTAAGCCATCACAAGATCACCATAAACAAGGGAGATGCAATGCAAAATAGATTTGTGTTTATTCATTCATGAAATGAGCTTTAAGTAGCTCTACAGCCTTGCACCATTGCATGTGGGATGATTCCACCTTTTCTCTCCTTGACTCATACTCTAGTACTCTAGGACAAAGCTCGCACCTTACACATGTTTACATGCACAAGGAGCTTCACCTACAATTTGAAAGCTCAAATCTTCCTCTGCACATAGCTAACAATAAGTGTTTCACACTTTTCTTCTTGTTTGTGGTTGGTTCTCTTCTTGTTGTTTAGATTGTTATAATTTTGGTTTGTGGTTCCCTACTATGCTCATTACAGACCTGTATCCCTTAAGCATAGAGGAATGGCAGCCAAGTGGATTGTGTCATAGATACTTTAGATGTCTGGCATGGCTCCATTGGTGAAGAGATTTACAAAATGAGAACACATAGTCCTTTGACAGAAAAAGGGATATTCTTTTACGATCATTTTTATGTTCAACCAAAATCTATGAAGGATTGGGCACTGTCACCAAGGTTGCACTGCCTAGTTTCAGAAGTGGAGAGTGTCCATTGCCAAACTCAAAACAAGTGAAAGCTATAGGTGCAAGATCTTTTATGAGATCCAAAAATGTCTAAAGGCTAACATTGCAAGCAAGTTGAACAAAGTTTCAATGTTTATGCCCATTTATTGTCTGTGTGGATTTCTTCACAAAGCTTCATGTGAAAGTCTCTAGAACAATGACGTCGACTAAGTGCTTAGAAAGTCAAGATGTTTTAGAATTATTGGATGAGGTTGAAGTCAAAAAATAGTGAATGGGGTCCTTTGAAAACTGAAATTTGGATCCATTACCTGTAAATAGATGATCCATACCCAAAATTTCATTATCTATTTTTTTATAGCCGATGGCATCATGGGGGGGGGTGGGGGGGGGGGGGGGGGGCAGGGTCGGGGGCGGGGGGGTAGACTTGGTTCCTTTTGATTAAAACATGGACGATTTCAACGAGAACCCCATTCAAGACATTGATGTATGAATGCACAATGAACACTTGGCAACATTGAAGATAAGAACCAAGTGCTCATTGTACCAAGTGAGACAGGACTTACAGAACGAGGAGATAGATTTACCTTCAACTTTTTCTTTTCAGATAGCTGAAAAGAAGGTATGTAGGAAATAGTTTCATTTCTGATGGAAAAATTTCTGTGTGATCTATTCTTACTTTTCCTATCTTTCAATATGGATTGCAGCTCTCGAGGAGGATTGAGAAGAAAGTTTTATGTGAAGAAGTGCCAGAAGAAGGAATAGTACATCTTCTTCCAAGCTAAAGCCTGTTTTGTATTAAACTGCTAAAGTTGTATCAAACTGGCATTTTGTACGGACTCAACACTCCTGTCAACGTGGGATATCCGCCAAGATTGGTGCCGCTGTCGAGGACGAGAGCCCTAGGTAGGTGACCTTAGACCAATCCTATGAGGTAAAAGTCTCTTTGGTTTGCCTAAATTTTATTACTTTACTTTAGGTAGAATCCGACGGTAGGACTTTTGAGATTTTAGAGAGGTTTGAGTGGGCATACGGCTTGCCCAGGTCATCGATGTTTGATAGTTTTGTTGTATTTAGTGTAGTTAGAGAGTGAGTGATTTTTGAGGTGTTAAAAGCGTAAACTAGTCAGTGTGTGGCAGTAAATCGTTTTTCTACTCATGAATACAAAAACCCCATAGGATGTGTAGGAGTAGGGTAAGTAGAACCTGTGATTCAGATCTAGAGTTGACTACCGTAGAATAGATTTTCTTTTTTGCTTGTTTGCATTTGCATTTGCAATCTTAAGAAGTGAATTTAGGAAGAGGATTGCAATAAACAAGCATTAGTAATTGATTGAACATGGTTGGATGCTGCTGGGCATAAAACAATACATCTGCAAGAGATCTATGTGTAAAACTGCAGATTTTCAACAACAGACATTATGCGCATATAATGTCTCAGGGCGTGACAGAAGGAAAAATTTTGCAAACAGACTACACCAGAGTGTTGTAGAGGGGCATTTTACCCTAAATACAAATTGAGACCAAGGATTTGACCAACACTTGATACCCAAAAGACGAGCCAAAAAATTAGAAACGGAAAACTAGGGAAATGGTGATTCTAAGCTTTTTTGTTTGCATAAAAATTGGTAAAAGTGCTGAAAAACATTGCCAGGAACTTGTGGAAGCTTGTGAGTAAAATTTGGACAAAAACTCATCAGAAGACACCATATGCGTATGATGTCTAAGGGGTCATCTAGCAGTCAGAGTGAACCTTTGACTTCATACTCACATTTTGCATATTGTGTGTGGCACATTCACCAAGTTTCATCTCATTTGGGAAACTAAGTTAAGAATTGAGTGCATATTACTCTTTTCGGGAACTTTTTGGATAAAAATTATTGAAATGGTACAACTATGATGTCTAAAATTGGATGTGAGCACATGTTGGACGGAGAGAGACTCACACACCCATGAAGTGCATGCAAACACTACCTAGATCAACATAATGTCAATCGAGGACACAGATGACACAATAGGCACACGGAAGAAATCTCTTTAGCTTGTCAGGCTGAGACCATCCTACACATACAACACTTTGGAAGGCCAACTATATCACAATCAAGAACCTCACTGCTCTCAACTACACCACCTATCCACATACACACATACGGAAGGTAACTCACCTAATCATGCCAGATTCGTACGAAACTTAAGGAACACCATCCCCTCACTAGGATACACATGTCCCTAAGCTTCTACACTCAAAACCCTCACTCTAAACCCATTTGCGGAAAACGCATAGGATGACAGAGCAGAATTTTGAAAGTGCCCGAAACTAAAATTTATGAGTACCTATGCGTAGCTTATGTTGCCACAATTCTATAGACTACTAGCATGCAGAAAACAGACATCGTTTGATACATTTACGGCCACAAATAGATCGTAGATGCATCGGCGTGTGCGCTTCGTCTCGCGTGGAATGCTTGGCGTTGTCGCGTAGCTCTCCTCAAGCCTACAACAATGGTGCAGTCGGATCTCCAATGTGTTGAGCGAGCTGGGCGTAGCAAGAGGATGAAGCTCACGCTCACTCTCTTTCTCTCTCACACACCGTAGATGGCAGCGCTAAAGTTTTGATTATGATAAAAGTCTTCTTTACAAAATGACCTAGGTACCTTATATACTAAGGCTACCTTAGGTTTAACCAAAAAATGGGGTTGAAAGGATCAAATGGCTTTGTATTTACAATCTGGAAGTGCCATTGCACCCCGGCTTCTGAAACTAGAATAACTACTCATTACAAATGACATTTAGAGCCATAATCCACAACATTTTATAACTCGCAAAAGATAAGACTTTGGTACGAAACTTGAGTTATGTTGTGTTGTTGACCCAGCGGTCAACAACACATATGCATGTTGCACATATCAAAGGGCAGCTGTGGTAGAAACAAAACATCATTTTGGCCAAATAGACATCATACGCGTATGATGTCTCTTTGGTCAGGATTGAGTTGTGCATATGAGTGTACCCTTGTGATCTATAACAGACAATGAGCACATAGAACCAATTTCATCAAGTGGGAAGCACTATTAGAGCTCAAAAGTGCTAAAATACAATTTGAAGTAAGTGTGTGATTGCATTGCCCATATATAGCACAAAAAGTATTGAAACTAAGTTTGGAAATATTCTCAGAGTTGCCTGCATGGTAGAGAATATTTGGAGAAGAAATCTTCTCATTTTGGTCGCATAGAAATCATACGTATATGATGTCTCAAAGGCAAATTTAGAGACCAAAACTGACTTTAGGGTTGACCAAGAGTTCTAGCACCTCCAGGAAAGCTTAAGGACCCAATTTCATCTAAGTTGAGTCATATAGGGGTTACGAAAACCTCTTGAGGATTTGAGAAATCTCCTGACAGCTTTAAGAGGATTTAACCATACTTCAGGTGTTAAGACCACAAAAGGAGGTTAGATTGAGGCTTAATATACCAGGGAGAATCTAGCACAATAGACATTATATGTGTATAATGTCTAAGGGCCAGAGTTAGAGCTTATTTGATGGGATTGAGCTTGCCAGAGTGTTCCAACTAACTCTAACAACCCATTTTACAAGTCAAATTAGTGCGAAGAACATATATAGGGAACGAACCCTCCATAAAACAAATCTTGGACAGAAGTTACCTGCAAGGTATACTAATGAGGACTGAATAGTACTGAAGTGAGAATCACTGTTTTGACACAGATTTGCAGAGCCTAAAGTTTTGTACAGATAGCCATCAACAAGGTCCAGCAAGTGGAGACCAATCGGAAGTACAATCAGTCAGCCAATTGGAGAGTTGAAAGACTAGCCTGAATACGAAATGACAGAGCAAATTTTTGAGGTAAAAGGTTTGGATTGATAGTTGTGTGTTAAGGAATTGATGTCTTTAAGATCAGGAAGAAATCCCCAAAGAGAACAGAGATCACAAGGAGATCAAGTCAGCTTAGTGTCTACTGACGAGAGTGTGACCCAAACAAGAATAGATCCACTAGCACCAATTATAGAAGACGGTAGTGGGACCGACACCTCTTCAAATTAATCTATTTACCTCATGGCTGACCAAAACACCACTATTAACCAACCGAGCCAAGTGGGAGGAGGTAGCACCTCTAAGAACCCCACTTTGACAATGCGGTTTACAACCCTTTACTTAGAAGGACCAAATGCCCATGGGGCTCTGGTATATGCTGATGAAAGGGGACGTAAAAGCATATGTATTGAGGAATAACCAGCCAAAGGAGTGGATACCCTTCTAGTGTATGATGATGGGGATAGATTCCATGATGATGAGGGAATACATTAACTCATTGTTAAGGACCTAAAGAACTATAACAAATACGAGGAAAATGTTGCAAAAGGGAAGATGGTTTTTGAAATCACAGAAATACGTCCTCAGAGAGGTCTTCCTAAATCCACCATGGTGTTTGACAAGAAGGTGACTAAAGTAGTGACTAACAAAGGAATGGTAGGAATCTATTGTTACCATATACATGTGGTAGTGATGTGTGTGAACACACTAGGACCGCCAAGGCATTTTTTCCCTCTTTAGGAGGTTTTTCCCCCCGTGCATTGTATATACGCCCATCACTCTAGGGCTATCTATCTTTCCATTGCACACTAAGTTATACACTCTCTATTGTGTGCCTTGAGCTTTCTTCGTCTTCTCCAAGCTGTGTGTGTGTTTCTCTGCAACCCTAATTCCAACAATTGGTATCAGAGCAGGTCACGTCCTCCCGGGCTTATTAGTCGCCAGCTGCTCCAGTACACGCCTGCTCACTTTCTCCGATTTCAGTGAGCTTTGGCGAGCGTTCGCTAGTCGACAAAAATTTTGGGCAGAATTTTGATTTGGGCTCATTTCGGCCTCCGTTTCCACTACAGGCAGTACTGCACAGGCTATTTCGTCATTTTGTGCAGAATTTCTGTTAGTGCCATTTTTTGCATAACAGGTGCCTTATAGTCTTCTACGGTTTGTGCTATATAGCACAGGTTGTTCCCGCTCCATTTCTCCTATTTTCGGGCAGTTTTCACATTAGGTGCAGCATTTACCATGGCTGACAACAACAACACAGATGTGTTCAAGATGTTTGCTGCTGAGGACAGGTTGGATGGGGACAACTACCCTATGTGGGCTTATATGATGCAACATGTTCTTGTGTCAAAGGGTGTCTGGAACATTGTGCAGGGCATTGATGTACGTCCTGGTTCTGAGAATGTAGGCGATGTTGAGGATGTTGCAGGTCTTGCTGCAAGGATTGCAACTGTTAGAGTTGTTTTGCCTATGGCAGAACAAGCTCGTTGGGATGTTAAGGATGCGCAGGCTCATGCATTGATTGCGTTGTCTGTGAAGCGCACCATTGTTCCTCACATTTGTTCAACAAAATCTGCAAAACAGGCTTGGGATATTTTAGCAGGTCTTTATGCAAGCCGCAATGAGGCTAAAATTGCTTTGCTCTGTAAATAGCTGGAGTCGAAGATTATGCATGAGGAAGATGATATGGACACTTTCCTTCCTAGTGTCAAGGATATCAATGAGTAGCTTATTTCTGTAGGTGAAGTCATTTCAGACAGTTCCCTTGTGCAGACTGTTCTTGATGCCTTACCAGATTCCTACCAGACTTTTGCTAGTACTTGGAGACTGATGACCCAAGGAAATCCTGAAGTTGTCAAGTTTGATGCATTATGCACATTGCTGTTGCAAGAGTCACTTTCTAGAAAAAACAGGACTAGGTAGTGTGCAGTTGAATAGGCTTTTATTGCTTCTCAAAGAAAGGGTGGTAACAGCAATGCAGCCACTTCTTATGGTTCTGTTGTGAGTGGCAAAAATTATGTTCCTAATGCTTCTGCTGGCAGCAATTCGTATGGAAATTCTGGTGATAAGGGCAAAAAGAAGATGGGTTGTCATTATTGTAAAGCCAATGATCACTTGATCAAGTCGTGTCCTAAGTTGAAGGCCAAAGAGGCTAAGAAGAAAGAGGGTGGTTCCACTGCAAATGATGGTTCCACTACAAATGCAGCCATTGTTGAGTCTTATGTGAAAGGAGACTGTGTTGCTCATGTTGATGCAGAATGGGCTTTTAGCGCAGAGTGCACTTACAATCCTGCTGTCCATGATGCATGCTTGTCAGTTGCTGCAGATTCACATGTGTGGTATTACGACAGTGGTGCTACAAAGCACATTACCTCACATCGTGAATTATTTACCTCTCTTGAGTCTGTCCCTCATGGGAATTCAGTCACTTGTGCCAACAACGCCTCTTATCCAGTTTAACGAGTTGGAAAGATTTTGCTCACTGCTGCTAATGGCAGTTCCTTCACACTTGTTGATGCACTTTATGTACCTGGGATCAAGAAGAATCTCTTGTCTGTATCCGCACTTACTAGACTTGGACTTGTAGTCAAATTTGTGTATGATAGATGTACAGTTCATGATCTCAGTTTTGGTGATGAAATTGTTCCACACTTGTTATACAAAGTGAGCTTATACAGCCCACGGCACACAAGCCTAGATGCAAAACTTTGGCATGCACGTTTTGGTCATCTGAATTTTGCCAGTTTGCTGCGTTTGCAGAAATCTGATATGGTTGCTTCTTTGCCACCTCTTGAAGCACCTGTCAAACATGTTTGTGAAGGCTGTATTTTGGGTAAGATGCAGCGTTCTAAATTTCCAAAGGATGGTTCAGTTCCGGCCACATGCAGGTTGCAGCTTGTGCATAGTGATGTTTGTGGGCCCATGCAAACTCCGTCCTTGGGAAATTACCTGTACTTCGTGACTTTCATTGATGATTACTCCAGGCATGCATGGGTATTTCCGCTTAAAGCGAAGTCCGAAGCTTTTATGTGCTTCAAACAATTTCTGGCTATGGCTAAAAATGTCTCGAAATGTACTATGGACACCCTCCGTTCCAATCGAGGGGGGAAGTATATGTCTCATGAATTTAATGCATTTCTGGCTAGTCGTGGGATAAAACACCAATGTACAGTGCCTTATACACCTCAACAAAATGGTGTTGTTGAGAGGAAAAACAGGTCACTAACGGAAATGGCACGATGTATGGTCAAAGGTCAAGCTTTGCCGCATTCTTTTTGGCTTGAGGCCATCATGTGTGCCACTTATGTACTTAACAGGTGTTCTACGAAATCTTTGCAGTCTATTACTCCATATGAAGCATGGCATGATAGAAAGCCTTCTATTGAGCACATGCGTGTTTTTGGCTGTTTGGCATATGCTTTGGTGCTACAAGTGCAGCGCACAAAATTGGATGATAAGGCTGTCAAATGTATTTTTGTTGGTTATAGTGCTGAAATCAAAGGTTACAGGTTGTATCATCCGCAAACAAAATGTATTCTGGTTTCTAGGGATGTAATGTTTGTGGAAGATTCTGTTCAGCCCTTGCTGACATGTACTAGAGACAATAATGTAAGCTCACAGGACATTCATGACACTTTGTTGCCTCTTTTCAGTGGTGGAAATACAAATTTAAGTTCCAAGGAGGCAAATGTACAGCCTATGGGGGTTTCTAAAAATGTTTTAGATCAGCCTATTACTGATGCAGATGTACATGATATACTTGATGAGGAAAGGGCTGAAAATGAGCAGGCTAGAGGTATGCCAAAAATGCTGGTGCACACTTTGCGTGACAGTAAATTGGATGCACCTTTGTCTAGTCGTACTCATTCAGGATCTCGCCATGCATCTTATGCATCAGATTGTTATGCTTTGGCTGTGTCTAGTTTACATGATGTTGAGGAGCCTTTGTCTTTTGATGAAGCACAAAATTCAGAAAATTGGATGGTTGCCATGCAATCAGAATATGATGCACTTATAGAAAATGACACATGGAATTTATGTGATTTGCCTCCTGGCAAAAAGGCCATTGGTACGAAGTGGGTTTACAAGTTGAAACGCAAGCCGGATGGTGAAATCGATCGCCATAAGGCTCGACTTGTTGCAAAAGGTTATGCACAACAAAAAGGCATAGATTATGAAGAGACTTTTTCTCCCACTTGTCGTATGACTACTGTGCGTTTTCACTGTGCATTGGCAGCTCATTTTGGTTGGGATTCTTGAATGGTGACATATTTGAGGAAGTTTATGTAACGCAGCATCGCGGTTTTGTCATAAAAGGACAAGAGGACAAAGTGTGCAAATGTAAGAAGGCTTTGTATGGGTTGAAGCAATCTCCTCGTGCTTGGTATGAGAAAGCTGACACTCATTTGGTTAAACGAGGCTTTCGTAACAGTCCAACAGAAAGCACATTGTATGTAAAGTGTAAGGGTGATGTACTTCTCATTGTGGTTCTTTATGTAGATGATTTGTTGATCACTGGACCAAATGAAAGACATATTGCTGAATTTAAGGCTGATTTGAATGTTACTTTCAAGATGAAAGATTTGGGGTTGTTGCATCATTACTTGGGTATACAGTTTAAGCAATGTGATGGTGGTATTGCCTTGTGTCAGAAAAGTTACATAGAGACATTGCTATGTAAGTTTGGACTCGAGGATTGCAAACCTATTGCCACTCCCATGGAAACAGGTTTGAAGTTGAGTCTACATGATGCTGGTGATCCTGCTGATGTCACTCTTTACCAAACTGCTGTTGGCTGCCTCATTTATGTATGCAACACGAGGCTGGATATTCAGTTTGCAGTCTCACAGGTCAACAAATTTATGCATAGCCCAGGGTCTAAGCATTGGCAGGCTGTCAAGAGGATTTTCTGCTACCTTAGTGGCACTTTACATCTTGGCTTGTTTTATCCCAAGGGGGATAATTGCCGCCAGACTTACATGCTTTTTCGGTCTCAGATTGGGCTGGTTGTTTCGACACGCGAGTGTAAACAAGTGGTTTTTGTTTCATGCTTGGCAGTTCATGTATATCATGGTTGAGAAAGAAGCAACCTACTGTGGCCACTTCTAGTTATGAGGCTAAGTACAGGGCAGTCTTCACAGCTACGGTTGAGTGTGTATGGCTCAGATGCCTTATGGCTGATTTGGGTGTTGGATAGGACACTGCCAAAACTATCTACACTGATAGTCAGAGCGCATTGGCAGTTGCAAGGAACCCAATTTTTCATGTTCGCACAAAGCACATTGAGGTGCATTACCACTATGTCAGGGAGAGGCTCTCAGTAGGAGAGATTAGCGTGGCTTATGTGCCAACACAGGACAACCTTGCAGATCTTTTCACATTGGCATTGTCTCGCGAGAAGCTTGAAGCTTTCCGCAAAGCTTTGGGCTTACTCCCCTTTGTGGACTGATCCTGTCCTCAGGGCATGGCACTTCCCTTTACTCATGTGCCAGCTCTCGTTCACCGCATCACTCCAGGGGGGATTTGTTACCATATACATGTGGTAGTGATGTGTGTGAACACACTAGGACCGCCGAGGCATTTTTTCCCTCTTTAGGAGGTTTTTTCCCCCGTGCATTGTATATACGCCCATCACTCTAGGGCTATCTATCTTTCCATTGCACACTAAGTTATACACTCTCTATTGTGTGCCTTGAGCTTTCTTCGTCTTCTCCAAGCTGTGTGTGTGTTTCTCTGCAACCCTAATTCTAACATCTATGAGTACATGAATGGAAGAGCCTAACCATATTTTTGGTGTGATTGGAAGAGCCCTTGAGTTGAGCATGGAAAGACTTTATACTTGTTCTTGTATGAATCAGATGAAGGGAGTCTCATACTATACGTTGACAAATATGGATGGGAGTATGTGCCGATAGAGAAAGTGGAGTTAGCGAGATTGATAGTCACTGGAGTAATTCCAACAGATCTAGTTGCAACTCAAGGATTAAAACCTACCCCTAGCAAGTCTTTGAGGAAGTAGAGGATACGGCCATATTTCCAACTAGACAAGACAGAGTGGTTGAAATGCCAATTTTTCCTTCATATCTCAACCCAAATACTGAAACGTTGCAATCTTGGCTGTTGCGACCCACAATAATGAGGGAACAAGAGCTCTATAGAGGGAAAGTCCCTATTACCTCTAGATCATATGTGACCCTATGGTATCACCAATGCCCACTTATTCTTACTCTTATCCCAAGGAGAGCAAGGGACCAACAATGATGCTGACCACATCAAGATTTCCCTATATGGAGAGAATCGAGACGGAAAGAAGATTTGCAGCGGAACCACTTGTTGAAAGAACCAATAGAGGATACGGAATGGAAGAAGAATTAGACGGTAGATCGAGACATGAACGAGAACCTGTAAGGGGAGAGGGACAAGGAGATTTCACAGTTAGGCTGGTAGAACACAAACGTGTTAGACCTTCTCAAGTCTAGAAATGGCTTAACAAGATATATTCAGGGGAAGAGACCCTAGAGACCACATGGAAACGTTCTTGAGAGTGATCCAAGCAGAAAAGGTTACGGACTTTGATACACAATCTTCCAGATTTGGACTCACCTTGGAGGAAGACGCTGCCACTTGGTTTGATTCTGTTGAAAGACGGGATTTCGAGACCATCCAAGAAGTATTTGATGAATTTGTGGAGGAATTCTCTCAAAGAGGGATAGCCCACACTACTGTCTCACAAATCCATAAGTTCAAGCAAAAAGAGGGAGAATCTGTCAGGAAAGCAACCCTATGGTTGAAACGATACGTAAATGTTGGAATTAGGGTTGCAGAGAAATGCACACAGCTTGGAGAAGGTGAAGGAAGCTCAAGGCACACAATAGAGAGTGTCTTACTTAGTGTGCAATGGAAAGATAGATAGCCCTAGAGTGATGGGAGTATAAACAATGCTTGGGGGAAAAAACCTCCTAAAGAGGGAAAAAATGCCTCGGCGGTCCTAGTGTGTTCACACACATCACTATCACATGTATATGGTAACAAATCCCCCCTGGAGTGATGTGGTGAACGAGAGCTGGCACATGAGTAAAGGGAAGTGACATGCCCTGAGGACATGATCAGTCCACAAAGGGGAGTAAGCCCAAAGCTTTGCGGAAAGCTTCAAGCTTCTTACGAGACAATGCCTTTGTGAAAAGATCTGCAAGGTTGTCCTGTGTTGGCACATAAGCAAAGCTGATCTCTCCTGCTGAGAGCCTCTCCCTGACATAGTGGTAATGCACCTCAACGTGCTTTGTGCGAGCATGAAAAAATGGGTTCCTCGCAACTGCCAATGCGCTCTGACTATCAGTGTACATAGTGTTGGCAGTGTCCTGTCCAACACCCAAATCAGCCATAAGGCATCTGAGCCATACACACTCAACCGTAGCTGTGAAGACTGCCCTGTACTTAGCCTCATAACTAGAAGTGGCCACAGTAGGTTGCTTCTTTCTCAACCATGATATACATGAACTGCCAAGCATGAAACAAAAACCACTTGTTTACACTCGCGTGTCGAAACAACCAGCCCAATCTGAGTCCAAAAAAGCATGTAAGTCTAGTGGCAATGATCCCCCTTGGGATAAAACAAGCCAAGATGTAAAGTGCCACTAAGGTAGCAGGAAATCCTCTTGACAGCCTGCCAATGCTTAGACCCTGGGCTATGCATAAATTTGTTGACCTGTGAGACTGCAAACTGAATATCCGGCCTCGTGTTGCATACATAAATGAGGCAGCCAACAACAGTTTGGTAAAGAGTGACATCAGCAGGATCTCCAGCATCATGTAGAATCAATTTCAAACATGTTTCCATGTGAGTGGCAATAGGTTTGCAATCCTCAAGTCCAAACTTACATAGCAATGTCTCTATGTAACTTTTCTGACACAAGGCAATACCACCATCACACTGCTTAAACTGTATACCCAAGTAATGATGCAACAACCCCAAATCTTTCATCTTGAAAGTAGCATTCAATTTAGCCTTAAATTCAGCAATATGTCTTTCATTTGGTCCAGTGATCAACAAATCATCTACATAAAGAACCACAATGAGAAGTACATCACCCTCACACTTTACATACAATGTGCTTTCTGTTGGACTATTATGAAAGCCTTGCTTGACCAAATGAGTGTCAGCTTTCTCATACCAAGCACGAGGAGATTTCTTCAACCCATACAAAGCCTTCTTACATGTTCACACTTTGTCCTCTTGTCCTTTCTTGACAAAACCGCGAGGTTGCGTTACATAAACTTCCTCAAATATGTCACCATTCAAGAAAGCAGTAACAATGTCTGATTGATGTACATCCCAACCAAAATGAGCTGCTAATGCACATAGATAACGCATAGTAGTCATAGGACAAGTGGGAGCAAAAGTCTCTTCATAATCTATGCCTTTTTGCTATGCATAACCCTTTGCAACAAATCTAGCCTTATGGCGATCAATCTCACCATCTGGCTTGTGTTTCAACTTGTAAACCCACTTTGTGCCAATGGCCTTTTTGCGAGGAGGCAAATCACATAAAGTCCATGTGTCATTTTCTATAAGTGCATCATATTCTGATTGCATGGCAGCCATCCATTTTTTTGAATTTTGTGCTTCATCAAAAGACAGAGGCTCCTCAACATCATGTAAGCTAGACACAACCAAAGCATTACAATCTGATGCATAAGATGCATGGCGAGAGCCTGAACGAGTACGACTAGACAAAGGTGCATCCAATTTACTGTTACACAATGTATGCACCAGCCATTTTGGCATACCTCTAGCCTGCTCATTTTCAGCCCTTTCCTCATCAAGTACGTCGTGTACATCTGCATCAGTAATAGGCTGATCTGTAACATTTTCAAAAACCCCCATAGGCTGTACATTTGCCTCATTGGAATTTACATTCGAACTTCCACCACTAAAAAGAAACAACAAAGTGTCATAAATGTCTTGTGAGCTTACATTACTGTTTCTAGTACATGACAACAAGGGCTGAATAGAATCTTCCACAAACACTACATCCCGTGAAACCAAAATATTCTTTGTTTGAGGATGATACAACCTGTAACCTTTGCTTTCAGCGCTATAACCAACAAAAATACATTTGACAGCCTTATCATCCAATTTTTTGCGCTGCACTTGTGGCATTTAACCATAAACCAAACAACCAAAAACACGCATGTGCTCAATAGATGGCTTTCTATCATGCCATGGTTCGTATGGAGTCATAGACTGCAACGCTCTCGTAGGACACCTGTTGAGTGCATAAGTGGCACACATGACAGCCTCGAGCCAAAACGAATGTGGTAAAGCTTGACTCTTGACCATACATCTTGCCATTTCCGTAAGAGACCTGTTTTTCCTCTCAGCAACACCATTTTTCTGAGGCGTATACGGCACTGTACATTGGTGTTTTATCCCACGACTAGCTAGTAATGAATTAAATTCATGAGACATATACTCCCCCCCTCGATCGGAACGAAGGGTGCCCATAGTACATTTCGATACATTATCAGTCATAGCCAGAAATTGTTTGAAGCTCATAAAAACTTCGGACTTCGCTTTAAGAGAAAATACCCATGCATGCCAAGAGTAATCATCAATGAAAGTCACGAATTACAGGTAATTGCCCAAGGACGGAGTTTTCATGGGCCCACAAACATCACTATGCACAACCTGCAACCTGCATGTGGCCCTAACTGAACCATCCTTTGGAAACTTAGAAGGGTGCATTTTACCCAAAATATAGCCTTCACAAACATGTTTGATAGGTGCTTCAAGAGGTGGCAAAGAAGCAACCATATCAGATTTTTGCAAATGCAGTAAACGTGCAACATTAAGATGCCCAAAACGTGCATGCCAAAGTGTTGCATCTGAAATAGCCCTTGAATCTGCAAATGCATTTGCAAAATTTTGTCCACACTTGTCATACAAAGTGAGCTTATACAACCCACGGCACAAAAGGCCAGATGCAACAATTTCATCACCAAAACTGAGATCATGAACTGTACATCTGTCATCCATAAATTTGACTACAAGTCCAAGTCTAGCAAGTGTGGATACAGACAAAAGATTCTTCTTGATCCCAAGAAGATAAAGTGCATCAACAAGTGTGAAAGAACTGCCATTTGCAACAGTAAGCACAATCTTTCCAACCCCCTGAACCGGATAAGAGGCATTTGGCGCGAGTGACTGAATTCCCATGAGGGGCAGACTCGAGAGAGGTGAACAATTCACGATGTGAGGTAATGTGCTTTGTAGCACCATTGTGGAAATACCACACATGTGAATCTGTAGCAACTGACATGCATGCATCATGGACAACAGGATTGTAAGTGCGCTACAATAAGGGTTATGTGCAAGAACGATAGTATGTTCCCTAGGCACAAGTAGCACCTCCTCAAATACCACCACTACCTAGGTATACGATAGGAAATTTTCTAGGACCAATTGGGGTTGAAAGACCACAACCAATTTTGGGGGAAATCCTAGGAGCAAGACGGATAGGTGTGAGGTATACGGCCATTGTAGAGGAACAAGCCTTAGAGCCAGTACCTGTATATTACAAAGAGCCAAGTGGAAGTGTGGATTGTCCTGCATACTACCTACCAGAAGAGCTAAGAGCAATAGAACCATGGAGCATGATCGACAATGTTGGGCCACCAATAGCGGCACATGCTGTAGGAGAGAGTAGATACAATTTGGATGAGAGAAATTATTGTTCATAGACAATGGAGGTTTTGGTGGATCGTGGCCTACTTACCAATAGAGGGGAGTGCGGAGCACCAGGACAACCGTTGGGACCATGCTATAAGTGTGGGGGCAACCACCTCATGAAAGACTATTCTCATACACGAAAATTGTCCGAGTCAATGCGTATTGTCCAGACTACGGCATCAATCATTTAATCGCCGATTGTCCAAAAGATCAAAACAAGTGGTTAAAACAACTTTGAACATCTTGGAGGCAATCCCTTCAAGCAGTGGTAAAGAAAACAAAACGGTAATACATATCCAGATTATCACACGAGCGCAAGCTCAAAATGAGAAAGGGGAACCCATAATCGAAGAACCAAGAATGAAAGCACCTAGCATTGAAACGAAAAAGCCAGTAAAACACGTGGAAGGCTAGGAAAGCTCGGGTGGAAGCTAGAAAAGAAAGAGAACAGACTGCCCTAGCGGAAGAATTAAAACAAACCATAGACAGATTGGAATACTTGAAAGTCAAACTATTCAAAAACCAAAAACTCCAAAAGGCATAGAGCCTGAGAAGAAAAGGAAATAAAAAAGTGCGGGATTAGGAGGATTTGTGCTAGTCAAGAAAGTAAACGAACATTTAGACACACTCTTGAAGGCCTATGAATCAAGGCTTAAAATCAACCAAACACAAGAACAAAGATGGATGACTTATCCCTATGCAGAGCTAGAAAAACAAAGATTGGTTATGTGTCAAAAGATGATCCAAACAACTATCCAATTGTGGAAGCCTAAAGCGAGAAGAATGTATTCTAGAAAGAGTTATTGAGGATACAAAATTTTGGAACCTTTCCCAGAAGATTCCTTAGAACCTTTAGAATGGACGCATAGTCTAGCAATATTAGATGTGTGTGCTGTTGCGGAGGAATTGACGACTAAGTTTTGTGACCGGGACAGTTATGATGTGGCTCCATACTACATGATTGATTTAATAGATGATGATGAGGATAAATTATTCTCAACACAACCAAGAAAAACTAAACACAAGGAAGAGGAGAATGGGGAGTTGTTCTACGATTCTCCGAAGCATCTTGAACGAGATGACGATGCAGATAACAAATGCCCTGACAACCCCAATGAGCAAGAGGAAACGATACCAGATGTGAGGTTTTACAATTTTCCAAATAAAAAACCTAGACATCAACCACACTACAGGAAAAAGAAGGTAGCACAAAGTAAGAGATAACCCAATACCTAAGATGAGGAATACAACATGATTTTTATCTTTGGTAAAAGTTGAAAATTGCATTAAAAACAAATATCAGGCCAATTCTCTCAAGATCCAGACTCCAGGAAAAGAGATAGTGCTAGGGACGTGAGAGAACGAACTCAGAAGTTGAATTTGAAAACTAAACCAAAAAAAGGAAATAGGACCGAACAAAATAGGAGAACCAAAATGGACCAAAGTTGAGCATAAAAAGAAGTACAAGAGCTCAAGAAAACTCTGAGGGAAGTATGGACAACTGAAATGGAAAGCGGAGGAAATGAAAAAGACAAAAGCGACAACCATATGAGTGTACCCTCCCACTACAAAAAAATCACTATTCAAGACCAAAAGATAGTATTGACACAACCCAGACGAGAACGACGGGAAAAGTATTCATATGACAGACCAGAGGATGCAAGGAAGATAGACTAAGCAGGACCTGGGGAGGAACCGCAACCTGTCTATATAGCAAGTGACCTGAGTTAAGAAGAGGAAGAGGAGCTCGTTAGCCTTCTTTGAGAATATAAGGATGTGTTTGCGTGGTCTTGTAAGGACTCAAAGGGAGTGGATCCTACAATATGTCAGCATACTATCCCTTTAAAACCTAATGCAAAGCCCATGAGACAAAGGCCATACACATACAATGACACCTTTGCTAAGCATATCAAGAAAGAAATCGATGAGCTAAAGGAAGCAGAGTTCATCTAAGAGATAGAACACACAGATTGGGTATTTGCAATCATTGTGGTGTCCAAAAAGAATTGTAAACTTCAAGTGCATTTCAATCTCAAAAAAGGTCAATGCAGCCACAATAAGGGATAATTATCCCTTACCGATCACGGATCACGTCCTTGAACGAGTGGCAGGCAAGCGTGCATATTCCTTGTTGGACGGGTTCTCTGGCTACAAGCAACTTGCAATTGCACGTGAGGACCAATATAAAATGGCATTTGCCACAAAATGGGGCATATTTGCATATCAAGTTATGCCATTTGGGTTGACAAGTGCACCTGCAACATTTCACATATTGATGGTACATGCTTTCAAAGAATACTTGAGGATCTTCTTGGAAATCTATATGGATGACCTATGTGTACACTCTCTCCTGAGAGGAACATATAGAACACCTTAAAAAAGTATTTGAGAAATGTAGGACGTATAGAATTTTGTCTTAATCCTAAAAAGTACGTATTTATGGTCAGACAAGGACGAATCCTATGACATACTGTCTCAGAAAATGGCATATCCATAGATTGGATAAGATAAAAGTGATTATTGAAATGCTTAAACCAATCAATGCAAAGCAAGTACAATGTTTTATAGGACAGTGTGGTTATAACAGGAGGTTCTTACACATGTATGCAATCGTCGCCCAACCTCTATATAGACTTATACTGATCTTTGAATGAACAGATGAGTGTGAGGAGTCATTCAAGAAATTAAAAGATGCCCTCGTATCCGCTCCAATGCTAAAAGCACCTGATTGGGAAAAAATCTTTCACGTTCCTATTGATGCATCTACATTTGCTATAGGATGTATTTTGGCTCAACCAAGAGACAAAACTATGGATTTTCCAATATGCTATGCCAGTCGACAACTCAACAATGCTGAAAAGAACTACACCACCACTGAAAGAGAGGGGCTTGGAATGATTTATGCTGTTAAGAAATTTTGGCATTATCTCCTTGCAAATAAATTTGTGTTTTTCATAGACCATCAAGCCCTCTTATACCTTGTCAACAAACCATGTAATACAGGGCAAATCGTAAGATGGTTCATTATATTGCTTGAGTTTGACTTTATTGTAGTGGTTAAAAAGGGGAAGATGCATTTTCGAGCAGATCACCTTTCTAGATTGCCAAATGGAGAGGCTCTAGAGATGTGGATGATGATCTCCATGTGCATATCTCTTCAATATAGAAATGGTACCTAAGTGGTCCCAAGAAATTATAAGCCTACTATCACATGACGGAGAATTTGACAAGACTGACCAAGATCGTAAACGATGAACAATTCAGCAAGCTAAGAACTTTTAGTTGAATGGCAGACGTTTATATAATCTAGGCTCTGACGGTATCCTACGAGTGTGCATAAACCCAAAGAAATATGAAGCCTATTTGTTGCAAGCACATAGTCAGGATTTGACATTTCATTGCTCATCCACAAAAACTTCCAACGCTTGAAACAATTGAGAGTGTATTGGCCAACTTTGTGTGTTGATGTTCATAATTATATAGCTAGTTGTGCCAAATGCAGATCAAGCCCACCAATGGAACGTGCAACACTGTTTCAAAAAATTGTTACTCTAAAATGGAGCCAATACATTGTTGACTTCTTGAAGACGCAAATATTTTTTGAATATACCACTAGAGCAGGACAAAGAGCGATAGAAATAGAAGCTTGTGACTTCACTTTGATTGAAAATATGCTTTATAAATGAGCAAAGGATAACCAGCTTAGGCTATGCGCAACAAAAAGCACGTACATTCCAATCCTGTAACAAGCACATGAAGGAATAATTATAGGCCATTTATCAGGGAAAAAGACAACAAAAATTGTCCTCACCTTTGGAATATGGTGGCCAACATTACATATGGATGAGAACAAATATACAAGAAGATGTGACTCTTGTCAACGCACCAAAGTGCCAATAAAACGGGATGAGATGCCCTTACGGCCAATGATGGGAGCTAGAGCTTTTGCTAAGTGGGGAATAGACTTTTTGGGACCAATTTCACCCCCCGCTTACAAGACACATGCCCAATATATTATTGTGGCCACGGATTATCTCACTGGATGGGTTGAAGCTAAAGCTACACAAAAAGCTGATGCCAAGACTACTGCACAATATCTATATGAAAATGTCTTTATTAGATATGGTTTACCTATAGAAATTTTCAGTGATCGGGGCACACATTTTATAAATGAGATGACCAAAAATCTTCTTGAGGAGTTCATGGTAGTTTATAATAAGTCAGCTCCATACCACCCACAGGCTAATGGGCAGGCAAAAGCTACAAATAAGACCATATGTACAATCTTAACCAAAACACTCTCAACGTCAAGAATGGATTGGAATCAGAAGTTACATTCAACACTATGGGCTTATAGAATTGTTTATAAAACCTTGATTGAAACAACACCATATAACATGGTGCTCGGCCTTAATGCTACATTGCTTATAGAATTCCTAATCCGAACACTAAGAGTAGCCAAACAACTAGAGTGGACAATGTCTTCACAAATAGATGACCTTGAAAATCTAGATGAGCATCGCTTGAAAGCACTAGCTTCCATCTATGCTTAAAAATGAAGGCAAAAAGAGTGAGCATGTACGATCAAAGGAATCCAAAACAGGTGATTATATCGTAATTTACACTTTAAACAACATGCTAAGAAACTTAGAAAGTGAGGGATGAAACCCTTTTTGATCAAAGACTTATCACCAAGTGGGGCCGTCAAGCTTGCTACATTAGATGGTGAAGAAACACTCAACTGGATTAGTGGATGTCGACTAAAAAAATTTCATCTACCACTAACCCAGAGTATGCTTCTAAGAATCCACAAGGAAAAGAAACAGACACAAGAGAAAGAGTAGATTGTTGTAGAAGCACAAGCAGAGGCCAAGGAATGAATAGTAAAATGACAGCTTCTTTGACAATGACTACAACATGGACCTCCCCTGAAGATTAATGCCATTTAAATTACAAACTTTGAAATAGAGAAAATGCAGAATCCTGCAATTGCTGTCAAACTAGTATGCAATCAAGTGGAGGTGACAACAATGCTTGATTCAGGTGCTCAAGGTAATCTGATCTCCTACATCCTTTACAAGCAACTCCAACTTGACAATCAGTTACAGGATACACAACAAAATCTCCATAGTTATTCAGAGCACTCGATCAAGGTAATGGGTTGGACAGTGCTTCTGATACATGTTAATCAATATTTCTATCCACATAAATTTCATGTGGTACAAGATAAGCACACACAACATGCTTTATTGCTAGGCAACCTTGGTAGAGAAGGTATAATGTACAACTTGACTGGAGCTACATTATAGTTAACATCCAATCCGCTTCAGGAAAAAAACAAGTTTCTTTTGCTACAATAGCTATAGACAAACCATCAGTAATAATGCCCCTGACTGATAAAGGTAAGAAACCCTTACAAACAACCATTGTTCAACAATGAAGTCAATATAGCAAATACTCTTACCCAAGACGTGATTTTGACGGGTAATAAACAATCAGTGGCAATTCATGACAACGTGCCATGACGAACCCCACCTACTCTGCCCAACAAAGCTATCAAATATATATGGATAATAAAGCATCAGGTCGCAAGGTTTGAGCAAAGTTAATTCACAACTACCTCTCTAAAGACCTCCACTACAAATCGCAAGCTAAAACCAAAGTTCCTCCTCAAGCAAATATGGGTACCAAAGCAATTACTTATGGCCCAAAGTAAGCTTACAACAAACTGGATTCCAAAACAAAAACCTAAGGAACTCCTTGAAATACATGCTTTCAATAGACAACCAAAAGGATGTTCCAGTCCAACCATACCCATAGTTCAGATTTGGATACCTAAACGGAGCACAACCACAACTACAAAGGTGATTCACAGCCACATGGTTTCAACAGCTCCGTTGTCTATCAAAGAAAGAGCAAACATACTGGCAAGCTTATTGTTTCACCGATCTCACCAGAGTCATACTTTCACAGGAAACTTCAACATCGAACGCCAATAAGCATCATGCTTATACCTTCCTATTGCACATCATTAATTTTTCCATGCATTGCTTGAGTATGCATATAGGGCCGGATTACATGGCCAACATTAACACCTTCTTGATTCCCATGCAGAGCACATACCCTTGGGTGATACATCGTCGTCTAGGAGGACTTCGACTAGAAAGGGGGAGGCATTCTCAATGCGGACTTGACACACTACAAGTGTAAAAAAGGGCACTATTTTCCATGACTTTGGGAGTCTTTTGTGTTTGATTGCAAGAATTTTGGTAAACCCCAGTATATGTCCTTAATGAATGTGTTACAACTGGAAACAGAGGACAAACACCAAAGATGAGTCTCTAGTTGTGTGTATATATATGTAAAAATCACAGTTTTCATGTTAAAAAAAGTGAGAAAACGGAGCAATCCGGCCAAAAATACTACGAATAGATGTATATAATGGTTTATTAAGCTATTATCTAATTATCTTGATTTATGGGTATTTTTTGGGCCAAGTTAGCTATTTTCCTTTATTTTTTGTTAAATTATAAAAAACAAAGAAAAATAGAAAAAGCAGGTGAAATAGCGACATGGTGACAAAAGAAAAATATGGGAGTAATCAGTAAGTGAACGAAAGCTTATGGTGAAGACGCGGTGCAAGTATGAGAAAAGTTGCGAAAAGCCGATTTGGCCAAATTTTGGGCGAAATGACAAATTTTTCAAAAACAGAGCAAACAGAGTCCAAATGAAGAAATTTCTGAGCCTAAAGTACATTTCGCAACAAGATAGAAGCACATGTCAAGTTTGGTAACAAGTGGCCTGGGAAACCCCGATAGAAGTTTATTTGGGCCCACTTATTAGGTCATTTTCACTATTCACAAGTGAGAGAGACCTTGAGAGACCTAGAGCGCACGGACTTTCTTTGATTTCATGCGATGTACACAAAAATATTGACCGGTGCCAGACATGAGAGATAGACTCGTTACCATGTGCTCTTCTTGTTCTATACTCTCTTTGTCGCGAAAAACTCCAAAAAACGGCAATGTGGCATCACGAGAAAGAAATTGAAACGGGGCCGTAACGCTTCAACCACTGACCTGATAGCTACAAGACTTGACAGGAGGTTACCCTTACCTAGGAGAACACCTCTATGACCTCCAACGCGGGTTTAGGTTAACCGGAAAAACCCTAACCTCTTCGGGCACTACAGAAGCTAATCGGGAAGGGATCGCTAAAACAACACAAAACTTCATGAGAAGTTATGTTTCAAGTATGTCTACAAGCCCAGGTAACCTCATCCCGGATATATCATCAAAAAAATGGACCAAAACATCGAGTTAGGCTTCGGACATGCAAAGCGTTATTTGGTCCTCACGGCCAAGCGAGGTGTTCGTTTGCCACCAAACTTCACAGGCATCGTCAACATATCATCGACAGCCAACATGTAAGGTCAAATATCAAGAAAAGTTATCTCTGACCATCTTCTCATAAAAAAATGCTATTTGAGCGACGAATTGCCAAAAAGGGTATCCGTGAGTTGAGATAATACATCAAAGCCATGTAAAGGTGCCCTTCTGCATCCAATGCTTGGGAGATGGATCTCAAGAAGAATCTTTATGGGAAGTCATCTTCAAATGAAGAAATCCCTTTCAGAGACTGAAATTTCAAACAGGGAGTTTCTAAGCTAAACATCTGACTTTTTAAGTTGAAAACTATCTAGTAGGGCTTAGGACACAAGCACAAAACACCCCAAGGCATCAAACTCACTTTTTATCAAGGGAGACATCACATGCGTATGATGTCTCACAGTCAGATTTTGCAAAGGAGTCACTCACTTGACTTCAAAAACACATTATCCATACCTTAAACATGAAGCACATAAAATTTCTTAAGATTTGGAGCCAATTAGGGTACTCAAGACCCAAAAAACGCAAAGTCTTAGCTCAATCCCATAATTTGGCTTTGGACTTACCAAAAGTTCTTCAAATCAAGTGAAATTTTACAAAAAGCAAGCACATAGCCTATACATCATGTGCCTATGCTCAAATATTGATTTTGCAAAAGTAGACATTATATGCGTATGATGTCTAGACCTATCTCATAGAGGAGTTATGTCAACTCTCTAAACATCCAGAATTGTAAAGCATAGTACATATAGCATCTACATCAAGTTTGGGAACCTTTGGCCATGTTTTGATCACCACTCACATCAATTTCCAAATCAAGGTGTCATAAACTACTTCTATGGCCTTGAGCTCATAAGCACTAGTCCAAATTCATATTTTCACACATCAGAGCCATACACACATCATGAGCTACCTCTACCACAAGTAAGAGCCGAAAATGCCAAAGTAGACATCATACGCGTATAAATGTCTCAAAGCCTTGAACAGACATGCTGTTGTGATTTTGGAAACTCTAAGTCTTTATACACATCATTAGGGGCTCCCCAACACATTTTCATCACACTTGGATATCTCTCGACCTTCAATCACTCGAAATAGCAGAATTTTGGATGCAAAAACCCCTTCAAGCTCTAGGACACCCATTCACAAGCTCAAATTCAAATTAGAGACTATGGACATCATGCACAAGCTGTACACAACTTACCCATGGAGTTTCAAGCTATTTTGCATCAGTAGACATTATAGGTGTATGATGTCTCTTCTCTTATACAGATGCCAAACTCCACATTTTCATCAAAAGCATGCTCACCATATAGTACAAAAGCCATGCATTCAATTTAGACAAATTTGGGCAAGGTTGTGACCACTTGGAGCCAAAAATCAAAAAATCCTGGAAAAAGAAACATTCTATGGCCCCCAAACACATGACCATCTCCAAATCAAAATATGAGATGGTCAAAGGATTTCCAATCACTTGAGGATGCTACAGATGAAGTCTGGACAAAACATCTCAAAGGAGACATCATATGTGTATAATGTCTCCAGAGGGCCAAATGACAATTCTGGGGGGATTTGTCACTTCCAATGCCTTTATCCCATTAATCTTAGCCCAAAGCCCAAGTCTCATCAAGTTCTGTATCTCTATATCCATTTAAACCCAGGTTTCGGAATCCAAATCTCTATAGTTGATTATTGGCTCCAATCACATGAGGAGAAACCCAAATCAAATTCTAACATCACATGAGTCTACCCCATGCTAAGGCCCAACTACACTACAAGTTTGAGCCATTTTAAACAAAGTAGACATCATACGTGTATGATGTCTCACTAGTCTAAAAATGAACCTAGAGGCTAAATTGACCCTTTCTAAGCCTTTACCACATGATTATGAGAGCATCTACCTAGTGGCACCCCATTTGAACCTCATTTGCTCAAAACTAAGCTATAATCCAACTTCAGAGCCTATAAGGACTTCAAATGGTCACAACTTGTCCAAATGACATCCAAATTAAAATTCAGGCATATATCCATGATGTACATGATAAGAGCTATGCACATATGAAATATCACTCAGTTTTGAGCACTTAGACATTATACGCATATGATGTCTCACATCATAAATCTGCACTTAGAAGGCAATTGTGACTACATGCATTGCAGCCTTAGGCCCTAATTAGCTTGTATCAAAAATTTGAGGTAATTTGGATAGCTAGTAACTAAGAAAATGCAAGATTTTGTAAGACAACACTAACTTTTGCACTTGGAGTGCCTGCAGGATAAATGGAAGCCAGTAAATCACCAGCCAAGAAGAAGGGGATGTCCTTGAAGGAAATTATCGTAGCCAGTGAGCCTTACACACTGCTAGAAGAGACACTAAAGCCAGGCAAGGCGTGGGTAGATGAGGCCACTTTAGAAAGGGAAGGATTGGCAGTGTACCAAGGTACATTCAGAGACCCCCAAGAAAACATAGTGGATATGCCAATGAATCCATGAGAATTTTGAAATATGAAAACAAAGAAGAAACACTCACCCAGCTGGAAAGAGTAGATTTATACAACTTCTTCACAGCACCACCAGCGGGTGTGGATATGCAGAGAGTCTACGAGCTAGTCAGGTCAATCCAAAAGACGGCAAGGCAGTGATTACTGCTTTGGATGGATAGAAGACAGAGACCCTGATTACACCTCAAACCATAGTAGATGCATTGGGGCTCCACAATAAGGGTAGCTCCATTAGGGAAAGAAGAGATGAGATAAAGGTCTACTCTCAAAAGAAGCCCAATCAGACGTTTGAAGACCTGTTAGACCCGAGAGCTGCAAAGATCTGCAAGCTATACAACCAATACTTTCATGTTTGCAACAAGAAGCCCCAAACGCACACAACACCTCCCCATGCAGTAGCTACTATCATAGCTTGGGCATTGAAAAGTAGTGTGCCCAAAGAAGTGAAGTACTCCCATTATCTACATGAGCAAGTGGTCAGCATGGGTATCGAAAAGACCAAGTACATTGGAGGTGGAGAAACACTGACAAAGATTGCATATGAAGCTATTGGTGCAAGAGGATAGTGGCCCGATCCACCAACATAGAATGAGTGGTTCAAGTTAAAGCAAGATACAGAAGATGAACTAGTAATTGCAATAGCCCCACCAGTCACCACACGACTTCGGAGAAGGCTAGAGACAGTACCAGAAGAAGAGCTTGAGGAGCCTCCAAAGAAGAAGGGTAAGATGGCAATGACAAAAGAATCTCTACCCAAAGAGACATAGCCAAAAGGCCGCTCGGATCGAGAGGTTGATTGAGGAGTTCAGGGTAGAATAGGCACTCAAAGGGGACTTTGAGGAGTATTTGGATACTAGACCCAACAAAAGTCGGAGGAAGCTCCTCAAGACCTCTAGAGAATCAATTCAATCACTACATCCAAGCATATGAAGAAACAAAAAAGGTGATCGAACAACATAATTTAGAGCCCTTCACAATGGAGGAGGTACAAGGCATTAAGAGAAAGCTGAAAGAAACTCCAGAGCTTCCAGTTTAATAAGGGTCAAGAAGGTGACCAAGCAAAAAAGGAAACACCATCACCTTCACCACCAGGCTCCTCTACTCCTCCTCCAAGTCCAAAACCCTCTACATCACAACACTCATAAAAAGGACAGAAGAGGCAAAACCTCCACCAGAGACAAGGAAAAAGAAGAATGGGACACCTATGAAGACCTCCTTCAAGCCGGATACACATTGGTAGAGGCTTCTACATTAGTTTATGGCACTCCAACCCCACCATGGGCTACCAGACAGGAACTAGAGAGAAAGGAGATCCCTACAGAGTAGATGAGAGCTGATAGATCTCATGGAACACAGCTAGAACAAGAAACACAAAGAAGAGCGCAAGAAAGGCAGTCCCCACAATCTAGAGTGCCAGGGTTGACCCAAATCTCGCAAGCAGCATAATGGAGACCATTGGCCAACCCATGGAGAGCACCTCCAATAGGGGTCATGTTGAGTATGGGACAGCGGGTTGCCTTTTCTGGACCGATCCCTAGGCTATCAACTAGAAACCTGATTGTAGCAAATGAAGATGATTAAAGAGCCGCATATCAGATACTTGACAGAGTCAGAATGCGGTCTCTAACACTTGCGGAAGAAAACAATATGCTGCGTACTAGGGAAGAAAATATGCAAATGGAACATGATCACCTCTCAAGCATGATCCACGTTACCCACGAGAAAGCTCGGAAAAAGAGCTTGAGACTCTCAGTGCAACACTAAGAGAGGCTAAGAGCGAACACGATGGTCAACATTAGAAATGCCAGAGGTTTTGAGAGAAGTAAAGAATCTCCAAAAAGAAAAAGAAAGAGTAGAAGATGAGTTGGAGACTGAAAAAGATGAAGTGCTAGAGCTGAAAGCAAAATTAGAGCTCTAGGACTTGACAATCAAGAGACTAAGGTCAACCCCAACGGCTGCACAGGCAGTTGTAGGGGCAGATAGTACAAAGTGTTCTCCAAGTGGTTGAGGGGTTTGGTTAAGTGGTTCAAAGTGCTGGTTAGGTGGTTCAGAGTGCTTGTCAAGTGGTATAAAGTGCTAGTCAGGAGGTCCTAAGTGGTCCAAAGAACTGGTCAAGTTTTTCAAGGGCTGGTAAATGGTGGCTAAGTGGAACAAAGTGATGTCCAAGCGGTTCAGGGGGTTGGTCAAGTGGTTCAAATTGCTGGTCAGGTGGTTCATAATGCTTTTCAAGTGGTATAAAGTGGTGGCCAAGTGGTTAAGGGTGTGGTCAAGTGGTTCATAATGCTTGTCAAGTAGTATAAAGTGCTTAAAAGTGATGGTCAGGTGGTCCTCAATGGTCCAAAGAGTTGGTCAAGTGGTACATAGGGCTGATAGAGTGCTCAAAAGTGCCTTTAAGTATTTTTGTGGGCTGGTAAAGTGATTTAGGGAGGCTGGTAAAGTGCTCAGAAGTGCTTTTAAGTATATTTGTGGGTTGGTAAAGTGTTGGTCAACTGGCCAAGTGTTCAGAAGTGCTTTCAAGTGTTTTAAAAAACGTCTTTTATCACTCTTCTGTGAAAAGTGCTATCTTTTTAGCAAGGGCAATTAGCTGTAATTTTAGAGGGCAGTAGTCAAGTGATCCCCCCCCCCCCCCCCCCCCCCCTTCAGCTTTGATGTAATCCTTCCTAACTCTCTTCAATATAGTTCACTGCCTCCTTTTTATTTTATTTTTAAGAAAAGTGCTAGCTACTGTTAAAATTGTTGGCCAAAGTCAAATTTACACAGATAAATCTTACAAGTTATCCTCTGGGGGCATGCTGTTATAGATTTTCTCGAATATGTCATTTGACATATCATATACATTATGCTCACCTGCCCTCGAGGACATGGAAAACGTGATGCATCGCACCAGATGGGAGTAGAATAGAGCAGTGGGCTTGTCCAAAAGGACATAAGTATCATCTCGGCCATTTACCTTGTTATAGAATAGGCCCTCAACCGCATACAAATTTTTCTTAATGATGTTGTGCCATTGATCCTTTTCTTCTGTTTTGGTCAGGCACTTTGTTTTGGTGCATTTCAGGACAGAGAAGTCTGCACCTGCCTCCTCTGCAGTTGCTGCAAAGTTCTGGCCAACCATCAAGGCATCACTCAAGTCATCGTGGTGGCTAGCATACATGGGGGCGTATTCATCCTCATCCTCGCTCGACGCTTCCCCATCACTTTCATCTGTAACTGTGGTTGTATTTGCAAGTATACCCACCCCTGCACATGATCTTTGTTGGCACATCTCCTCCATCCACCTTTGATGCACGCACCACAAAAGCAAGAGAGAAGTATGTGCCTTAGTCCACACATATCCGTCTAATTGTAGCCATTGAAACAGTGCTAGGATTGAGACCCTATCATGTGCTTGCAATCCCACTCTATAACTCTACCGACATCACCGAGCTTGACCTCACAGAAAGCACGGTCGACTTTCTTGCATGTCTGTGGGCATTGATTTCTAAGAGTTGCATTGAGAAATGCAACAACGCTTGAAGCGTTATGCAGCTCTCACCCGTCAGATTTCAACTACTCCTGTGTGAGGGCTCTTTTGACCACTCCACCAGTCCCATTGTGTTCACCCTTTCCATGGCCTGAAGCAAAGAAAGCGTCATTTCGACACCTATCATATTGAAGAATCGTGCAACAAAATAGAATGGCCTCCTTGCTTTGAATTGTGATGCAACACCATCCGACCACACCCAATGTCGCTTGACACTATAGCCGTGTCTTTTCAGCCATTGATTGTGCAAAAGAAAACAATGCTGCACAAACAAAGTGTCATGTGTCTTGTCGTCAAAGATGTAGAAGTGAGTCGTCTTTTGTATAGCACCAAGCACATCACGTAAGTATGAATTGTGAACAAAGATTGTGACCTAAGATGAATACCAATGCATTGGTTGGATCTCGTTCTGCACCTTGAAGGAGTAATTCTCTACAAGATCCACTATAGAGACCACTAGATTGTCAGGAAAATTGGCCAAACACTCCTTGAATTGTTGATCTTGCCACATGTATAAGTAGTTGTAATTGATGAACTTCCCTAGTTTCCCTCGGAGCATAGAAATGAAACTCATCGGACTGAGCTGCTGAACCACGAGGTCTTTTTGACATTTATCTAGACCTTCTTCATCCTTTTCTTGTGTAGTAACCTTGTCAAAAAGCTTGACAGTCATTCTAGAGATACCATCACTCTCTTCAACAGGGCACAACAAGAGCCTTTCAATCCCGCAATCAGTGCATGTTCCCAAAAGACATTTGCTGTGGTGAAAAGCACT
Organism: Adiantum capillus-veneris; assembly: GCF_014529385.1. Lineage (NCBI taxonomy): Eukaryota > Viridiplantae > Streptophyta > Polypodiopsida > Polypodiales > Pteridaceae > Adiantum > Adiantum capillus-veneris. The sequence continues at coordinate 110,610,390 of NC_140943.1, read as the reverse complement.
ATCAATTGGCTTTGGACATAATAGAATCCCATGGTTATGTCAAGGATGAAAAAGTGGTTTTTGATGTTGTGCATTGCGCTATTCCACCACTCGAATTTCACACAAGACACGTGCAAAATCATGACGTTCCATGTAGCCTGTATCTTCCATGACGCATCTGATTTAAGCCTTCCTTCAAGTAAACAAGTTGAATATGGTATTCACAACAGCAGGCGTTGTGGTCCTTCAACTTGCATACGAAGTATGGCTTCAGACCGTCAAAGCATCTAAGGGACATCCTAATGTTAGGATTCGCCTCTTGGAACCACATGTACAAATCCTTCTGCACACAAAAGACATTTAAAAATACTATAAAGTACAAAAATCTAGTTGCAACACTTACATGTATACTACCACCTCGAGGTGTATTTTCGCAAAAGTAGGTATGACTTCACCTTTGTCCACACAAAAAGTAGGTATGTCATTTCTCCACCTTTTCAACCAAAGTGAGGTGGGGTTGGTTGAGCAGTGGGAGTTGGTGAAGAGTGGGTGTTGGTGTCCACTAGTGAAGCACTTCAGTGCACTTGGAGAACACTCTCAAGCACTTTGGGGTACTTCTAAGCACTTTGCAGCACTTTAAAGCACTTTAAAGCACTTTGAGACACTTGAAAGTATTGTGAAGCACTTTGTGGCACTTTCAAGCACCACATGGCACTTTCAAGGAACTTGTCATGCACTTTGGTGCCCTTTGAAGCACTCTGTAGCACTGTAAAGCACTTTGAGGCACTTGAAAGCACTTTGAAGCACTTCAATGCACTTTAAGAGCACTATGAGGCACTTTATGGCACTTGATAGCACACTGAAGCACTTTACCAGCACTTTGGTGCACTTTGGAAGCACTCTAAACTACTTGGTGGCACTTTAAAAGCACTTTCAAGCACTTTGTGGCACTTCAAAGCACTCTGAGGCACTCTCTGGCACTTTCAAGCACTATGAAGCACTTCATGTCACTTTCAAGCACTATGAAGCACTTTTAAAGCATTGTGAAGCACTTTGGGGCACTTTAGTGCACTAAATAGATCTGTGTGGCACTTTGAAGTACGTTGAAGCACTATAAAGCACTTTTTGACGCTTTCAAGCACTCTGAAGCACTCTAAAGTACTTTGAAGCGCTTTGAAACACTTTGAATCACTATGTAACACTTTAAAGCAATTTTCGGCTCTTGAAATCACTCTGAAGTGCACTTTAAGGGCTCTTTGAAAGCACTTCAGTGTTATTTAAGAGCATTCTCAGGCACTTTATGGCACTCTACAACACTCCAAAGCACTTTAAAGTTTAGAAAGCACTTTGAAGCACTCGTTGTGGCACTTTCCAGCACCATGAAGCACTTTAGTGTACTTTAGAAGGGCTCTGAAATACTATGAAGCAATTTTTGGTGCTGTCATGCACACAGAGAATCACTTTATGGCGTTTTCTAGCATTTGCAGGCTCTAAGTGATGCACTTTGAAACACTTTGAGACACTTATAAAACATTTCAAGGCTTTTGCAAGCACCCAAAATTACTAAGTAAAGCATTGTGACACACTTTCAAGATGTTCTGGTTGATATACCTGAGGTAAGTCGAGGAGATGCATCGGATGCACCACATGTGCCCTCCTGCCGATTCTCTTTTGAACGACATCTTTCTTGTTTGGGGAGATGCCGGTTTCCATTGACCAGAATTGAAACACGATTTCTTTGATTTTGAATGTTAAGGTACTGGTCCTAGGTTGTTGACGTTGACACGTGTCTAAGGGAAGTGGCCCTTCCTCCATATTAGTTTGCAGCCGAAAATTGGCTCCCACGACATTTATTCAATGAAGTCCCAATGCCTTTGAAACATCATTATTGCTCATTACATTGTCAACATTACATTGTTAGCCCCATTGACTCCATTGAGGCATGCCATGACCGTAGCCCGTTTCAAAAATAGCTCATTGTTTGAACGACGAATCTTCACCTCAGACAATGTATGACAAATGTTAGAGAAAACCAGTCTCCCAATTGTCTCCAATGTGGATTGCAACACTCAGAACGTTGGATGCCTGAGAAGTTTGTAGAATGCTCCATTGAAGACCCTCGGAAATCCCGTTTGTTTGATTACCCCAACACTTAGCAACTGCCCTATAGATTTTCTTGGCCTCCTGCTCATCAATGTCACCATCCTCTCGCGCTCATGCCATCCTTTTTAGCATGTTTCTTTGTTCCCTCTTCTTTGCAGCCTAATAGTTTCGTAGACTCAGCAGAAGATCCCTTGGGATATGCTGTGTAGCAAATAATGGAGGAAGGTAAAGGGGGTTTGTACTGCCATTATGAGTATTATGTGATTCCATGTGGAACGTGCAAGGATGCTATTGACACGACAATGAAGGCAGTCAAAACAGTGCCATAGTACTCATATATCTATCTATATATATATATATATATATATATATATATATATATATATATATATATATATATATATATATATATATATATATATATATATATATAGAGAGAGAGAGAGAGAGAGAGAGAGAGAGAGAGAGGTTTTGTTGAAGCAGAATATGGTTGGCAATGAGGAGCTGGGAAATTAAGTATATTGGTCACGTTACATACTAATTCAAGTTAGGGTTAGCTTCAACACATAGCTCTATGTTGAGCTTCACAACTTTTACCACACTAGACATATGTTATCTCAAAATCCTCTCTCTGGACTAAGTTTCTTAGGGCATCTTTGCAATCTTCGTGCTCAAGTCAGAAGTGTAGCTCAATCCCACTTCTTGGGGGCATGCGCGCGCGCGAGAGAGAGAGAGAGAGAGAGAGAGAGAGAGAGAGAGAGAGAGAGAGAGAGAGAGAGAGAGAGAGAGAGAGAGAGAGAGAGAGAGAGAGAGAGAGAGAGAGAGAGAGAGAGAGAGAGAGAGAGAGAGAGAGAGAGAGAGAGAGAGTTGGTGGAGCAAAACTTGCTATCATAGCAGTTGAGAGATAGAAATGCTTATTCTACTTGGGATAATTGACATCCCACAAAAGTAGATAAGTTGATAACCAAACAGTTTATAAGGGTGCTACAAAACCTTCATGCAGATTGGGGTCCTCAATTTTTTGACATGTCTCTAGTTTCAAGCTTAAAGATAAACATGGCCTCCTCCCATCACTACCATGTTCTGTAAAATTCCCATTTAGCCCCAAGGCTCAGAGCTGTTCAAGTATGACATGGAAATCTTGGAATTTACATAAACCCCCCCTTTATGCTTGATAAATCTTCTAACAAAAGGCATTCTTTGTTTAAAGCTGACCGCATATGGGCAACCGCTATTAGATCTTTTTGTAATTCCATCAACAAGGATAAAGAAGCTAGCATATTTGCAAAGAAAATTCTAGTCTAGTGGGGGCAATTGTGAAATGCTGCAGAATACAAATGGAAAATAGCTCTCTTGAATGGAGACTTCAACCTTGGGACATCCTGCTAGTTCAAGAATTATTTCTGGGTAAATGCACTCCAATCCTCTCACAGGTAAAGAAACCAAGTTCGGAGCCTTCCCTTGAGAAGGGTGGAGTGGCCCTCCACCACCCCTCGATACAAAATGTCGCCATTTGTCCCTCACCGCCAACAAATGGAACATTAGCTATGATATATATACACAATGAACAAGGTGAGGCCTTTTCATTGACAAAAGCCATTTACAAAGTAAACAATAAAATAAGATTGCAATGATTCACATGCAAAAGTCAAATGTATGCCTATCTCCCTTCTTCACCAAGACTTTTTTTAGAAAGCCAAAAACTAGCGTCTACTAAAATCACTTGAAGTTAAGATGGATGGAAATAAAATTTCCTTGGGGGATATGATGGCTTTCATGTTGAATTTTGGGAGTGATGCATAAGAGTAAAGGATAGTCCTGCAGTGCTTCCTCCAAGCTTCCTTCTCTTCTTGATGCTTCTTTGCCTCCATGGATTATGTGCTCTTGTGAGTGCTATGGAAACATCAAAATATTGTTCTAGTTAACAATAGTCCTACACAACAAGTAGTGTGTTAATTAAAGCCACACAATGTCCAAAAGGAATTCCTGTTCATGGCTTCAAGGATCTTACTACATATGCCAGAGCTCAAGCTAATAACTTCTAATACTCCAGAAGAAATAAATGTAGATTCCCTTCCTTAAGACTCGGAAAGTTACATCCTTTTTATCCAAGAACATCAATGGTTGAAAGAAGCCTTTTCCACCATAAATAGAAAGGCAAATTAGAGAACAATGGGGCCACAAGCCTTGCTCACCAGCCTAGCTTACAATCTGCATGCAACTTGTTTTATTCACTATCGAGCTTTAATATGCTCTGCAATGAAGATGAGTTTGCAAGGAATTTAGTTATATAAATTATACTTGAGCTCAGTTTTTATATACAAAAAAATGTCTTTCACCTGAAAGAATGTTGCTCTGCCTGTCAGTACAAAAAAAACCTCGTTTTTTGTGCTTTCAAGCATCGGCATGTTGTTTCTGCAACAGTAGATTAGTCGGTTATCTTTACTATTTAGTTCCCTTAAGCCCCTGTATGTTCATCCACTGTGTAGTTGGCCTTTGTCAATTCACTTTTCTCTCCCTAGTCCTTTCGCTTTAGCAGAGTCATTTACAAAAATTCATGCATGGAATTGGAGTTGATCTCTTGAGATAGCTAATTCTAGTGTTAGAAGATTTCAGCCTAGTGGTGATTTATTAGTTCAGACAGTAGACTGGAAAAAGGAACAGAAACTGAACTGGAATACACCTACTGGAATAAGAACCAGACTATGTACTGAGAATGATATTCAGATTCAGATTCAGATTCAGATTACTGAGTCCAGAGTAAGTATAATTGGAATATACTGTTGTAATTGGAATTACAGATGAAGGATTACAATGAGTATGATGTGGTTTATGAACAAAAGGATAGAGAGTGTACAACCGACAACAACTGCCAATGATTGACAACTCGAGTACAATTGCCAACAAATGCCACCAAAACGCTAACCCAATTATGCTAACCCGATTACAATGTAATGGGCCCTATTTATATGCCTTGGGTTTACCATGGTAATTACCGTAGTAGTTACTGATTGGTTCATTGTCCGTCCCACAAGAGAGCATTCCCACCTAGTGAAACTGTCTCAGCCGTCTACATCCTTCCCTCCTTTCTTGAATTTTGGCAAGATTCCAAAATTTCTGAAAAATTCCCCTGTCTGATTCTGGTTTGAAGCTGAAAAATCCACTGTCTGCTTCTGATTCTGGGGATTGGACTTGACCAATGATAGAGAGCCAACTGGAAAGGTCAGTGTAGAGCTCTCATCATCTGCACAGACTGATATCAACCTTCCAGCTGAGAAGGAAAAGCGTCCAACTGAATTCTAAGATGGAACTACCCAGTATCCTTCCACTGAACCAGCTTCCGTTTACCCTTTGGCCTGGATGGCGTTTGAGAAGTCCCAGTGCCAGCATTCTCCTTCTGAATGAGCCTGTAATTGGCCTCCTGCTCAAGCTGATCCTGCCTTTCTGTGGTCATATCCACTTCCAGCTTGTGACAAGAGAACTGGGGAATCAGACACAAATTCTAAGAAATTGAGAACAGCCTGGTTCTCTTGCTACATCATTTTCCTGGTTAGTCTCACCAGCTGAAACAGTTTTGCGGAGAGCAGTTGCTTGTTCTCCGACTGACATTGTAGTCTGAGGTCCTTTACTGGTGGTTGTCTGATCTTCAAGAATGTCACGCACTCTTTGATCCAAGACTCCTCTGGCGATTTGCATCTGCACCAAAACCTCTTTCAACTGATCCCTAAAATCCTTCATACATTTGTAGGTTGGCTTGTTTCCCAACAGAAGTTCTAATTCGAGAGCTAGAGAGCGACAATCTGCAGTAGATTGTCTTTGCAAATGTGGGTTGGTCACTCTCTCTTCAGCAGTGATTATCCATTTAGGTACCCTTTCCAACAACTGGACTGTGCTGGGATGCGCAGGTAAATGGCAAGTCTCTTGATCATGAAAAGCAAATGATTTCCAGTGCTCCGACATACAGTCGCTGAAAACGTTCCATATCAGATAGGAGATCATCATCCTCCAGATATTGTCTGGTTATGGGAGCCTGCTGATGTCTCAATCGCCTGTTAAGGATGATAAGCTGTAAGGAATTCTGTTGATCATCTGTTGTTCCCTCATCCCTAACTTTGCTTTTCTCTTTATCCTCCCTACTGAGCTGGGACTGGTTTGCTGGCTGATTCCTAGTATGACTGGGTCGTTGTTCCTTTGGCTGCTGATTGCCGAACTTCTGCCCTTCATTCTGGTCAGGCTGGTCTGGCTGTGACTGACCTCCTTCAGTTGGCCTTATGCCACCAATACACCAGGTCCTGGAGGTGGACATGGAGGCAAGGCATCATCATCATCATTAGTATGCCCTTCGTCTTGGTCATCCTCCTCCTTATCAGCTTCTTCTTCCTTATCCTCTTCTTCTTCCTTATCATCTTTTGCTTCTTCCACGGAATTTTGCTGCTCAATATAATCCAGGATTGCTTGATTTTCCAGGGCATTATTATATTCAGCCACTTTGTCCTGCAAGTCACTCTGCATAGTCTCCATAAGAGACTTCAAGTTCTCTAGATCAAAGACAGTGTTGCCTGTTGGATTTAAAATTTCAGCCAAGCTATTATAAATATATATGTCAGTGAGGGAAGCCTTCAGAGCTGTATGGCGAAGCAGCAAGGAGTTGTAGTCAACTCTCTTCATTTTCAGCATTGTTTCAGCCCGATCTGCAGCTCTCTGTGCTTCATTCCTTTCTTCCTTCACCCCAGGTGCAAAGCTTCTTCATTGTTTGGGATGGAGACACCACCCAGTAAGGTTGGAGATGCTGGACCTTTGCCTTTGTCCAGTTGACCTTTACCCTTGTCCAGTTGTCCTTCGTCCTTATCCAACTGTTCTGCTGCCTTCTCAAAAGTCGCTGCTTTTGCCTGGTCTTTGCCAGTACCCGTAGTGACTGTAATCTGTCCTACTGACTGGTTGACTTTAGTGGTCTGATTAGGTTGTTTGTCAGCCTTAATAACTATAGCCTTTTCAGTAGTCACGGTTTTGACTTGACTCTCTATCTGCTTCAGAAAAGCACTGCTCTTTGTCAGTGTCGTCTTCGGTTTCTTCGAATTGCCAGACTCATCTTGGGTGACCTTCCTTTTCAAGCAGTCGGAGTGGACTGACTATCCGTGGCTTCTTCATCTGAAGACAAATCAATATTCTTTGATTCTGGAACTGCTGGCTTCTCACTCCAAGCCATTCTGACCTAGCTATGAGCATCTAGAGCAGTTGCCCAATATAAAAATTGCCAAACATACCAAGCTTTAAAAACACTATGGGATTTCAACTTGGCAGTTTGTTGAAGCACGTTGTGTGACAGGATTTGACAAAGGTTGATAGAAACCTTTGAATCCAATGTCTTGGCTAGCAGCATAGCAAAAACCTTCTCGGACACATATGTTGGATTATTTTAAAGACTAACTACTTTAGCTACAAACCTGTAAGCAGTAGAGGCCTCCAGTCCGACCACGAGAATCCCTTGACCACTTGCTTTTCTTTTGCGCTTGGCAGCCTCATCCTTCTTCAGGACTATACTGATCTGCTGTGGGGTTGCCATAGACGGCTTGGGATCATTTGGCATCCGAAATGCAAAATCTATGTCGTCTAGTGTAGCAGACACCCTTTTACCATACACCATAGCACTGCCATCTTCAGCATCGAAAGAGTCAAGAACCTGCTTTATGATGGACGCATCAAAATCGATTCTTGTAGCTTGCAGAACTACCCGTAGATCCCACAGTTGCAGCAAAGCTATAGCTTGGTCAGTGAACACGTAACGCTGAATCTTGCTATAAGGAATGATGGGAAGGCTTGCCTTTGCAGCAGTGACAATGGCATGGGTTTTCTCGAGAGATTCCTGCATCTGTCTGAACGCTTCTTTCTACCCATACACTGTGAAGACGACAAAACAGGTGAGGAAGAGGAAGACTTACTTGATGCTTCAAAGCCGTACCCAGGTGTTGCTGGCAAAGCTAGTCGACAGTCGACTGTCTCCTCAGAAGACAAAGTCTGCGCCTGTAGCGAAGATGCCTCAGAGCTTGGTGATGGCGAATGAACAACGGGAGAAAATTGTCGTGCAAGAGATTTGTGAGGAAAAATGCCGACTCTCCTCACTGTTATACGCATTCGCACCATAAAAGCTCAACCACTCGTCGCTCCCAGACTTGTGTGCATCGCTGCTGTCGTGGCAGACATACATTGGACAAGACTTCTACCCATCCTTGAAATGATTACTATTGGCATGCCATCTGACCGTTGGGCGCTTAAAAATTGAAAACTGTGTTCCCACTGATACTGGGCTGGTTCCCAGTTTGGCTTGATCACACTGGTACTGATCCTGGGATCAGTCTGGTTTGGTCCTACTAGCACTAGTGCTGAAACTGGAACTGGCTGCACATGAAAGAGCCCAAAAATATTTGATTCTAGTATCTCTTGATCGTCATTTCCCAGCTCCCTAGTACCTTGTTCCTGGCCAGACTCTTTAGCTTCTGAATAGTAGAGCTTGATCTTCACACCATTATATACTCCTGGAAACAGTAATCCAGATAGATCTTTCAGTCGTTATGTGCCATTAGAGAAGACCCAGTCTACCTCAAATGGTTCTGCCCAGGCAATCTTCAAGTTTGGCTTCTTAGGACCCAATCTAAACTGATAGAGAAGCACCAAATCCCCTTTCTGAGATTCCCGGACCTTAATTCGGCGATCATGCCAGTGCTTCCTTCGTTGCTGAACAATTTCTTGTTCCAGCGTAGACCTTTGCCTGAGTTCATCTAACTGCATAAGTTCATCTAGGCGCTTTTAAAGATTGTGGTTGAAGTCTAAGGCATACTTCACAGCCATTCTCAGACTTGGGATAACAAACTCCATAGGAACCACAGCTTCAATGCCATACACCATTTTGAATGGTGTCAACCCAGTAGTGACCTTGTAAGTTGTCCTATACGCCCATAAAGCAGTCTGGAGTTTCAAATCCCACTAGTTTGGCTTCTTTTGCACAACCTTAGTGAGAATAGTTTTGATTGTCTTGTTACTACTTTCAGCCTGTCCATTGCATCTGGGATAATAAGGAGTAGATTTCCGATACTTGACTGAAAGCATATCCAGTAGAATCTCCATGGTGTCATTGATAAAATTTTGTTCCTTGGTCTAACACAATCTCTACCGGACATCCATATCGACATACAATATTCTCAAATAGAAACCTTGCAGTTGACTTGATTGTGTTGTTAGGAAAAGCCTTAGCTTCAACCCACTTAGTGACATAACAAGTAGCCATTACTATGTACTTGTTCTTTCTGGGGGTAACCTTCTTAAAGGTCCCATAAAATCTAAGCCCCATTTTATGAACACACCCAGTGGTTGTACTTGCGTTAAGGGATTCATATTTGCAGCTGTAGATCTACCCATTTTTTGACATATGTCACAAGTTTTACAAAAACTTCTAACATCAGCAATTAATGTTTGCCACCACAAACCAACTTGCAGAATCTTCTTGTAGGTAACTTCATTAAAAAAATGTCCACCAGATTCACCATTATGTGCCTCTGAAATGACTTGCATTCTCCCTTCCATAGGCGCACAATGCCGAAGAATACCATCAACACCTAATAGATAGAGTGAACCTCCGATGATAGTAAACTTCAAGCTCTTGATGACCAAAGCCTTCTTTTGGTTCTACTTCCAGTCCTCTGGGAAATCACCTTGAGAAAGAAGCTGATAAACATCATACCATTCAGGGTGAACTGATTCTCCTACTGCCATCTGAAATAAGTCAGCATCCACTGGTTCGTCCCTCAAGGATGCTTCTGAATAACCCTCTGTACTTCTGGACAGAAAATCAGCTCCACATTGATTCTTGCCAGGCTTATGAAAAATTCTGAATTCAAACTCCAGAGGAACATCATCCACCATATTAGCATTCCTTGAATAATGACTTTATTAATCAAGAACAGAAGAGCCTGATGATCCACACAAAAATGAAATAGTTTGCCTAGCAGGCAATGCCTGAACTTTGTAGTGCTGAAAACCATTCCAAGGGCTTCTCGCTCAGTGGTTGTATGACCTTGTTCAGCCTGACTGAATCTACGACTGGCAAAATAAACAGGATAATCAGTCCTTCCATCAGGCTGAGCCAATATCGCCCCCATTGCCAGTCCCGAAGCGTCCACATGTACATGGAAAATGACATCTCAGTTTGGTTGCCTGAGGACTGGTTTACTGATAATGGCCTTTTTTAGATTCCGAAAGCTTTCCTCACACTGAGTAGTCCAATTGAACTTACTGGTCTTCTTTGTGAGCTCGTATATTGGTACTACTTGAGAAGCAAACTTATGCACAAACCTTCTATAGAAGTTAATGTAACCCAGGAAAGAGCTTAGCTCTGATGCATTTCTGGGTGCTTTAGCTTGCTGAACACAATGGATTTTATCGTTGGCCATTTCTATTCCATTACGGGATGCCAGATGTCCCAGTAGATATCCCTTCCAGACTAGGAAAACGATTTAAATGGATTCAGACAAATCCGCTTCTCTGACAGCGTTTGAAAACCATTTCTAGGAATAGTAAGTGATGTTCCTCATCTGAATATACAGTAAATTCATCCGTAAATATGGCGAGGAACCGATGAAGGAACTCATTAAACATTTCCATCATACACCGTTGAAAAGTAGCTGGTGCATTGCACAGGCCGAAAGACATCACCAGATACATGAAATCTCCCCACTCGGTGATGAAATTGGTTCGCTCTATCTTCAAGAGCGATCTGTAGTAACTGGTTATAGCCATTGTAACCGTCCATAAAGCTATACATTTCGTATCCTGCAATCTCATCAAGCAACATGTCAGTAAAAGGCAATGGAAATGGATCTTTGATAGTTTGGGCGTTGAGTTTCCTATAGTCAACATAGACTCTCAATTTCCCATTCTTCTTGGGAAATACGACTATGGGAAACAACCAATCGCTACTGGCCACTTCTGTGATGAACCCAGCCTTGAGAAGATTTTCAATCTCCTCCTTGACCTTCTTAGCATAGTTGGGATTCATCAGGTATCTTTGCAGTCGTACTGGCCAAGCATCTGGCTTCAATGGTATCCTGTGCTGGCATACTTCAGGATCCACCCCTTTCAGGTATGTGTGTTCCCAGGAAAATACATCTTTGTAGTTCTGAAACATCCTGCGTGCCTTTTCCTTCATTATAAGATTGAGATGCTTATTAACCTTGATCATCCTAGGACTATCCTCCGAGCCTAGGTTCCATTCTTCAACTTCTTGGTCGTCTGGAAGTAACCAATTAGGCCCACCTCCTTTTCGCTTGGTCGATTCCTCAACATAATCCCAAGATGGCCCATTCAGTTCTGAACCAGCATTCTGATTCACTGTGCTCTCTGGAATGCACTGGCTCCTCTACCATGCCAGTTTGAGTTGATTCCTCCAGCCTCCCAATTAACTGAACTGATCTTTTCCCTGTGTTGATTTCAGTAAACTGATTTGGGAATTGCTTTTTTTGCTTGTCGGCCTGCTCTTTATTCAGTAAAACCGCATTCAAGTCAATCTCTGCTAGAGGAAATATGTTCAGAGCTGCTTACATTCGTTCAATCTTCTTTGCCTTGACTTCTGGTATAATTCCTTCGGCTTCAGCTCTTTTCGCCAGCTCTTAGTATTATTCATCTGGATTTGAATTCTGCCACTGGCCCCTTCTATGGTTAAGGTTTTATTTGCATAGTCATGAACATCATGTGTTGTTCTCAACCATGGGCGCCCTAGCAGCATCCCATATGCCCCTTGCACATCCAGAACTAAGAAGCTGGCTTTAAATTTTTTCCTGCCTACTCTTATCTGTATATTCTCAATCATGCCCGTAGCTTGTACTACTCTGTGATCTGCCATTCTCACTTTAAATGGTGTTGGCTTTAGATTCGTGATGCCCATCCTCTGCTGGAGATAGACCCCCATTATATTGATTCCTGCTCCTCCATCCAAGATAACACTTGACAGAGGTTCTCATTGCTTCCGAACCTTGTAGTCCACCTGAATGAGCGGTACTTCATCATCTCGGACAGCCGTCAGATCCACTGTTCTGGCCTCCGCTTCAGCTTTCCTGTGCTGTCTGATGAAGTTTGCCACTTCAGGCAAGGTTTTTCTGATATCTTCCAGCTCCACAGTAAGCTTCTGAATTCTATCATAGATCTTAACATGGATTTCTTCTCTCTCATGATCGGATTGGTTGTCGGAACTCGAAGAACTGGTCGTATCTTCACACTTCCATTCCTTCCTTGCAGTGCTCCCAGTCCTTCCATCAATTCGCAGTTCACCAATAATTCCTTGTACCACAGCCAGCATGGTCTCAGGTATGCCCGGTATTGACTGATCTTTCTCAGTTGATTGGGCTGGTATCTTCTGAATGACTCGGGCTTCAGAACTTTCTGGTTGCTCTGGCAGCTTCTTAGCTAAATCCTCCGTGATTTTAGTTGCTAGTTCTCTCTGCTCTTGCCATTCATCTACCACCTTCTCTTTACCCTTGGCCTTCCAAAACTCTCTTTGTTGAGCCCATTTGCTGTTGTCAGCACTGGTTTTTCTTGAGTATCTGGAATTTCTTCAATTACCACGCCTTTGCTCTTTGTGACTGCCCGTACTGGGACTGGCTCTGGTGCCTTTGCCTCAGTAGCAGCAGGTGCAGGTGCGTTTAGGCATTGAGCTGCGAAATGCCCGTACTTTCCATAAGTGTAGCAATTCAAACTCTAGCTTTGGAAGTTGCCACGGCCCCTGCCTTGGCCCGTACCCGCTTGGAATCGACCGCGTCCTTGACCAGTACCACTCGTACCTGGTCTCTCCTCTTGAGAAGCTTTGGCGGGTTCCACTTTCACTGGTTCAGTATAGGCTACCACTGACAGGTCTTTGCCCTTCTTAAAGTGATGAATCCTGATACCACAATTATTCCATAAATGGTCAAAGGCCTTATAGTAAGTATATTGTGGGTACTCGTTGGAAATATGGTCCTTAGATTTGCATTTTAAACACCAAGTCTCCATTTTCCAAACTGGTTATGTGGTGTGGCTAATCTCGGCAATCTGCCTAGCCATCTCTTCAATCTTCTTAGTCCAGGATCCCTTCTTTGACTTATCCTTGGACCTCTCATTAGAGCTACTTTCAGAGCTGCTGGACACTTCACTGGAATCAGAGTTGTCAGTAGAAGAGCTACTGCTACTGGATCTTCTCTTTTTATGGCTCTTTTCCTTCTTGGCATGCTGTTCCAGCTTCAGTGCCCGATGTAGATCATTAAATTTTTTGGTTGGTACTGGTACCTCCTGCTCCCTAAGCTTCTTGCTTCGAAAACCATGCACGCAATCGCTTCTCTGACGGCGGTTCCTGTAATTGCCTTGTCAGCTTCTTGGTTTTCTCCACATAGCTTCGGATTGACAGATTCCGCTGCTTGATCTTATCCAGTTCACAAAGAATATCTTCATCTCCTATGTTGTCGGAATACTCCAGTCTGAAGGCTTTAAGTAGTTTGTTATAAGATGTAAGCTGACAAGCGGGGTAATGATAGTACCACTTTCTCGCTGCCTCCTTCAAGGTTTGCGGAAAGTATTCTCCCCAATCATCCTCATCAATATTCTTCAGCTCTGCATACTGCTCAAAAGCTTGTATGTGAACATCTGGATCATCCTTCTTGCCCCCTTTGAATACTGGAAAAGAAATTTTCAGGGAAGATGTGTAATCATTCCGATTACCATTGGTCTTGTTGCTTCTCTTCTTAGATTCTGAACGGCGCTTGGGAGTCTTCGTACAGTTGTCAGTATCTGCATCCCAATCAATATCTGTTTCTGTCTCTGTGTCAGTGTCCTCTCTGGCCTGTCTACTGGAAGTGCAGCGACTGCGTTTACTACCTTTGGTACCCTCATCCCTCTTCCTGGACCGAGAACTCTTGGCCTTCCGTGCTTCCCTCTCTGCCGGTCTGCGTCTAGAGTGACTAGAATGCTGTGAGTCCTGCGTCTCATCAATCTGACTATGCTCCTCATGAGCCTCAGTGTCAGTCACTGTCTCTTGCTTAGGGTCAGATTCTCTTCCCGACTCCTCAGGAATAGGATCAACATGGATGGTGGATTTTTGACCACAACTGGTTTTGGGTGTCATTGCTGTAGTTGAGAACTTCCAACTAGGAGAAAAGTGTTTCAGTCAACGAGCTTCAGCTCTAGCCACCGTGATCGCCAAAATGGAATTGGAGCTGATCTCTTGAGATAGCTAATTCCAGTGTTAGAAGATTTCAGCTACTGGTGATGTATTAGTTCAGACAGTAGACTGGACAAAGGAACAGAAACTGAACTTCAATACACCTACTGGAATAAGAACCAGACTATATACTGAGAATGATATTCAGATTCAGATTCAGATTCAGATTACTGAGACCAGAGTAAGTATAACTGGAATATACTGTTGTAATTGGAATTACAGATGAAGGATTACAATGAGTATGATGTGGTTTATGAACAAAAAGATAGAGAGTGTACAACCGACAACAACTGCCAAGATTGACAACTCGAGTACAATTGCCAACAAATGCCACCAAAACGTTAACCCGATTATGCTAACCCGATTACAATGTAATGGACCCTACTTATATGCATTGGGTTTACCATGGTAATTACCGTAGTAATTACTGACTGGTTCACTGCCCGTCTCACAAGAGAGCATTCCCACCTAGTGAAAATGTCTCAGCCGTCTACAATGCAATACCCCATTAACATGGTTGTATACATCAAACAAAATATCCTTTAGGGATCCAGAACCAGTTTCTTTACATTGGAGCCACAAATGCTAGTGCTCATGACATGGAGCAAGAAATTGAAGGTTAAACTTCGAGGAATCCAAGAACTTGCGCTGACGTTAACCGTAAGAATAACCTTGAAGTGTCAACTTCGAGGAATCCAAGAACTTGCGCTGACGTTAACCGTAGGTATAACCTCTTTGATAACATCCTTAAGACCATTGTTGGAGCTTCTAATACTTGTTTGGTATTGAATCATTGATCTAAATCTGTCCAACCTACAAAAATCTACGAATTGAGAGCAACTTCTCACTCATGCAAAAAGGGCAAAGAAGTTAACAGTCCACAGTCCACTGCTTCAACAGAAATCTGTTATGAAATCAATGAAGGCAAACTTTTCATCTCCCTTCCAATGCCATCGTTCCTGTAAGCGTGGTACTTTCTTTCTCCCAAGCCTCTGCCGAATCAAGACATATGGACATGCATAGAGCCACCTCTCTCATTGTAGGCCGCTTCTCTGGATTATCATCTACGCATGACAACGCTGAACGAACAACTTTCAAAGCATCATCCACAGGGTATGAGTCATTTAGCCTCCGGTCAATCCACATTCTAAGCTTACCTCTGTCACCCTTTTCATCAAAAAGTATAGACCGTGCCTCCTCAACAATTGAACCCTTCCTTGATTTCAACCTTTGTTCGCGCCCTAAACCCTCGCCCTTAAGAAGCTCAAGCAAGACAACGCCGAATGTGAAAACATCATATTTCTGAGACACAGCACCAGAAAGAACATACTCCCGAGGCATGTAACCGCGCGTGCCCTTGATTTTTATGCTGCTAGAGGACACCAATTTCCTCTTTCTCTGAGAAGCATCAAGTTTTTCATCGCCTCCAACTTCAATCTCTAGCAAAGCGTCCTTGGTGTCTCTAGCACTCACCTCTCCTGTCAAAACAGACATGCCCACAAGTGCGAGCTTGCCCCGAAGAGCCTCATTTGTAAGCATAACATTGCTGCTTGTAAGATACTTGTGAGCCGATTGCAAGCTAGTGTGCTGATGGACATAATCGAGCCCTTTGGCCACATCAACAGCAACTTGCAAGCGAGATCTCCATGTCGACAACACCGTGTAGCCTGGAGAATGTGTGCTGCAGAGGCAAGATTGCAAATTGTCCCCATGAACAAGCTCGTAGACAACAAAGACAGAATCTGCAGCCGCGCATCCCCCCACTACCTTGACAAGGCTACTATGATGCAGCGCATGCACATTTCCCAGCAACTGATTGAAATTGTTGGCAATTCCAGGCTTCCGGACAATAGCAACATCTGATCCGCGCAGCACACCTTTCCATGCAGAAGAGCCTATCTGTTGAGAAGCGTTAAAATTGAGGGTGGCACGGGCGATTTCCGAGCGCCTGTAAGAGAGAGGGCGCTGGGGAAGGAGGTCTTTGATGGGGGTTCCAGAAAAAGCGCTGGCAAGGGAGCTGCTGGACGTGCTGATTGACACGGAGGAGCGTTCTGTGGAGGAGAACAAGCCGTTGGCACTGCTACTTGACGCTAAATTATCATTCTCACCATGTGCGCTATATGTGGGTGCACGAGTTTTAGGCAACCACCATTTTAAGCACATCTCACGACAGAAGCAGAAACCCTAAGTCTACGCTGCGATCAGAGGAAAGAAGCTCTGTGTGTGCGCGTGTGTTAATGGGGAGC
Organism: Adiantum capillus-veneris; assembly: GCF_014529385.1. Classification (NCBI taxonomy): domain Eukaryota; kingdom Viridiplantae; phylum Streptophyta; class Polypodiopsida; order Polypodiales; family Pteridaceae; genus Adiantum; species Adiantum capillus-veneris. Next base: position 110,593,827 of record NC_140943.1, on the reverse strand, counting down.
CCGAAGGAAAGGAAGAGGAAGAACCTTTGTGTACATCTTCCTCTGGGTTGGGTTGATGAGCGTGTGTGTACATCTTCCTCCCTGTTTTTTTTTTTTAATAAATATATATAAAAGAAACCTTGGTGTTAGTGTTGTGTTGGTTGGGGAGACTTTCATTGTTTTCAATGCATCGCTGAGAGTTACTTTAAATATTTATTTCACTGCCATTTCATATCCTTGATTTTTTTGCATTCTATTGTTTAAGAATGTCAAAACAAACTTCGCACATTTCATTTTCACAGCCTCACATGGGTTGACTTTTTATATTCAATAAGTTAATTTTAGTCAATATTAAAGAAAGCCTCTTTTATTAAGCGATCGTGGACTTAGTATGTGGTACCAATCATTTTAAAATTTTTATTAAGAAGAATTGTCAAAGGTATTTACTGGTAAACATAATTGAAAGAGAAGGGGTGCTCCAAGGGGGGGGGGGGCAAGGAAGCAGGAGGCAGCGACGAAGCAAGAGTAGAGGCGGGGATCACGCAGGGAAAGGAACCCATGACTTTTTTATTAAAAAAAACGAGTCCTCACTCACTGCAGCGTTGCACCTGGCTAGACCAGAAGAGTGTGTGGGCGAGCTAGTGGACAGAGTAGGGGCCGCACATAAGGTGAAGGTGATAAGCAGACGGAGAGGTTGAACTCCAGAAGGGATGCAGTTGCAGAAGTGGCGTAAGTCTGCGAGGCGAAAAGGGGTAGGAGGGGGGTTTATAGACATTTTTAAAATTTAATATTCACATCTCTGACAGTCGAGGGCGACTGTGGCTGTGGTTTACAGCAGTTCACGATGCATCATACCTCTCGCACGCCCGTGTTCGACTCTCCAACTTCATTTTAGAGGGTGACCCCTCAATGGAGGGATGGGTATGAGTTGCTAAGGTAAAGGGTTGGATTCTAAGGAATCTTGAGATGAATGAATATATAAAGGAAGTTGCCATTATGTGGGTAGGATGTGTTACAAAAAAGCAAACCGGAAATACTAGCATAAATTTAAAATTTACAAGATTTTTGAATTATTTTCTCTCACATATTTCATCACTTTTTTTTCTCTTTACCATGGTTTCCAACCAGGTAGTCTCCATTTTCAACCAGCTCAAGGCTAAGATGAGGCAATCCTTTCTTGAACAATGATTTTACTTAAACTCAATCTAATGATTTTATCATGTTCTAATTATTGTAGAAAGCCATTGTGATTCTTTCACTTGCTGTTGGCACTGTCGGAGGTAGTTGCCAATGCAACGATTCGATTTTTACTACAACAAGTGATAAAATCACAAGGTCTGTCATTTTAAGGTGAAAAATGTCATTCAAAGTAAAAAAAAAAAAGCACGGACTAGACTAGCTAGTAAGGCTCCCCAATTTTGGAAAGCAATTGTTTAGGTAAAATCTAGACAAATACCTTTGTTTAAAAAGATGTAAAAATCAAGTTAAGTGTTTTAGTTCTAATAGGAGAGCAAAGAGCCATTCACATGCATGTTTGTGAATAGGGGAGGGCCGGTGTCTCAGCTACTTTAGAGTGGAAAATCTAATATTATATGATGTATTTTAAACCAATCCCTTGAAATTGATGATAAGTTACAAAATTAAGTACTATCAATAGCGAAATCTAAACCCTCACTACCAAAAATGACATTTACACCATTTAGATGCACTTTAAACTAATCCCTTGAAATTGATGATAAGTTACAAAATCAAACACACGCCTGATTAACATTGGGGAGGACTCGTTATTTTTAAGGGCAAAATATCCCTGTAATTTGTGGAAAGTCCCAAAACATTTTCGAATTTCAAAATTTTCCAAAATGCCCTTTTATTTGTTTTTGTTGGATTCTTCAAGATTTTCTAATCTTTATTCCTTTTTGACAATCGAGATCCGTTTTGTGCGCTTAGCATGTAATTTGTCACAAAATACCCCGCAAAAGGAAAACTTATTTGAATTATTATATGTTTAATTTTTAAACAAGGGAGTGGCACGTGGATGAGTAGAGAGAGAGAGAGAGAGAGAGAGAGAGAGAGAGTATGTTGTCAGTTCGACGACCTCGTAGAAGCAATCACGTCTTTGTGTGTCAGGGCGGAGAATTTCCACAAATTAGAAGGGGCGGAGTAGAGGCGGCCTTGGTGTGGTTTCAAAAGCTTCGCAGGGTCAGGATACGAAAATAGGACGAGCAGAAGATCGCGCAGGCTATAGTAGCCTTGGCTGGGCGATAGAGGAAACAAGGAATGGGGGTGGCTTCGTCTTGTTCCAAATTGGGCCATGGAGAGAGAGAGAGAGAGAGAGAGAGAGAGAGAGATGTCGGACGAGGACGGTTGTTCTATGCGTGTGCAGCAGGGGGCAGTGTGATAGGAGGGAGGACGCAAGGCGCGTAGGGTGCGGGAACAGGGGAGGGTCCTTGCTCCGATTTTTTGTTTTGGAAAGCTTGTGGCGGAAATTTTCCACAAATTAGAAGGGTATTTTGGTAATTTTTCCTGGTAGGTTCTTTTTTGCTGAATAGAAGGAAAAGAGTGGAAAGGGGGGGGGGGAAGAGAGAGAGAGAGAGAGAGAGAGAGAGAGAGAGGGAAGATATATATTATATTATATATATATATATATATTGTCTGGCGAACATATGCGCCAGCATGTGGCGTTGAGAGAGAGGCGCAGCCAAAGACGGTGGATTGGGTGTAGCGCTGGCAACCAAGGACGAGGTGGAGCAGAGCTCTCTAGACGGCTCTGTAGGCAGGCCGGAGCAATCTCTTCTCTTCGAGCTTCGCCTGCGACCAAGGCAGGGCGACCAAGGCAAGGAGCACTGCTTGGGGTAGATGACGGTTGTCCCAAGGCTGCTTCCTCGGCTATGACAAGGGCACGAGATCGTGCAGACAGGGAGCGCTGTTGGTGCTCGTGCTGAGAGGGCGCATCAAGGCGAGAGGAGGTGCTCCACGGTTGAAGAGGGCTTTGAACCTGTTGGTAGGGAACGACAAAGATGGAGGATAGGGGGTTATAGGTGGCAAAAACAACGTAGGCTTCTCCTAGAGTGAGTTGAGGCATCTTCGAAGATTCCAGCTAAAGAAATGAAGACGACCGACTATAGGAGATAGTGTGGCAATTCTAAGCATTCATCTACCAAGGTTATGAAAGCTTTGGAGATGAATTACTTCATTATTTGTAGACATACTTGCCTTCCAAGGTTATAAAAGCTTTATAGATGAATTACTTCATTATTTGTAGACATACTTGCCTTCTTTTGAGAGGCAATTTGTGATAAATTATATGCTAAGCACTGAAAAACTGATCTTAGTTGTCAAAACGGAATAAAGATTAGAAAATCTTGAACAATCCAACCCAAGATTTTGGGAATTTCTACAAATTAGAGGGGTATTTTGGTAACTTTTCCTATTTTATACTTATACACAGATGTTGCCTCCGATGGTCTCTCTCTCTCTCTCTCTCTCTCTCTCTCATTCATTGCTGAGCACTCGAAGATCTCCTCCTACAGCGACAATGCAACGTTCTCTTCTGCATATTGTGCCATCCTCACAATACAGCTCATCCGTACTCCTTGCTCATCTGTGTTTGTCAACCTTTTGCAATCATGTACATGAGAGCCATGCCCCGAGGAGGGGGGGAAGAGATAATGCGTGCATAGGTTGGCCAGGCGTGTGTGCGAGCTACATAACCTACATGAAGAGTGTGTCGGAGAGGGTAACAGATAAGCAGTTGTGACGAGGAGTCCATAAGATTAGAGAGCCACCTGCCGAGGGCGCATTCGGTGAGAAAGGGCAAAAGAGGGCAACCATTGCCATTCCCGCCCAGAGAAAGGGAAGAGCACTGGCACGCAGAAGCTCGCTACTCTTTACAAGTTGCGTTCCTCATGCATGTCCCTTCTCTAGCAGCTTCCTTTCAACAGCTATTTTTGAAGGCATCTGTAGAGCCGCTTCGAGAGCTCATAGCTCCTCCTACGATGAGTTTGAAATGATGGTTCGCACGCGAGCGTTTAGAGGAAGGAGAGAGACAGAGGACAAAGTCCCTTCCTGGATTACTGTGTATCCTAGCAAGCAGAAACCAGTAAACTTGCAAGTCTCGTTTCCATCATTGTTTACTTTGAGGGGAATAAGGGGTGGAGGAGCAACATTGTAGAAGGAGGGTGAGGTGCGCATGAGGAGATGGCAAGTTGGGGCTCAACAAGCTAGCAATTTAAGATGACTGCGATGGAAAGCAAGTGCTAGATATTGTTTGGGGAGGCTTTAGGCATTCTCTCTCTCTCTCTCTCTCTCTCTCTCTCTCACACACACACACACACACACACACACACACACACACACACACACGCACGTGCGCGCACACACGCACACCCAAACAGCTTGGTTCGAGAAATATAGACTCGGGACTCAGCAATGCAACGCAAGGCTTGTTGGGAATCGAGATCCTGCTAGGCATGGGAGAAATCAAGCAACGCGACAATCTCACAGAAGTTTGGTGCATGGCATCATTTTAACGAATGCCTTGAATGCGCACTACCTCTACAGGCCATCATTAAAATTTTCAATTTTAAAATTCAACCAACACCAGCTAGAAGACACTCATTTCAAAGATTGACACTCGTAAATGACCCAAGTTCCAACTCTTTTTCATTAGCAATAAAACTCAAGACATGTATATCATTTAGATTTGTACACTCTTCATTTAAATGAGTGCCCACTATCTTATTTCAACCAATCAGCATTTTTAAGCTGTCAAAGAATGCTTGAAGATACAACTCAATCTTTTTAGTCTTTTTTTCTATTTTAGTCGGCAAAAAGAAAAGGCATCTCTATAGCCTTTGCCCTTTGGGCAGGCCAAAAAGTGTGGCTCTGTATTTCGGGCCAGTAATAGTAATCTCCTTTTTAAGAATTGACGACTCTCTCTCTCTCTCTCTCTCTCTCTCTCTCTCTCTCTCGTGCGCATGTGCGTGCGCGCGCGCTCGTGTCTTGTTTCTCCTAGAGCTTAAAGGACCTGGCCAGCTGTGAGTTTGCGCGCACATTTACAGTCACAAGGGGTCGTGGGATATGGCAGCGAAGCATTTCCATCAGGCGCAGCAGCAAGACTCCTTGGCTACAAAATCTTACATCATTGTGGCCATTATCAAGAATTGAGCGGAGGAGGTATGACGCAGAGAGAGAGAGAGAGAGAGAGAGAGAGAGAGAGAGAGAGAGAGAGAGAGAGAGAGAGAGAGAGAGAGAGAGGAGATGCTTCTCTCAATTGGCAGTGCCACTCGTCTTGAGGATGCCTTGTTATCGTGCATTTGTGTCCATACAAAAACATTTGATACAAATTGTCTTTTTTCTCCTTCCATAGATCATTGAGGTCCCTTAGTATTACTCCTACTACATTAAACCTTGTTTGCTTCTTTCTCTTCTCCTTCCAGCTTTGCGCGACCCTCCGAATTGTTTTTGATTCAAAAACATTTTATACAAATTGTCTTTTTCTCTCACTCCATTCAACAGTACATGTGTGTGCCTATCTTCATGCATCTCTCCATGACACACACATGATCCCAATGAGGATTAGGGCATTCAGAGAAAGGTGTTATGAGAAGGGCTTTATGACTTGCTCATACACCAGCTAACATCGAGTCTTCACCAAATGAATTTTCCCCCCACACTAAACCAACACACACACACACACACACACACACACACACACACACACACCTAGTCCTAAAATCTAGGTGAATCTCCAAGCGATAAGTGAAGCACTGTCAAAATCTATCAATCACATTTGGCCTTTTGCATGCTTGTTCACTACCTCTTGAAGCCTATCACTTTGAACGTACCATTATAACTACAACTCTTCAATAGACATAGACGAACATGAATCTAATAACACTTACATGACAAAAAAAAATACCAAACACTCAGTACATGAAAGGTAAGATGGCCAACTACATTCAGAATAGATCCATCCCAAGAAGGTAGACATCTCTCATACTCACAACATGTAGCAAAGGGATGCGTCAAAGGCCCATCTAGAGCATACCTTGCAATCAGTGTTCTCCAAGAGACGACATCTTGGAGCATGGGCTTGTCAATGACTTGTGCTTTGCCAATTACATGTGATTGCACATCCGAACCCTTTCAGCTCTCTCTCTCTCTCTCTCTCTCTCTCTCTCCCTCTCTCTCTCTCTCTCTCTCTCATTTTGAGACACTCAAGCAATGCTCACGCTCCTTCTTGCAATTAGGGCATAAATGTAGAGACTCACGGGTATAAACATGGAGGTGCAATGCCGAGGTCAACTCTCTCACTCTCGATCTATCCCCACCCCCCACCCCCTCCCCCCTGTTTTATGACGTCGTAAGCCTTGATGCTTGTGATCTGGGAAATGAATGAGTAAACGTGGAATCACCTTCGAGGCAGAGTCTAGAGCAGGAGAATGTTTGTGTGAGCAAGTGCTCATAACTCACATACAGGAGAGCACACGGTTGTCCCACCCTAGGCAATTATGGTTTTTTTTTGCCTAGAAGGGAAGTAGATGCAGATTTTGCCAGCGTTCAACATGGTTGTGAACATAGCTTTTACATACGCGAGAGTCCTTCAGCTTGGAGCTCCACTTTGTAGCACGTTTGCACAAAACTTTAGTGCCAAAAAACAGTGTTATGTTGTTGGCATTATTTCCATATCAAGGCAACACAATATGGGATAAAAGAGAAGCTGAATTGGTGCAAATTGCAATTGTTGGAAGGGTGGGTTTTAATAGGTTTTTTGGCAGTTGTTGCGATGGCTTTTAGAAGAAAAGGAAAATTACGAAAATACCTCTCTAATTTGTGAAAATTCCCAAAATACCCCTCAAATTTCAAAAATACCCAAAAAAACCCCATTTCTATTTTGATTAAATTGTTCACGATTCCCTAATCTTTATTTCTTTTTGACAATTGAGATTGGTTTCTAAGTGTTTACCCTGTAATTTGTCACAAATTACCTTCCAAAAAAAGGCAATCATGTCCAAAAATAATGAAGCAATCCATCTCCAAAACCTACATAACCAGCTTAAATTCTAGTTTTAATATCTTGTATTGATAGACATTCGGTCTTCTTATGAAAAGCTACATTTTTTTTATGTTTGGAGAAATTTACTCTCACAACCAGGGGTATTTAAGGAATTTTGGAAGATTTGAAGGGCATTTTGGGAAGTTATGACAAAATATTGGGGGTATTTTAAGAATTTTTAAAATTTGAGGGATATTTTGGTAGAAGAAAAGGGAGGTTGAACTTTGAGAAGCTGTAAGGCATGACGGTGTTGACGACGGCAACTCACGTATTCAACTGCGGCCTGCCAATCTTGAGAGTTGAGACTCGCATCAAAGAGAGATCACCTTGTGAGTCTCCGCCTGGCCTACCCCATGCTCTTAACACACACAACGTGCAATGCTTCTCTCTCTCTCTCTCTCTCTCTCTCACACACACACACACACACACAACACACACACACACACACACACACACACACACACACACGCACAAAGTATCCATAGCCTGCATTGTCGCCTACCTTCGAAGTCCCCATCTCTGTTCAATCACAAACCATTTCCTGACATTGCGTTCACTGCCTTGTGAGCTCACTGTGCAAGCCCCTAACCTTCTAGGCTTGCACACCCTGCAATATAATCCCCTCTTCTATCGGCCAGCCAAGGGTATAGAGGGTTGCTCGAGCACACATAGATAGAGGGGAGTCTTGGAGCGCTGGACACTTGCAGAGAGAGGCCCTTGAAAGGAGCCACTCCCATCGTCTTCCCCTTATGTGTGTGTGTGTGTGTGTGTGTGTGTGTGTGAGAGAGAGAGAGAGAGAGAGAGAGAGAGAGAGAGAGAGAGAGAGAGAGAGAGAGAATCCGGCACCAAGGTCGTCCACACCTAGGCTTACATGCTGTTTGGCAGAGACAAAGAGAGTATGTGCATACGTCTGGCAATAGCCTGCAAACCGCCCCCCCCCCCCCCCCCCACTCTCTCTCCTCCTCTCTCTCTCTCTCTCTCTCTCTCTCTCTCTCTCCAGCTCAGGCTCGGATATGCCGACACGCGTAAAGGGTTACTACTTCCGCCATATTATGTTAGTATATTGCACGGGCATGTAACAACGGGATCAAGAGCTGAGGTGAAAAATCATGATCTACATGCATTGTTAGGCCGTGCGCTCGGGTCCCAAATGTACAAATCGGTCCTCACTTGCAATGTAATGCATTGAAATACCATATTCTTCAGCGAACACATGCGAGCGTGGTGGTAAGAGCACATGTATGCACAAACCAGGTCGTGGGTTCAACGCACAAGGTACGAAACACTCTTGATTGGAATGAATTTACTTCCTCGCCTTGATTTTACTCGATAGTCCAAATTTCCAAAATTGCATCCAACAACACAAATGACCCCCACCATCGATCCCATTTGAACATGCCCGTGCTAGATAGTGCGGAGCATTCACACTCGCAAAGCTCTCGGGATAGTTGTCCGACTCCCAAGCCTCCACTAGTATTCACCGAAATATCGGGATTTTGAGTATTTTTAACCAGCTAAAATTACAAATTCCTAGCTAGATTCCAAGCTTGCCTCGACGCAAGCTGGTAAAATATAACACATTTTAGGATAAATCCCTCAAAACTTTTTCAATGTGCCCTTTTACTTTTTGAGAAGCCCTAGTCCCCACCAATGACCATCGCACAAAAAGCGACCTTAAAACCTCCTAATCAGGCTAGAAAAATACATTCTTCCTATCCGATCAAAATAAGGGGAAACTTGAAATTTTCTTGGTTTTCATGTCAAAATTTGAAGTTTTTGTCGGTAATCACACTAAAACTTGTGTAAATTTGTCGGTTTTCTTAACGGCAAGCTCCAAATCGAACCGGGATTTTATAATTTCAGCCAGGTAAAATACACTAGACCCCGGTTTTTTTCTAACACTGCTCCTAATATTCCCTCTTGTCTTCACGAGGCCAACAAAAGTACACACTTTTTAGTGTATAAATTAACCACTTTTTCGTGTATAAATTTGCAAGTTCTTCAAGTTTTGATGCACAAAATCGAAAGAATCTAGATAGTAAAAAGGTTTTCCTCATTATACCAAAAAATGTTTTTTGTGAGCACGGCTCACCACTTTCAACATGGATGGATGTATGGCATCCAGCATTGCACTCGGAGCATATGAGTGACTTTCAAGTTTAGACCTTGTGTGACTAGATGTGAACTACATATAGGTGACCTACAAGGAATTCTGATAATGACTTTCGATCTCGATGTGAACTACATGTGAGTTGCGCGGTGACGGTGTGACAATAGAAATTTTGATAAGTTGTCTACATTTAGCTAGAAAATCTAGATTGTAACGTTATCACCAATAAGCCTTACTAGTAACCTTCGAATCATATTGAAGAAAGTTTCTAGGTCCCATTGCATACCTGCATCAAGTTAAATTTTTCCTTCACATTTAGTTCAATCTAGAGAGTGACACTTGATTCACTTTTAGCAATACTATCATAGAGTTGATAGTTGGCTCCTCAGAAAACTAGTTTGTGGTCCGTGCATTGTTGCGGTCAAGAGAAACATGGCCATTGGATCAAACACACACCCATACACACAAATTCGTAGGTGTGTGTGAATCTAGAGAGTGACACTTGATTCACTTTTAGCAATACTATCATAGAGTTGATAGTTGGCTCCTCAGAAAACTAGTTTGTGGTCCGTGCATTGTTGCGGTCAAGAGAAACATGGCCATTGGATCAAACACACACCCATACACACAAATTCGTAGGTGTGTGTGAAAAATTCTCTTCTCCTCCCCCCCTCCCCTTTCTCTCTCACACACACACACATGCACATGAAGTTTTGAGGTCGAGACTTGTCAAGTAGATCTTTGAGATCTCTCTTAGTGAAGAAAAAGAGGAAACTATAATAATCATTGAGTGTGGTGGATTGGTTATCACAATTCCGTCTTAAAAACCAACTCATAAATTAAAGACTTCTAGGTTAGAGATTTGAGTTCTTTTAGTACGTTCCTATGATATTAAAACTTCTCTCCCTCTCCCTCTCTCTCTCTCTCTCTCTCTCTCTCTCTCTCACACACACACACACACACACACACACACACACACACACACACACACACACACATGCATACTGGTGTTCAGTCCCCCGGTCACCCTCTCTACCTTCCTTCATCAATCTTTCTATCTCTCTCTCTCTCTCTCTCTCTCTCTCTCTCTCTCTCAAACTTAGGGAATTGCAATTAGACACATGCCATGCAAACTGTCTCCACAAAAATATATATGTAATACAATTCTAATAGTTGATCCTTGCTGGTATCTTCTCCAATAAAGATATGTTGAGTTACATGGCCTTGATCTCTTTATGTGGAATAAATTATCAAGATAAACAATACTTCAAGCAATCGATGCCTCTATATGGAATAAATCTTCAGGAGTTCTATGTCAAAAAGAAATGTCTTATGTAGCACAAATGCAAGATCCTCTGCTTGGAGAAAGTTGTTGAAATCATTATTCTAATATCCAAATTTTAATGGTAATATAATTTTGCATACACCACCTAAGCTCATGAGTCCAAAGCCACATTCTCAAATAATACTTCTCATTTCCCTTAAGTGAACCACTCTTTATTTTATTTCAAGCCTAAAAAATATGACCTCAATAGCCAATAGTGCAACCATCTCAATCCAACAGAATACTTCATCTTTGGCTTTCCATAATCTTTCTCTCGCACGTCTACAAACTTTAACATCACTGACACTCTTTTATTTTATGGAGTATTTGAAAGCCAAAGTAGCAAGTGCTAGTTAGATAAAGCATTTCTCATTGGAGAATGTCTAACTCCTTTTTTCCTTGAAATGGCATGTAGTTGCTTTTGGAAGGGTGCCAATTTGCTAGGGATTCCCCCCCGCGCCCCCCCCCCCCCTCTCTCTCTCTCTCTCTCTCTCTCTCTCTCGTGTGTTGGTGTTGGTGTCCCATGCAAGGGTGTAACAAATTTTTGATAGGTGCACCTCTCCTCTTTGTGCATAGCGTGTGCTCGAGGTGGCAAGAGAGTGATTGTGGATGCAATGAACATCCAACTTTTCAGTGCCTCTCATGCCCTTCCATTTTGGGTCTACTGGAATCTTGTGTTTGCCAAAAAAAAAAAAGTGTATTTTTAACCGGCTAAAATTGTTAAATCCGGACTATATTCCAAGCTTGCCTTAAAGAAAATCAATAAATTTTGTAATTTTTAGTGTAAGTATCGACAATTCGATATATTTTAACCTAAAAATTAAAAGAGTTTTATTTGTTTCCTTATTTATTAAATCACTTCAATTAAGAAAAACAATATAAGTAGATGAAGTATTTCTTATCGTAGAATTGATTCCCTTTTATAAAAAACATTATGTAATTGGTTTTGGAGGGCTGTCATGTTGTTGGGAAACTCTCTCTCTCTCTCTCTCTCTCTCTCTCTCTCTCTCTCTCTCATGTCGGTGTCCCATGCAAGGATGTAATAGATTTTTGATAGGTTCACTCTCCTCTTCGTGCATAGCTTGTTCTCAAGGTGGTGAGAAAGTGGATGTACTGAGCATCTAGATTTGCAGTGCCTCTCATGTCCTTCCATTTTGGGTCTATTGGAGTCCTGTATTTTTAACCGGCTAAAATTGAACATCCCAGGCTACATTCCAAGGTTGCTTTGAAGAAAATTGATAAAATGTTGCAAACTTTAGTGTGAATACCATTAATTCTTTAGATTTTAACCTAAAAATTGGAAGAGTTTTATGTGTGTCCTTATTTATTATACTACTTCAATTAGGAAAAACAGTATCAGTAGATGAAGTATTTCTTATCATAGAAATGATTCCCTTTTTCTTGAAACAATATGTAATTGCTTTTAGTTGGCTGCCAAGTTGGTGGGAATTTTTTTTCTTCTTGGTTTCTCTCTCTCTCTCTCTCTCTCTCTCTTCCCCCCCAATAAAAAACGCAGTCGTTTTTTGACTTAGTAGACAACAGTTCACTCTTTTGATCATAACTTCTTCATCCGAACTTTGATTTGGGTGATCTATAGCCTCAATCGAAGAGAACAAAGCCCTATATGCATTGATGTAAAGACAAAAATTTTCAAAGTTATGGAAGGTTTTTCTCTAGCAGCATTCCCGAAGTGAACAAGTTTAGAAAAATTGACTCTCATCTCTTATTTTACATACAATGTCTTTCGACACTTGCAAGGGTTTTTCTTCTTCAACAAGGTCCACAACCATTGTGGAAAATGATCCAAAATCTCCTGAGTGTGGAGATAGCAACACAACCACCCAACCAACAACATTGAAAACCATGATCATGGCATACTTGGTATCATTGCAAGAGACCGTAAACAAACAAGGCGAAGACTTACGAGCACTTGCAATGGAGAATGGCATACTAAGGGTACTTGGTTGAGAATGAGAATCTCAAGAGGACACTTGAGATGCAAACAACATGTTTGATGCAACTTGAAGAGGAAATCAAGGAATGTAAATGCTCTCTTGTGGACTTGAATTCTTTGAAGGAGAGGCTGAGCAAAGTAGAGCATGACCATGTATTGAAACAGGAGAAATTCGACACCATGAGCCGGGATGTATGCGACATGAAAAATGTATGCACAAACAAGTCTTGGGTTGATGTATGTGGTAACAATGTATGTGGTAGCAATGTCTTGGGCTGATGTATGTGGTAGCAATGTGGTTTCTAATTCCTCACTCATGCAAGCTATGGTTCAAACAAAGAATGTTGAGAATGTGGATGTGGAGGAGTTGAAGGAACAGGAGCGACAGTCCAAGAACATTGTTATTCTTGGAATTTCCAAAGCGAAGTTAGAGACACCTCTCTCTGCCATTGTTATCAGAGATTTCTTCAAAACCCACTTTGGCATGTCCGCAGTTATGGTCTATGGAGCACATAGAGTGGGGAAGTAAGGAGCTCCTTGCTCGGGAGAACGGCCAATTGTATGCACCATGGCGGATGAGACCAAGCAAAAGATTATCCTTGATAATAGTTGGATCTCTTTGAGGGATACAAAATTTTTTGTATGTGAAGATCACACTATTAAGCAACAAAATATACGTCGCAAGGCATATGAGAAAAATAATAAGAAAAACAAGGAGATCTCTCACAAAGAAAATGTGCCCAAGGAGGAGGCAAGTCCTCGAGCAAATAGGGATGCGTGACCAATGAGACCGAGTTACTATTGAAAATATGCTTTTGAAATTGTAATGGATACCCATGGAATGCGGGGGTTGGCATTGATGAACTAACAAGCAAAGCCGATGTTGTACTTCTTGTTGAAACTTGGGAGCATGATACACAAAGGATTAACGGCTTAAAGGATTACAATGTACATTCATTGATGTGGTCAAAGAATCTCAAGCAACGAAGAGGACAAGGAGGGGTAGCATGCATGGTTAAGAAAGGATTGAAAGATTTTGTATCAATTGGAAAAGATGACAAGTACAAACGTTATGTATAGCTGAAAATTATGACACCAAAAAGAGCACCCATTTTTGTAGCCGGTTGCTACATTCCTCATCATGATTCCCCATCATGCTTGCATGGATAGAGATCAACCATTTTTTTATTTAGAAGAGGACCTTGCTTATTTCAAAGATAAAAGTGATGTTATTGTATTTGGGGATATGAATGCTCGCACAAAAACATTGCAACATGATACTCAACAATTTGATATGCTATACATTCAAAGGGAGTTGGAGGAAGTTCACTTGTATGATGGTACTTCGATGGATGAGAAAGAGCCAGATCACTATGGAAAGTTACTTTTACACATATGTAATAGCACAGGTATGCTCATTTCCAATGGTGTATCTTTGTGGAGTGGAACCAATGCATTTACATATAGGAGACATAATGGGGACAATGTGATTGACTATATGCTACTCTCTAAAGCCATCATGTATCACATAAAGAGTTTTATGTTTGGCCAATGGACCCCGGAATCCGACCATACCCTATGTATTGACCTTTTATGTGAAGAAGTAACTAAGCATGATAATCTCAGCCAAAGAAAAGAGAAATTATCACTATGTATGGATTTCAAATGGGCACCAATGTACATTGAAATGGTTGAGCAAAAATTATGGATGACAAAGCTTCAATATGATGCACCATTGGAAACTAAATGGGAAGCTTTCAAGAAAATTATTTGTTCTTGTGCTGAAGAATGCTTTTCCATAAAGCATCTCCATCGTATCTATCAACAAAGTGTCACCATATACATGTGGTAGTGATGTGTGTGAACACACTAGGACCGCTGGGGCATTTTTTCCTCTTTAGGAGGTTTTTTCCCCCGTGCATTGTATATACGCCCATCACTCTAGGCTATCTATCTTCCATTCCACACTAAGTAACACACTCTCTATTGTGTGCCTTGAGCTTCCTTCGTCTTCTCCAAGCTGTGTGTGTTTCTCTGCAACCCTAATTCCAACAATTGGTATCAGAGCAGGTCACGTCCTCCCGGGCTTAGTCGCCAGGTGCTCCAGCACACACCTGCTCACTTTCTCCCATTTCAGTGAGCTTTGGCAAGCGTTCGCAGGTCGACAAATATTTTCGATTTGGGCTCATTTCGGCCTTCGTTTTCACTACAAGCAGTACTACACAGGCTATTTCATCATTTTGTGCAAATTTTTTGTCAGTGCCGTTTTTTGCATAACAGGTGCCTTACAGTCTTCTACGGTTTGTGCTATATAGCACAGGTTGTTCCCGCTCCGTTTCTTCTATTTTCGGGTAGTTTTCACATCAAGTGCAACATTTACCATGGCTGACAACAACAACACAGATGTGTTCAAGATGTTTACTGCTGAGGACATGTTAGATGAGGACAACTACCCTATGTGGGCTTATATGATGAAACATGTTTCTGTGTCAAAGGGTGTCTGGAACATTGTGCACGACATTGATGTAGGTCCTGGTTCTGAGGATGTAGGCAATGTTGAGGATGTTGCAGGTCTTGCTGCAAGGATTGCAGCTGTTAGAGTTGTTTTGCCTACGGCAGAACAAGCTCGTTGGGATGTTAAGGATGCACAGGCTCATGCATTGATTGCGTTGTCTGTGAAGCGCACCATTGTTCCTCACATACGTTCAACAAAATCTGCAAAACAGGCTTGGGATATTCTAGCAGGTCTTTATGCAAGCCGCAATGAGGCTAAAATTGCTTTGCTGCGTAAAGAGCTGGAGTCGAAGATTATGCATGAGGAAGATGATATGGACACTTTCCTTGCTAGTGTCAAGGATATCAATGAGAAGCTTATTTCTGCAGGTGAAGTCATTTGAGACAGTTCCCTTGTGCAGACTGTTCTTGATGCCTTACCAGATTCCTACCAGACTTTTGCTAGTACTTGGAGACTGATGACCCAAGGAAATCCTGAAGTTGTTAAGTTTGATGCATTATGCACATTGCTGTTGCAAGAGTCACTTATTAAAAAAAATAGACCTAAGCAGCGTGCAGTTGAACAGGGTTTTATTGCTTCTCAAAGAAAGGGTGGTAAAATCATGGCGACCACTTCTTATGGTTCTGCTACTACGAGTGGCAAAACTTCTGTTCCTAATGCTTCTGCTGACAGCATTTCGTCTGGAAATTCTAGTGATAAGGGAAAAAAGAAGATGCGTTGCCATTATTGTAAAGCTAATGATCACTTGATCAAGTCGTGTCCTCAGTTGAAGGCTAAAGAGGCTAAGAAGAAAGAGGGTGGTTCCACTGCAAATGCTGGTTCCACTACAAATGCAACCATTGTTGAGTCTTATGTGAAAGGAGATTGTGATGCTGATGTTGATGCAGAAGGGGCTTTTAACGTAGAGTGCACTTACAATCCTGCTGTCCATGATACATGCTTGTCAGTTGCTGGAGATTCACATGTGTGGTATTCTGACAGTGGTTCTACAAAGCACATTACCTCACATCATGAATTGTTTACCTCTCTCGAGTGTGTCCCTCATGGGAATTCAGTCACTTGTGCCAACAACGCTTCTTATCCAGTTCAGGGAGTTGGAAAGATTGTGCTCGCTGTTGCTAATGGCAACTCCTTCTCACTTGTTGATGCACTTTATGTACATGGGATCAAGAAGAATCTCTTGTCTGTATCTGCACTTGCTAGACTTGGACTTGTAGTCAAATTTGTGGATGACAGATGTACAGTTCATGATCTCAGTTTTGGTGATGAAATTGTTGCATTTAGGCTTTTGTGCCGTGGGCTGTATAAGCTCACTTTGTATGAAAAGTGTGGAAAAAAGTTTGCAAATGCTGTTGCAGATTCAAGGGCTATTTCAGATGCAAAACTTTGGCATGCACGTTTTGGTCATCTAAATTTTGCCAGTTTGCTGCGTTTGCAAAAATCTGATATGGTTGCTTCTTTGCCGCCTCTTGAAGCACCTGTCAAACATGTTTGTGAAGGCTGTATTCTGGGTAAAATTCAGTGTTCTAAGTTTCCAAAGGATAGTTCAAGCTAGGGCCACATGCAGGTTGCAGATTGTGCATAGTGATGTTTGTGGGCCCATGCAAACTCCGTCCTTGGAAAATTACCTTTACTTCGTGACATTCATTGACGATTACTCCAGGCATGCATGGGTATTTCCGCTTAAAGCAAATTCCGAATGGGTATTTCCGCTTAAAGCAATGTCCGAAGTTTTTATGTGCTTCAAACAATTTCTGGCTATGGCTGAAAATGTCTCGAAATGTACTATGGGCATCCTCCGTTCCGATCGAGGGGGGGAGTATATGTCTCATGAATTTAATGCATTTCTGGCTAGTCGTGGGATAAAACACCAATGTACAGTGCCTTATACACCTCAACAAAATGGTGTTGCTGAGAGGAAAAACAGGTCACTGACGGAAATGGCACGATGTATGGTCAAAAGTCAAGCTTTGCCGCATTCTTTTTGGCTTGAGGCCATCATGTGTGCCACTTATGTACTTAACAGGTGTCCTAGGAAAGCTTTGCAGTCTATTACTCCATATGAAGCATGGCATGATAGAAAGCCTTCTATTGAGCACATGCGTGTTTTTGGCTATTTGGCATATGCTTTGGTGCCACAAGTGCAACGCAGAAAATTGGATGATAAGGCTGTCAAATATATTTTTGTTGGTTATAGTGCTGAAAGCAAAGGTTACAGGTCGTATCATCCGCAAACAAAATGTATTTTGGTTTCTCGGGATGTAGTGTTTGTGGAAGATTCTGTTCAGCCCTTGCTGTCATGTACTAGAGACAATAATGTAAGCTCACAGGACATTTATGACACTTTGTTGCCTCTTTTCAGTGGTGGAAATACGAATGTAAGTTCCAATGAGGCAAATGTACAGCCTATGGGGGTTTTTGAAAATGTTTTAGATCAGCCTATTACTGATGCAGATGTACATGATATACTTGATGAGGAAAGGGCTGAAAATGAGCAGGCTAGAGGTATGCCAAAATGGTTGGTGCACACTTTGCGTGACAGTAAACTGGATGCACCTTTGTCTAGTCGTACTCGTTCAGGCTCTCGCCATGCATCTTATGCATCAGAGTGTTATGCTTTGGCTGTGTCTAGCTTACACGATGTTGAGGAGCCTCTGTCTTTTGATGAAGCACAGAATTCAGAAAATTGGGTGGCTGCCATGCAATCAGAATATGATGCACTCATAGAAAATGACACATGGACTTTATGTGATTTGCCTCCTGGAAAAAAGGCCATTGGTACAAAGTGGGTTTACAAGTTGAAACGCAAGCCGGATGGTGAGATTGATCACCATAAGGCTTGACTTGTTGCAAAGGGTTATGCACAGTAAAAAGGCATTAATTATGAAGAGACTTTTTCTCCCACTTGTCGTATGACTACTGTGCATTTTCTATGTGCATTGGTAGCTCATTTTGGTTGGGATGTACATCAATCAGACATTGTTACTGCTTTCTTGAATGGTGACATATTTGAGGAAGTTTATGTAACGCAGCCTCGCGGTTTTGTCATAAAAGGACAAGAAGACAAAGTGTGCAGATGTAAGAAGGCTTTGTATGGGTTGAAGCAATCTCCTTGTGCTTGGTATGAGAAAGCTGACACTCATTTGGTTAAACGAGGCTTTCGTAACAGTCCAACAGAAAGCACATTGTATGTAAAGCATGAGGGTGATGTACTTCTCATTGTGGTTCTTTATGTCGATGATTTGCTGATCACTAGACCAAATGAGAGACATATTGCTAAATTTAAGGCTGATTTGAATGTTACTTTCAAGATGAAAGATTTGGGGCTGTTGCATCATTACCCGGGTATACAGTTTAAGCAGTGTGATGGTGGTATTGCCTTGTGTCAGAAAAGTTACATAGAGACATTGCTATGTAAGTTTGGACTTGAGGATTGCAAACCTATTGCCACTCCCATGGAGACAGGTTTGAAGTTGATTCTACATGATTCTGGCGATCCTGCTGATGTCACTCTTTACCAAACTGCTATTGGCTGCCTCATTTATGTATGCAACACGAGGCCGGATATTCAATTTGCAGTCTCACAGGTCAGCAGATTTATGCATAGCCTAGGGTCTAAGCATTGGCAGGCTGTCAAGAGGATTTTCCGCTACCTTAGTGGCACTTTACATCTTGGCTTGTTTTATCCCAAGGGGGGATCATTGCCGCCAGACTTACATGCTTTTTCAGACTCAGATTGGGCTGGTTCTTTTGACACGAGAGTGTCCACAAGTGGTTTTTGTTTCATGCTTGGCAGTTCATGTATATCATGGTTGAGCAAGAAGAAACCTACTGTGGCCACTTCGAGTTGTGAGGTTGAGTACAGGGCAGTCTTCACAACTACGGTTGAGTGTGTATGGCTCAGACACCTTATAGATGAATTGGGTGTTGGACAGGACACTGCCAACACTATCTACACTGGCAGTCAGAGCGCATTGGCAGTTGCGAGGAACCCAATTTTTCATGCTCGCACAAAGCATATTGAGGTGCATTACCACTATGTCAGGGAGAGGCTCTCAGCAGGAGAGATCAGCTTAGCTTATGTGCCAACATAGGACAACCTTGGAGATCTTTTCACAAAGGCATTGTCTTTTGAGAAGCTTGAAGATTTTCGCAAAGCTTTGGGCTTACTCCGCTTTGTGGACTGATCATGTCCTTAGGGCATGGCACTTCCCTTTACTCATGTGCCAGCTCTCGTTCACCGCATTACTCCAGGGGGGATTTGTTACCATATACATGTGGTAGTGATGTGTGTGAACACACTAGGACCGCCGGGGCATTTTTTCCCTCTTTAGGAGGTTTTTTCCCCCGTGCATTGTATATACGCCCATCACTCTAGGGCTATCTATCTTTCATTGCACACTAAGTAACACACTCTCTATTGTGTGCCTTGGGCTTCCTTCATCTTCTCCAAGCTGTGTGTGTTTCTCTGCAACCCTAATTCCAACACAAAAATAGATCACGCAAAAGGTGGTTTGATAAAGAATGTCATGATGCTTGAAAGTCCTTGATAAAGCTTGTTGCAACTATGGACAAAGACAACTATCAAAGTCATTTGCATACATACAAGGAATTGATTCAAAAGAAGAGAAGAAGATGGGAAGTAAAGCAACAACTTTTTTAAGTACAAGAAAAGGCACATCCATGTGGAAGATTTTGGAGAAACTTGAGGGGCAAGCGGGTTGAGAATTTTGGTAACTTGAGTCTTGTGGATATGTACACACAATGTAGGCAATTATATGAGCAAAAAAATGCTGAAAAAATGTTATTTTATGGTTCACTCCCATGTATGCTCTCTTTTTTTACTATTGAGGATGTATGCGGTGGACTTGAAAAGTTGGCCACTCACAAAGCGAGAGATCTTCAAGGTATCAAGCAAGAGATGATCAAATGGACGGGAGATTTTACCCATGAGTGGATGTGTGATATGTTCAACCTTGCACTTCAACATGGTATGCCTTATGATTGGAGTACTAATTGGGTTAAGCGATTGCATAAAGGAGGGGATGTAAAGAATGTAAACAACTACCGGACTATAATGATTGGGTCTCTTATGGTAAAGTTGTTTGGGTGCATAATGGAGATGAAATTGAGTGATTGGGCTGAAGAGAATGACAAGCGTGCAAAGGGACAAGCGGGTTTTCGTCAATGCCATAGCACCATTGATCATCTTGTCACTCTTTGTGTTCTCATGGAGGAAAGTCGGTTGAAAGGCAAGCGATTGTATTGTTGTTTTATGGACTTTAAGAAAGCCTTTGATATGATTCCACGTAACAATTTGTGGAGAAGGATGGAAGAACTCCAAGTGCTAAGTGAGTTTATGCTTACGGTTTCTCGAATCTATGAGAAGGTGATTTGTCAATTGCGCATGGGAAGAGAAATTTCAAAAAAATTTGTAAGCACTATTGGGGTTAAACAAGGATGTCCGTTGTCACCAAATCTCTTTGGTCTATGCATCAATCAATTGGAAGAAGGAATTGAAGAGGTCATTATTTGCAATGCGGTGATCATGCTTTTGTTATATGTGGATGATTTAGTGCTTCTAGCATACCACTTTAGGAGATGCACAAAAGCTTATGGTTGTCCTTGAGAACTTTTGCTTGCATAGTGGGCTGATTGTGAATGAATCCAAAAGAAAGGTTCTGCTTGTGAAAACCAACCATAAGGAGAAGCCATGCATTGTATACAACAATGAGACACTTGAAGTTGTTGAGAGCTTTAAGTACCTTGGCCTTGAGGTTCCGTCCAATCACAAGTGGCATGAATGTGCTATGCATCATTTGGAAGCCGGAAAGAGAGCATATTATGCATTTGAGAACATGTGTAATACTGGAAACATCAAGTGTTGGGTTCTCAATAAGTATCTTTTTGATGCATTGATGACACCGGTTCTTCTTTATGGAGTTGAAGTGTGGGGCGGGAGCATCTCAAAGTCTACTTGGAAAGAGTTTGAGAATGTCCAAAATCGTTTTCTTGCAAACTTTCTCCAAGTTAAGACACAAACACCATATATGCTCCTACTTCTTGAGTCGGGATCTCTTCCAATTGAGGTTATGGGCATGGAAAGGGTTGTGGAGTACATGATAAAGATGCGTCAAAACCTCTCCATCAACTTTCTACAATTGCATGGGAAGCAAGCAAAAAAGTTCAAAAGACGCATAAAAGCAAGATCTTGAGCACGGGATGGATGCAAGACATAAAGAAGTGGTTTGGGATATGAGATGCATTACATTTGCTACATAATGCTTCAATTGATTCCCAAGTGAAAGAAGCTTTTCTACAACGCCAATGTATTACAGCTTGGGAGAAATCAGGTGGGTCACACTTCATACATTACACCACCCATATTGCCCCCAACTACAAAACCATGTTCTTCGCTAAAAGAGGAAACCGTACTCACACTTACATGCTTGAGCCTAACGCCTTGTCGAGGATACGCACTATCGCAGCCTTTCGGCTTAGCTCCCATTTCCTTCGATGCGAGATAAGGCGTTGGGGAAATGGAGAAGAGTCAAATCAACTGTGCACATTATGCTCACTGCAAGTTCAAGAGTCTGAGTACCACACACTACTAGAGTGCTCAACTTTTGGTCACATCCGAACTTGCTTCTCTCACATTTTCAGTCATAACTTAGACCTACACACTTTTCTCTCCCAGCCTTAGTGTGGGCTCTCCATTGCGACTCTCATCACCACAATATTGGAGCATCGAGAGTCACTCATCAGCCATTCACATACTACATCACATGTAACTTTGGTCCCATAGGTCATATTTGACCTCTGAGGACGATAATAAAATCTATCTAAAATCTCTCTCTCTCTCTCTCTCTCTCTCTCTCTCTCTCTCTCTCTCTCTCTCTGCCCCATGTAAGGATGTAACCAAATTTTGATAGGTGCACCCCTCCTTTTCTCACATATTGTCCTTGGGGTGGTGAGAGAGTGACAGTGGATGTACTGAGTTTCAAGGTGCATGTTCACAAAAAAAAAAAGGGTTTAGTGTATTATAAATTTACAAAATCCGTGCTAGATTACAAGCTTGTCTTGAAGAAAATTGAAAAAATTTGGTAATAATTAGTTTAAATATTGGCAATTCTTCAAATTTTGATCTAGAAACTGAAAGAGCTTTTATTGTGCCTTTATATGTTTACAGAAAATTAGGGTTTAGCATAATTTTAACCATCTAAATTTGGAAAATCATGCCTAGATTCCAAGCTTTTCTTGAAAAAAGCGAAAACCATTTTGCAAGTTTTAGCGGTAAATTCTCAAATTTTGACCTAAAAACTAGAAGAGATTTAATTGAGCCCTTCTTCACTTTGAGTATGATTTTTTTTTGGCAAGCCCAATAAATTAACTCAATTAGAATTTAATGTTTTTGGCAAGCTCTGTTTGAGATCTAACGTGCCACATGCTTATGTTGTCCCATGTGAGGCATAGATAGTGCCAACCCGACTCCAAGACCATTTGGCTTTGCCTCTTTGGGTGACATTGTAGCATGTAGTGTGCACATCTTGGGGATAGTAGAATAGAGATGCAGGAAGGTGCCTAGCATAAGTTTTTCACTCCCTACATGCATTGCTATAAAACTATAAAATGATAAACTATCAAAATAGAGTCACCGTTCAAATTTGAGGGCTACTCATGGATTTGTATATAAAGAAAAGGGGGGCTGCTTTATGGCATTATGAAGGAAAAGTAGAGCCACTCTTCAAATTGCCTTAAAGAGGAACAAAATGAAAGTTCACTAAGGCCTACATAAGGCCACTGAGAGGGATTTAATAATTATAAGAGAATTCTTTATGAGAGAGCAATGAGAAAGTGACACTAGCATTTTAAAACAATTTTTTGTCACAATAAAGTATTAGATTATTGAAAGAAATATAATAATTAACTATTTATATTACAATATAATCCAAAAGATTAAAAAATGATGAATGGAAAAACACTTGGAAGCATTGTAACAAATTGAGAAGAAAACAAAGTGAAATTGGATGGGAAAGATTATGTGTGACCCAATATCCAATGCCCCTTTTACAGAGGGAGGTAAACAAATGTTAACACCTTCAAAAAAATAGTTTAAAAGGAAGCTTGTCATCATTAGCTTGCCATGTGGCACTAATCCGCAAGCTTTATCTAGTGGTCCAGAGATGCACCTAAAATCGAACCCTTTACTAAGGACTACTCATATAGTCCAAAAATAGAGTCACCCTTCATCAAATAGAGTTGATGCTTCAAGAGCTCATCTCTCTCTCTCTCTCTCTCTCTCTCTCTCTCTCTCTCATATGCCGGTGTCGCACGCGAGGATGTAATAGATTTTCAACAGGTGTGTCCCTCCTCTCTTTGCAAAGCATGTCCTCACAGTGGGGAGAGTAATCTTGGATGTACTAAGCATCCAACTTTTCTACAAATGTCATCCTCTTTCATTTTGGGACTATTCAAAATTAGTCTTCACAAAAAATTGAGGTTTATTGTATTTTTAACCAACTTAAATTTGAAGAAAACCAAAAAAATCATTCAAGTTTTAGTATAAATACCATCAATTCTTCAAATTCTGACCCAAAAATAGAAATATTTCTTAGTGTGCCCCTTATTTATTTTAAAAGTATTTTGATCAAGAAAAATGATACCCTCTTTGAGACGTCTCTCTCTCTCTCTCTCTCACACTCTCTCTCTCTCTCTCTCTCTCTCACACACACACACACACACACACACACACACACATGTGCCCTTTCATTTTGGGTCTATTTGAGATCGATGTTTGATAAAAACTAAGGTTTAGTGTATGTTTAATAGGCTAAAGTTATGAAATCCTAACTGGACTCCAAGTTTGCCTCGAAGTAAATCGATAAAAGTTTCATAGTGTATATACAAATAATTCCTTAAATTTTAAATCTTTATGGCCATTGGCCTTAAAAAAGCAAAGCTGAGCCACCTTCAATTGGCTTTCAAAAGGAAAAGTAGAATTTGCCTTCCAAAGAAATGTAGAGTCAACCCCTTCTTTTTTAACTTGTCCGGTTGAAAACTCAAAAGGTTGAGAGGTTCCAAGCTTGAAGAGAAATGAGACATGTTGTAAGGTTTTGTTTGAAGTGAACCAATGAGTGACACTTAGATGCTCTCTCCATCCTTGAAAATTTTCAGCTCCAGTAGCAAACTAAATAAGTGATCAAATCACTAGACCTGCTCTTTGAAGAGCATGATGGCAAGCATGCTATCATAGAAGATTTTATACTCACCATCTATGTCAGGGATGAAATATATGTAGATAGTGTGGTGGGCTTAAGAATAGATAGGAAAGAGTTACCAATTGGGGATATCACTCTTACCACAAATCTTTGACAATGCTAGATGGGTGTAGAGGGAGAGAGAGAGAAAAGGGGGGGGGGGGGGGGTGGCATTGTCCCTCAATCCCGTGGCCAATTTATGTGACAAACGATTGCAAAGGACTATCACCTACTCTATCTCTCTGCCTTCCCCACATCCACCTTATTTCCCCACCTTGCCAAGGAGGCTACTATGAGAATGATTGGCTATGATTTGAGGTTGCTTTGGCTAGCCAACTTGCTAAGGAGGCTATTGTGATAATGGCTAGCCTTGCCTCTTCTCCACTGTGAGAATGATTGGCTATGATACCTTCATCACCACGTTGATTGTCTCTCTGCAATTGCAAGCTATAGGGAGGTCCTAGCTATGGTGTTATGGACAACCACCGGAGCGGTCACATGTGAAATAAGGGGGCTTAAAATGTGGAAAATACGAATGTTGAAAAATAAAGAGGGAACCTAAGAAGAAACACTTGGGTTGTGAGGAGGAATGAGGCTTCACGTGGTCGGTCTCTAGCTAGAATACTAATGATATTATCCCTTCTCAATATCTTTCACCCACTCTCTCTTTGTCGTGTGTGTTGGCAAGGTCCCTTTCTCTAGCCTATTCCTATACTACCTCCAAACCAATTGGCTACAAGGCTTTGGCAATAGATAGATACTATCTTCTTCTTCTTTTTTTTTGGGGGGGGGGGAGTTGTCATAGCCATGGTGTTGTAGGTGCAAGCCAACAACTCCTTTATGACTGTTGAACCAGTGAAACTAACTTCAATTGGTTGCTCTGCATGGTTGCACTCATGAGCATTGATAAAAGCATTGCTCTTGTGTTTAGGTCTACACTAATGACGTTGTTGGCCACCATGCCCTTTTCTCTATATGCACTCATTGACAAACCACGATTGTCTAGGGTATATACCTCTTGCTTGAGCGCTTCTTGGCCTAATTGTAAGTAGTTCTACAATATTTGGCCTTCACCACCATCAATAGCCAAGTTTGGGAAATAAATAAGGAGAAATTACCAAAATACCCCTCTAATTTGTGGAAATTCCCAAAATACTCCTCGATTTTCAAATTCCGAAGATACCCTCAATATTTTATCAAAAATTCCCAAAATGCTCTTCAAATTTTCCAAAATTCCCAAAATACTGCTTGTCGTGAGATTAAATTTCTCCAAAGATACAAAAATTTGTAGCTTTCCATAAGGAAACACATTGTCTATCAATACAAGATGCAACTAGAATTTGAGTACTAGAGACAGTAATGTAAGCTCACCGGACATTTATGACGGTTTGTTGCCTTGGGGAAATTTGAATCAATATGTAGGATTTGGAGATGAATTGCTTCATTACTTTTAGACATAATTCTGTTTCTTTGCGAAGTAATTTATGATAAATTACATTCTAAGCACTCAAAAATGGATCTCAATTGTATAAAGATTAGAAAATCTTGAACAATCGAATCAAAATAGATACAAGGGGATTTTGGGAATTTTTGAAATTGGAGGGGTATTTTGGGAACTTCCACAAATTAGAGGAGTATTTTGGTAATTTTCCCAAAAAGTAAACAGAAAAGGAGAGACAGTGATGAGGTAGAAGAGAAAGCGATAGAGAGAGGGTAAAAGGAGGAGATCTCCTGGCAGGTGGCAACATGGAATCCAACTAGATCCAATATTGAGCTGCACGCACTTACTTCTCGTTTTTTCCCAGTCATGATGAGTATTGTCCTGCTCTCTCATCTGTGTAGCTTGTGAGAGGTAACATGCTAGTCAGTATAGGTCTCATTTAAGGCTAACATCCAAGACCTATCGACATCTATAATAGTATTAGGCCAAAATGAAGGGAAGAAAAAGTGCCCTGCACAGCTCATGGTGAGAGCCTACCGTTCAAGAGCTTCCACTTTCGCCATATTATGTTAGTATAGATTATTGGCAACAATTAACCCTTTAACTCCCCGTCGTTGCTTGTAACATGCCATTGCATCCTCCTTCCACGGTTCCACCCCCTTACTCAAAATCTCAGTCCCAAAATGGGTCTCCTTAACACGTGCAATGTGAGCTTTGTCATGCATGCCTACCAGTAGGGAGTTCAATAGATTAGCCACCTTAGCATGCTAGTCTCCATTAATTATTGCGCTACACACTCCTTGGGTTCCTCTTGCTTGCCTCTCGGTGCAATAGTGGCTTGCAATTCCTACAATAAACATATGTTGACCTCTGCAGTTTACTAAGACTGTAGACCTACAACATCGAGAGCATCTCTATTATCCGTGCGAACGTTATGCATCAACAACACCTCCACGCTCATCCTTCCATATTCTGGTCCCTCCAATCTTGACTTGCATATTTCAAATTCTGTTGATGACAATCATGTGAGCAAGAAGGCTTCTCTCTCTCTCTCTCTATGCTTGGTATCCATCCACAACGTTCTATCTCCATGTGTGTGTGTGTGTGTGTGTGTGTGTGTGAGAGAGAGAGAGAGAGAGAGAGAGAGAGAGAGAGGGAGAGAGTGCGTATATGATTTTTGTTGGACAATCTGTAAATGATTCCAATGTTTTCACAAGTAGCAATAAATGGAATCAAGAGGAATTAGAGTTGTCTAATTTCCTAAATGGATTCCAAGATGTTTTTTTATTAATGACATCCGTAGTGAGCTACCTCCAAAACAAGGGGATGATGACCATGCAATAGAGCTTCTACAGGGAAGCTCACCGCCTAATAACCCTCCTTATTGAGTTTCACAAGCTCAACAAGAGGAGATCATGAGGCAAGTGCATAAATTGGTGGAAAAAGGGATGGTGAGACCTAGCCCCTCTCCATTCTGTTCACCAGTTTTTAAGTGCAAAAGAAAGATGGCACATATCACATGTGTGTTGATTATAGAGCACTAAATTGGATCACTATAAATTAAAAGATTTCCCGTGCCACGGGTAGAAGATCTATTTGATAAGAAGTTACAACTTTTGGCCTAACAAATGCTTCAGCCGCATTCAAACTCATGATGGAAAAAATTCTTCAGGCCACTCAAATTCTCTTGAGGAGTACAAGCGACACCTCTAGGTAATCTTTCAAGTTGTGAGAGAAAATAAGCTTTTCATTAATCAAAAGAAAAGTGAATTTTTTGTACAAGAGATTCAATATTTAGGTCACATTATCTCTAAAGATGGCACCCATATGGATCCAACAAAGTTAGAGGTAATAAAAGAATTGCATAATCCAAGGAATCTACAGGAGCTAAGAAGCTTTATAGGTATGTGTGCATACTATAGATGATTCATAGAAAAAATCTGGCTAATAGCAGGCCCATTACATGACTTAACAAAAAAGAACATTAAGTATTCATGGACTCCAAAAGTGCAAGAAGCTTTTGAGAAGCTTAAGAAGAAGCTTATCTCTCAACTTGTGCTCACACTACTAGATCTCTCAAAGTCATTTGAGTTCCAATGTGATGCTTGTGGTGATTGCCTTGCAGCTATTTTGCTTCAAGAGGGGCATGCCATAGCATATGAGACTCAAAGACTCAACTCCGATAAGTGAGTATTAGACAAATACAAAAAAGAGCTACTAGCTATTCTATATGCCCTAGACACGTGGAACCACTATCTCTTGGGGACTCCATTCATCCGATCACAAGCCTCAAGAACTTCATGACACAAACCAAGCTCTCCAACACACAAATGAGGCGGCAAAATTTTCTTTCATGATTTAAATTTCATATTGCTCATGTTGTTGGCAAGCACAATCAAGTGGTCCATGCACTTTCACGACGGTCAAGGGTAAATGTGGTGTCTATAGCAACTCACAATGACCTATCTTTTATGATAGATAAGTATGCTACTGAAAGAGACTTTAAGCACATAATTACAACCTTTGCATTAGGGAAGAAAAAAGAACCATTCACCTTGGAGGATGGTTATCTTCTAAACGGCAATAGGCTATGTGTTACTCACCCAGACAATAAGAAAGTCATGTAAGAATCCCATGCTTCTCATTCTGCGGGCAAAGAAGGATTCCATAATGTACTCTTCAAGGAGTATAAATGTATTTATGTTGGCCTACCATGAAAAGTAAACTTACCATGAAGAGTATATTTCAAAATGTGTGGTATGCCAAAAGTCAAAATTTGACTGAGGGAAGCAACTTGGATTGTTTCAATACACACGCTCAGCAAGAAAACACACTCTATGCGTGTCAAAAAGACTATTAAGGAACATCAAATGGTGTAGCGCGGATAGTGTGTCGTGCTCTGTACAATGGGTGCTCCTCACTGCAATGTGCGTGATATCTCACTCAAAACAGAATGAAAACAAAGGAAACAATAGATAACACCTGATCAACACAAGACACAACAACAGACCAGAACATAAGGACTCGACTATCTCAAAGAACAGATACAGACTCTGGCATAGCAGCACACTCAGCTCCAGTCCAGAACTCATGGGTACAATGGGAGTGTCGAGGCTCAGATGTGCAGGGATGGTGCAAACGTGTTGTGTATAGACTCGCTACTATAGACGATGACACTGGACCATATATAAAGAAGATGATATCGATGACCCAATAGCTACTACTCATATGTACCACAATAAAGAGCCACCAATGCCTCATAATGTTAGCCATCTAAGTCTATCCCCAAATTGAGTGGTGGTGACTTGGCCACGATATCCACTAGACCGCCGCCTGTATCCCTACCACATGTCACTGTCCAGCCCAGAGAGTCCGTCCAATGTGAACCAGACCAAACCAACTGTACTAACTGTGTGTCCTGTGAAAGTGACAGTGTAGCCTGCTACAGGTTGCCCGCCACAAGACCGCTCACCATCTCGGTGAGAGGAAATATTGAAAAATTGTGAAAGAAAACTAGGTACCCCATAGTATATCTTTCTTGAAGCAGGTGCTAGGCCCAACCATGCAAGGAATGATTGCAGCTGGCAAGAGAATTCATCACTTGGAGGAGGAGGTTTCTCTGCTCAAACACAGGATGGCAGATTCTCATGCAGAGATGATGACAATTTAGGAGAATTCTAGGAAGTTCCAAGTAGAGTGTGAAGTGCTGCAGCAAACTCTTGGCACTTCTCGAGCTGAAAACCAAAGAAATGTAGTTGCTCTGAAGGAGGCATATGAGAGGCTTTTGCAGGAGTTGCAGAGGCGAGTCGTAGTTGTTGAGGAAGAGAATGAAGGGTTCAAGAAGCAAATTGAAGTGCAGGCTTTGAAAGTTAAAGAGATTGGACAACAAGCAATGAAGGTAGCTTATGTCAAAAAACAGTTAGACGAAGACTTGGTCATATACAAGGAGTCAAAAGATGCACTCGAGCTTGAGAGGTCTACCTCCTTGGCAAGAATTCTTGAGTTGAAAAGGGAGCTTGAGGCTACTGAAGGCAACAATGCAGATCAGCGGGGTGGGGGGAGATGAGGCTGAGGCTGAGGTTGAGGCTGAGGCTAGGAGGGGTGGTGTGACCTGGGCAGGGGGCGAGAGGGAGGCTAGGTAGGGGTCAAGGGTGAGTGGGCAGGGACGAGGGCTTGTGAGGGGTACTACGGGCGAGGGGTGGGTAGGGGACGAGGGGGAGGGACTAGGGGGGAGGGTGAGTGAGGGGGAGGATAGGGGCGAGGGGTGAGTAGGGGGGGCGAGGGGTGGGTAGGGGGGGCAAGGGGGTGTGAGCGGGAGGGTAGGGGTGACGGCTGGTGAGAGGGGGGGGCGAGGGTGATTGGGCAGGGGCAAGGGCTAGTGAGGGGGGACTAGGGGTGAGGGGGGTAGGGGCGAGGGGTGGGTACGGGGGCTCCACTCCAACAGATCTTCGTCTGACCCGTCAGGTGGAGTTGATCCAACTCAAGGCAAAGAACTAGGGACAAAGAACTATGTTGCACGACGGGATCCATGCCTCCTTCTAGGAAAATGGGTTGCATCGGGGAGCCAGGAGTATGTATCCACATGGCATCGCCAATCATGAAGTGCTTTAGTGTTTCACAGCCATGGTCTACCGATGAGCAAGGGAAATCCACCCTCCACTTGTGGAAGATGAATCACAAAAAAATCCAAACTAAAAGTGAAATCTTGTACCTTCAGAGGCACCTTTTCCACTATGCCCACAGGGTATACTGTCCTCTGGTCGACCAATGTTACTATGAAGGGGGCAGGTTGAGTAGGCTGCAGGCCTAAAGCCATCACAGTGAACTCAGTGAACTCCTGAAAATTGTCGACCCAAAACGGACATAGTCAGGCGAGGGCTTCTATAATCAGTGAAGGGAGCAACAGGATTGGATATCATATAGGACTTTGATGGTCACACTGGGAGGTGCCTGCCACTAGGACCTGCTCCGGGGTAAAGACATTGAATAACTGCTAGGGTGTCACTTCTGAAATTTGCATCGAGCCGCAGCATGTCATACAGGGACACTTGTTGGAAGGTGTTCCTCAAGACTGTCTCTGTTGTAAGCTTTTCTTGTTCTACCAGTGGTTTTTTTGGTACCTTGATCTTCTGTAGATCAGAAACTACTTCCAAGAAAGCTTCATCAATATCGGAGAGAAAAGATTTGGATTCTTGCTTGTCACTGCGTGAGGGGCTTGGCGCCAGCTGAAGGCAGAGTATCTACTATTAGGAGAATGTGTGGGGGAGTTGAACGTGTTGGAATACTAAGACCAAGAGCGTCTCTCAGGGCTCGAGTGAGGACACCCACTGGCTCCTCTACCAACTGCAACTTCTCTTGAGCGGTAACCACATGCGCGGAAGGGGGTGGTTGAGGAGTGGTGCTAATTGCTATCAAATTGAGCTTGGTAAAGGTAAACTCATTTTGTCTTTGACTTGGGTTCGCATCCGCGGATGCACAAAGTTTAGAAGGAAATATTTACTGTAGTGATCCTTCGTTTCAGGGCAATGACGGCAGGGAGGGGACCCTTCGGGCAGAGGGCATTTGCTTTGGTAATGACCATATTCCCCGCATCTGTAGCACAAAATCGACCACAGGGAGAAACCATGTTGGATGCAGATGTTGGCCCTTGTTGAAGAGTAGGACCAAGACTTTTCTATATTTGTTGCAATCCCTTTAGGTAGTAGTAGTTCTTGTCCTCATGCCTAGACTTTTCACAGAAGTGGCAATAAGCCCGAAGGGGACATTCCTGTGGAGGGTGTCTTGGAGAGCGACACAAGCTGCACCATACCATAGCCTTAGTCTCTTGCTGAGACCGAAGCTCTTCTAGCTCCCTCTTGATTTGATCCAAAGCCTTGTGATGTGGGGCCTTCTCGTGTCTTAGAGAGATTGATTTCTCCTCTTGAAGAGCTCGTTGTAGTTTTAGGGCTTCAAGTTCCCTACATAAAGAAGTCAAAGGGTCATACGGACTCTCCAAGAGTACGAGGCAGTCTCTACCAGAGAAGAGTTGCTAAACAGCTTCCTTGCCCCCTCTATCCTAGTAGCAACCACAACAAACTCCTCCAAGGTGGCATCATGTCGAAGATTTTCTCTCAGTTTTTGCTGAGAAGTCTTTGGAAGCGCCTTCTCTACCCGTTTCTTGACCATGAACTCACCTGGTGGTTGAGGAAGCTTGGCGACCAGAGACTTGGTTTTGGTTTTAGTCACGAGTTCTGCAAAAGTCTCTTCTGGCTGGAGCACCATGTTGGCCAACTCATCCAAAACCTTTTCCTGGTAGTCACCTGGTCTGAATGTTGCACAGAACTGTTGTCTTAAAGCTGCCCAAGTTTCAAAATGGTTCTCTGCAAACTGACTGTACCACTTGTCTGCTAAGCCATCCAATGTTGATGGAAACAACACCAAATTAGAATCTTCTCTATTAAGACCACGACCTCTATAGAGAGATACAAACCTCCTTGCATGGTTGTCTGCATCTTCTGAGGAGAGTCCCTTGAAAGTAGGAAACTTGATGTTTACCTTGGCCAAAACATTGGTCAACGCCTCCATGGCCTCTTGCTTGGGAGCCCGTTGCTCAATAGCCTGCTGTAACAAAATAGGAAGAGCTTTATTGGGGGAAGGTGACAAGGAAGAAGTGGAGTTGGATGGAGGAATGGGTGATGCCACATGTGGAGGTATAGGCGATAACGTTGGTGAACTTCTATTAGGTACCAAGGGTCATCTTCTATTGTAGTATTTCAGAGGACTCAATAGTGTGCTTTGACGCTCCAATGACCGCCTTGTATGTGTCATGCAGTGACCACAAACCCAACCAAGCTTTGGGCAAGAAGACCTTACATTGGCTGAACACAGGTCTAGACTCGACTAGACCAGGGCAAGTGGCTAGACCCCAGGCTAGACCAGGGACGAGGAAGGCCTAGACTAGGACAAGAGCTGGTTGGACCAGGGCGAGAGAGACCCGACTAGTTCGATCAGGGCAAGAGAGGACCAGACTAGTTGGTTGCACAGTGCAAGGCAATGTAGGCGAAGCTAGGTAAGAACCAGCTAGCTTCTTGATTTGCATCTCAACAGAGAGTGAGACTTCAGTTGAGGTCCCACCGGGCGTGCCAAAAATGAGAGCACATGTAGTGTGGATAGTGTATCGTGCTCTCTACATTGGGTGCTCCTCAGTGCAATGTGCGCGACATCTCACTCAAAACAAAATGAAAACAAAGGAAACAATAGATAACATCTGATCAACACAAGACACAACAGGAGACTAGAACATAAGGACTCCACTTTCTGAAAGAATCGATACAGACTCTGGCGTGGCAGCACACTCAGCTCCAACCCAGAACTCACGGGTACAATGGGGGTGTCGAGGCTCAGATGTGCAGGGATGGTGCAAACGTGCTGTGTATAGACTCGCTACTATAGACGATGACGTTCGACCATGTATGAAGAAGATGATACCGATGACCCAACAGCTACTACTCATATGTACCACCATAAAGAGCCACCAACAACTTATAAATGTCAGCCATCTAAGTCTATCCCCAAATTGAGTGGTGGTGACCTGGCCACAATGTCCACTAGACCACCGCCCGTATCCCTGCCACGTGTTACTGTCCAGCCTACAGAGTCCGTCTAATGTGAACCAAATTAGACCAACTGTACTAATTGTGTGTCCTGTAAAAGTGACACTGTAGCCTGCTACAAACAAAAACCCTCTTCAGATCTCAAATTTTCAAGTATCATGGCTTATCAACATCCATAGTGTCGGACAAAGATCCTAGAATGACCAGTAATTTCTAGAAGGGTCTCTTTGAGAATCTAGGAATTAGATTAGATTTCTCTTTTGGCCTATCATCCACAAACGAATGACCAAAGTGAAATAACTAATCTTACAATTCTTGATCTACTAAAAGTCTATGTCATGGAAGTAGATGAATGTTCTCCATGAGAGAAGTACCTACCTCTTATAGAGTATGTGTATAATGACATTGTACATACTTCTATGGGGAAAGCACCTTTCGAGGTTAAAAAGGAAAAATCCAAAAGTCCCTTACTACTTAAAGTACATGGGAAGGTCTTCTCTACTGATGAATATAGCCGAGACTCACAAGAATCTTTTTCAAAGATTAAAGAGGTTATATCCATCTCAAAGCAAAGGCAAAAAGGGCTGTTGCTAGTAAGCATAGAAAAGCCTTAACCTTTAAAGAAAATGATTGGGTCTTGCAAAAGTTTCTCAAGGCTCATCTAAGGCTTTTTGCAGGCAAGAATCCTACGGGCCACCAAGAGTATTATGCTAAACTAACAAAAAGATACTATGGTCCATTTTAAATTCTTAAGCCAATCAATGAGATGGCTTATTAATTAAAGTTGCCCAATCATTGGATCATGCACAATGTTTTCCATGAGAGCCTATGTAGCCTTACAAAGGAATGCCACCAAAAGAAGCAATAGTTGCAGACTCTTCCAAAATCAAAGATCAAGAAGAAGTACTTCAATCTGAGTCCATTCTATGACATCAAGACAAGGTTTAAGAAATGGTAAGATTATTTGACAATATCTTATTAAGTTTAAGAATTATCCTTTTAAAGATGCTAGATGGATGAAATGAACCTAGCTTAAGGATAATATGAACCTTGTAATTGCTTACAATGACGCCTTAGAGTAAGCATTTTAAATGAATAATTTTTTTTGTCGTATAAGACTCATTCTCTTTATTTTATTGTGCACAAAATTTAAGAAGTATGCATGCTTAGGATCATGTTTGTGGTGACGATGTCTCCCAAACACCAAGTAGAACTTGTCACTCTACTTTGGAAGTATGATATGGACTAAAGAGCAAACATGCTTGCGGCATCTAAGTCTCTCGAGCACCAAATGGATAAGTCATCCATTTTGGAATGATGTCATAGGGTGAAAAGGGATCCTCTACCAGCTAAGAAACATGGACTAATGACTAGGCTTTATCTTCTTTATCTCATAGTCGAGGAAGACTATGATTTCAAGAGAGAGGTAATGTCATAAAATCTAATATCTTGCTAACCCAAATGTTTTTCTCATATTAAATCGATCATTTAATGTCAGAGAATAAACGGGAACAAGAGTTAGAATAGAGACATGTGCTTCTAGACCTATCTCGGCAGGGGACCAAAAGGAGAGATGGTTGCATCTTAATAGGGGTCCAGAAGGAGATTGTCTACCAAAGAGAAATGTGTAATAAGTGCTTCTAGATTTATCTCATCAGGGGACCAAGAGGAGAGATGGCTACATCTCAATAGGGGTCCAAAAGGAGACTGTCTACCAAAGAGCAATGTATAATAAGTGCTTCTAGAATTATCTCAGTAGGGGACTAAGAGGAAAGATGGTTACATCTCAACAGGGGTCCAAAAGGAGATAGTCTATCAAAGATCAACATGCATCTAATGGAGCTAAAAAGACCTTAGGGTTAGCTTTATTAAAGACCTCAAAAGGTTAGTGTTAAATGTCGTTAGACCTAGGACCAGGCAAGCTAGGGTTGAGCTTGAGGTGGGAACCTGACCCAAGCTTGAGGTGCTTGTCGTGCTTGCTGACTAAGGCGCTTGAGGTGCTTGTCATTCTTGCTGACTAAGGTGCTTCAGGTGCTTGTCGTGCTTGCTGACTAAGGTGCTTGAGGTGCTTGTCGTTCTTGTTGATTAAGGTGCTTGAGGTACTTGTCATGCTTGATGAGTAAGGTGATTGAGAAGCTTCCCATGCATGGGGGGTAAGGTGCTTGAGTCAAAAAGAGACCCTACAAAGAAGGGGGAAAGCCCCAAAGTTAGGGCAATCCTTGACTGAACCTTCCACTCACCCAAAGGGCACCCCCTTTCTCGAGGGGCACATGGACACATGTCAGGCTCTCCCTATGCTTAGCCACATGGGGTGCTTGAATCCTATTGGCTGGGCTAAAGAGGGGTCCAATGAGATTCTAGTTCAATTCAATAAATATCTAGATATTTTCAAGCTCTCTCTCTCTCTCTCTCTTACTCTCTCTCAAAGGGGTAAGGAGGACACTTGTCCAGATGCTACCAATGTTGCTTGATATGCTTTGTGCATGTGATTGGCTAGGCTTAGAGGGGTCCAATGAGCTTCAAGCTTGAGCTACAAGGAGGGGCCGACCAAAGCAAGCAAGGGGTGTGCTTGGGGTATACATCCTCTCACACACTCATTTTTCACACATTCTCACTTGGTGAAAGTGCAAGAACTCCATCTCCTTCTCCAAGATTGTTGAGAAGTTGAGAGCCTACACCAACACTCTTGGCTATGGAATGAAATCCAACCAAGAGCCATGCTTCAATGCTTAAGCTTTTCATCTTCTCCATCTTCATTACTATGCTATTATGTATGCTAGCAAGAAGAGTGATAATAAGTGAGGAACTATTCCTTTCTCCTATGAATGTTTCTTCTTCCTCTTCCCTACCCTCATTCCTCACTAGCTCTCTCCACCTTTGCAGGTGTTTGAGGCCTTGGGATTGAGGCCGGGGATGGTTAATTCTTTTAAAAAATTTATGTTATGCTCGTGATGCATGAAACTTTCCATCTTCATAGCATTGCACTCTAGCTCCAAGAAGTAATGAGTGTGCCTGCGCATGTGCACAGGTGCATGTGCGCGCACACACATACACATTTTAGTGATCCACTAGTGGTGTTGGGACATGCTCAGAGGATTTTTCACAAGTTATCCCATCTCGCTTATTACCTCTCACGCATGGCTATAACCATCATATATGTATCATAGCTATGAGCAAAGTTCTACAAGGTGCTTATCTCTTCCTCTATTGATAGATAGAATATGATAGAGGGACTCGTAGTTGCCGATATCTAGTTTGGAAGGTCAAAACGATTCCCCTTCACCACAAGGAGTAAGCGTACTTACGTCTCAAAAGTAGCCCACAAACTTGAGGTTTGTGCATAAAAATATATGCCACAACCTCTTCTTTGCAAGAGGTGTCTATAAGACAACATTACCATGGGAAGACAATCAATGTTATCCCCTATTATTTTTTGTTGTAATGGTTAGTGACGGGTGATGATTAGAACATGGTTCTTCATAAGATTGGTGTAGAGTTTCCTTGCTTAAGTAAAGGTATTTTTGAATAAAAATAATCAAGTATGGTTGAGTCAAAGGCAATCAAGGGCCACTTTTTGTATGGACATCACTAACATGATTTCAGAAGTAGTTATAGATGTAGATTCTTTGTTGCTCTTCTTAATTGGTAGGTTGCAACACCCTACAACCCTATGTTAGTTTTTTTTTTGATACACATCTGTGGTACATTGTATACTTGGAGTAGGTTTATGCTAGTGTGACAGGGATAACAACCAGGATCTTGACATTTCTTCCCACCAAAACCATTGAAGTGCTAACTTCATGTTTTTGTGGATGGTGGTAGGTAATAGTTGGACTTTTTTGCTTAACTAGGATCAGCAGCAAGTTCTCCAATGAGCTACACTCTTGTATCTTGTAGTTTTTCACTACATAGAGATATCATATTTAGTACACTTGGACCTTGAAATTCGATATTGATATAAATTCAATCATAGTTTGCAATTCAATCTTTTGTAATTCATTTCGTATATGGTTGCCAAGTTATATTATTTAAAAAAATTGATCTTGTATGGGTTTTGTATATGGCGGAAAGTTCAAACACACACACGCGCGCGCACGCACACACACACACACACACACACACACACACACACACACACACACACACACACACACACACAACAAGTGGCCACATAGATAAACTTGGGCATATTATTTTTTGTGAATGTGCAAACTTGCATTGTTTGGGACCCCATGGCCTACACATGTGCACATACCTCACACCATTGTCATGTCTAGGTTCTCCCAAGTACCATGCATGTATGGAGAGTTGAGATGGTTTGACACAATGATACCTGGATGTATCATGCTTGGGTGCACAAATCTTAGGTGAAAAGGAAGAGGCACTAGAATCATGCAAGAAGCCTCATAGGATTCATTTCAGGTAATAGCTAGACTCTCTCGCTTAATTAGGATCAACAACAACTTCTCCAAATGGACTACTCTTGTCTCTTGTAGATCATATTATACACTTGGATCTTGTAATCAGATATTGATGAGAATTTAATCATAGTTTGCCATTCAATCTCTTGTAACTCATTTAGTATGTTCTTATCTATTATATTATTATAAGCAATTGATCTTGTATGGGTCATGTATATGTCGGGAATTTAAACATAAACACACACGCACACACACATAGGCAATGGTGATGCTGTGTGTGTGTGTGTGTGTGTGTGTGTGAGAGAGAGAGAGAGAGAGAGAGAGAGAGAGAGAGAGAGAGAGAGAGACAATGTGGTAACAATCCCTTCATATTCATGCATGTATTCAAAGCAAAATAGCCTCAAACCGATGCATGCACAAGCGAACTTTCTCCCTTTTTTTTCAATCTTTTTTAAAAAATACAAACTTGCACGATTTTATAAAATATTCAATAGTAGTCTCGAAAATTTCCTTTGAAGAGATAAAGCCAAAATATCTTTAGAAATCTATTTTTTATTAAATAACAAAATCTTCACTAAAATTACATTTTTATTATGTGCATTGAAATTGGTACATTTGTTCTACGGAGAGTAGAAAGTCTTTTGAGTTTAAAGCTTTTCATTTCCTGCAATCTTATCTTTCACTTTTGCATTTCAAATCTTTCCCGCCCGCCCGCGCGCACGCGTGCGTGCACACACACACACCTTCTCTTTATTTTCACTATTTCTTGTAGGCCCTTGTGAGAAGATGTTGAACATTTGTGTACCTCTTTCTTTTAAAAGTGCTCAATTGAGTTTGAATTGCATTAATCATAGAAGGTTACAAAGAGCCATGACATATCTTTTGCACAAGGTTTTTCAGGAAAAAAAATACATAAAAGGGGTGCGCCTCCCCGACTATCCTTATGAAGGTTGTAGTTTAGATTCCTACTACAAAGGAGTTTTCACTAGCATGTTTCGAGAACAGCGTTTGCATCTAGTGGATCACATTTCTTTAAAAAATGTAGCGCATTTCTAGATTGCCAAATAACTCTGAATACATTAGCTCTTACTATGCACATTTTAGTCAAAAGATCCAAATTGTCAATGTGTCTAGAGCCCATAGCAAGGTCTCGTCTATAGAAGGGAGTTCCCAAATGAGTGTAAACCCTCCTGCAGATTGAGCCCTTGAAGACTCTAATTTTTGGACACGCCCAGAACAAGTGCGTAAGGGATTCATTCAGGTGCTTGCACCTGACACACATACCTTCGTCTATACCTCTAGCTTTGGCTTTATCCCTAGTGGGAATGAGACAAAAAAGAACTCTCCAAAGAAAGACTTTCTCTCTCTCTTCAGATTTGGCCTTCGAGATGTTACCAACAACTTGACTCCATTTGCTTGCAGCCCACTTTTTGGACTAGATCTTGTTGATGTGTTTGATCCACACCTTTGTAGAGTAGAGCTATAGATTTATTTTAGTCTGGGAGAGCAACACATTCTTTCTCCAAGTGTCATAATAATCAATATCTAATTCTCCTAAATGATTTTCTCATATTAAACTGATCATTTAATGTGGGGAAGGGCCAGGGGAGAAAAAGATAGAATATTGGTTAAGCTAGCAGACCGGCCACAGTAGGGATCCAAAGGAGGGAAAATAGGGATCCAAAGGGGGGGCCATCTGCAAAAGAGCCATGTGCAACAATGGGCTAAAAAGACCCTAAGGTTCAGCCCATTAAGACTTCCAAAATGCTAAGGTTCCAAAATTCAAAGGTTGTGTCCAAAGGTCAACCCTAGGGAAAATTGGATGCTTTGTGTGTGCCCTAAAAGTCTTTGCACATCCCTACATGGGAGAGGGAGAGCCCTAAAGGTAGGGGATGAGAGAGAAAGCCACACACACACACACAAGCTCCCTTTACACAAAGGGAATGAGGGACACATGTCAGCTCCCTAGGCCAGATGTCCACAAGGTGTGTCCAATTTCTATTGGATGACCCTTGAAGTGGACCAATGAGAATTAAGCTAGAGTAAATCTAGTTTAATTAATTTAAAAACATTTAATAAAAGAAACCAATGAGAATTAAGTCTCCTAGAAGACTATTGGGCAGTCTCCCAAGAGGTCCAATGAGCATTCAGGAGCCCCATGGCTTGCCTGATTCCTATTGGCCAGGAGGCAAAGGGGTCCAATGAGAGTTTAGTTTAATTATTTAATTACCTAAGGCTCTCACAAAAGGGGAAAGGGGGACACATGTCAGAAGGCTATCACTTATGCTACTTAATTGTAACTGGCTTAACTACACAATCTCATGTGTGAAGAAAGAGAAGACTATCTCTTCCCAAGCTTTAA
Source organism: Adiantum capillus-veneris (assembly GCF_014529385.1). Taxonomy (NCBI): domain Eukaryota; kingdom Viridiplantae; phylum Streptophyta; class Polypodiopsida; order Polypodiales; family Pteridaceae; genus Adiantum; species Adiantum capillus-veneris. Next base: position 110,553,815 of record NC_140943.1, on the reverse strand, counting down.
TGGAGAACTCATCACCTACTCCAAGCTTGTGAGATAGAAGCCTACATCAACACTCTCTTGGCATGTGGATGCAAATCCAACCAAGATCCAAGCTTCAATGCATGCTCATCTCCTCTACCAAGCTAATTACTAAGCTAAGCTATGCTAATGTGAGTGATTATGTGAGGAGATGTACATCTTTCTCGTAAGATACTCCTTCTTCCTCTCAATCTACTCTCATACCCTGCTAGCTCTCACCATCTTCGAAGGTGTGTGAGGTCTTGGGTCTGAGAACGGGGATAATTCAAGTTGTGTTTATTAAGTGTTTTGCTTAGTGCATGAAGTTTCCATCTTCATTGCACTAGCTAGTCTTGAAGGAACACAAAGAATTGTATTGTACCATGTCTCTCTTGATGGGAGAAACCATAATACAAAGCCTTTTGGAGGGGGGACCGGCTCCATGCAAATCCGGTCCTCAACTGTTGTCAATAGCTTAATTTCTCTCTCTTTTGAAAGTATTGTTGATGCTATCTAACTAGGTGTTATGCTTTTTGTTGCTCTCTCCACCCAAGCACTCTTGTAATTCTCATTAGGAATCTATTCTAATGAAATGCCCACTATGTTCATGCTAATTTCCGCTACACATAAGTTATTAAGCCATTGAATGTTACATTGGTATCAGAGCTCAAGGTTTCTCTTTTCTTGCTCAAGAAGGGAGGTCCTCAAGCTAGCTACAAATGGTTGGTATTATTAATTGCCTGTAAGTAAGTAGAATAGGGATTTTTCAGCCTTGTAGTGCGCCTGCCTTTGTGCAATTAACGGGGCATCACCGTCAAGAGCTATGGTCTTAATAGTGGAGTCCTTCGGGGCTTGCCTATGGCTTAACCACTATTGAGCTTTTAGAAGATTGACAGGAGCCGGTGCTGTTTTGGTGTTGAAAGACCCTCTCTTCTATTCCTTGCAATTAATGGTATTCGAGCCGTGGGTATAGTAGCTTGAGTGCTTTTTCTAAAGGGGTAAAGAGGAGTAGCAACTAGGGCTGGAAGTTCCAAAGTACACCTAAAAATTTTACACCTAAAAGTTGTTAGAATGGCTGACAATAGTAAAGAGAGTGAAATTAATGTTGATAACTTTGATTTTGCTCATGAGCAAGCTACTAATGATGCTTCAATGCTTGTTAACTATCTTGTTTCTAGGCTTCAACAAGCCATGGGCAATCCATCTCTCCAAAGTGAAGTGCAACGGCAGCTCCGTGCTCACGGGATTCTTCAAGCTAATCACCATGACGAGAGAACACCTAGGAAGCCTCCTTGTGAGACTACCAAAAGAGGTCTCTCTCCGATTCGGGAAGAAGAAGAGAATCCTTATGAAGGGCTCAAGAATTTACTTCTTGATGATGTATCTCCTTCCCAAAGGAGAACTCAAGAGCCTCCACCGAAGGAACGAGAAAGAAGCGAGTCTCCCACCACCTCGGCGGAGATGGCTCCACGAAGACGGCGGGCTAAACGCTCTCCATCACCACCAAAGAGGAGAAGACCATCGTATTCTTCTCCTCACCACAACTCAAAGAGGGATGATAGAAAGCAAGAGAAGAAAAAGGCGAGAAAGAGGACACCCACTTCTCCATCTTCTTCATCCTCTTCCTCTTATGAAAGCTATGGTGAAGACGACAAAGACCAGGACAAGAAAAAGGTGAGAAAGAGGTCACCCTCTTCTCCACCTTCTTCAAATTCTTCACCCTCTGAAGAAAGTGATGGTGCAACTTTTGAACCATCAAAAAGAAGAGGCCATAGGAAATCCTATGTCGCATGGAAGAGGTCGTCCAAGATGAAGAAATTCAAAGAGGGAGGGAAGAGCATCTATTTCCTTACCTATGATGGTACCTTTGGTGCCACGGACAAAGTCTTGGCCTTTATCCAGCAATTCGATGCGGCGTTTGGAGATGAGGGCTTCACGGAGTCCTCTAAGCTACGCCACGTAGCTATGCACTTTCAAAAGTCCGCCAGACAATGGTGGTCTAGCCTACGAGCCAACGGTGAAGCTCCACGAACATGGAAGGCTTTAAGAGCCTCCATTATGAAGCAGTTTTTGGCCACCGATGCCAAAGACAAAGTACTCACCGAATGGCGAAGCTTAAAACTCTCTCCCAATGAATCCATCCACAAATATGTAGACAAGTTTTGGGACTTACAACTCAAAGCCACTGTCTTCAAAAAGTTGGATTTTGGAGAGCAAAAGCAACAATTTTGTGCGGGCTTAACCGAAGAAATGGCGGAGTATGTCAACTCCCAAAGGCCACGTACCATATCGGCAGTAATATACCATACTATGGTGGCCTCTCAAATCAATTTCCAAACGGGGGTTAAAAGAAATAATAAGCCCCCGGAAAACAAGGGTTCCAATGAGCCTAAGGGGAAGGACAATGTCCAAAAGTCTCCTAAGGGCAACTCCAACAAAGCTAAAGAGAAGGGAGTTTACAAAGGTAAGAATAAACTCTCTCCTGAAGAGCTTGAGCGTTATCGTAAGGATAACCGGTGTTTCAAGTGCGGTGAACAAGGGCATGCGTACCGCGCTTGTCCCCAAAAGAACAACCGCCAAGATCCCCCTAGAGCTTCCTTGGTTGAAATCCAAGAGAAGGAGACTCACCAAACTCACCACAAAGGATCTCCTCTATGCCATGCTGGGGGAAAGGTAAGAGAACATGATGCTTTTATTCTCTTTGACCCTGGTTCTACTCACAATTTTATATCTATGGAGTTAGCCACCAAGCTAGGCATACAATCCTACAAGATGGGAGATGTCCTACCCGCAGACAGTGCCTTCAAGGGGCAAGAAGCTTCAGTCACTCCCTTAATTGGGAAATTGAGGCTTCATGTCCAAGGCTATGTGGACAAAGAGGACTTCTTTATCTCTCCTCTCAAGCATGAGGATGTAATCCTAGGGACACCATGGTTTGACCGCCTGGCTGCCGATGTTAAATTTCCTGAAAGGAGAATCTCCTTTAAGTTTAGGGAAAACGACATGTATATAGATGCTAAGGAAATGGGTAACACCATCCCCATTGTACATACACCAGCTTTCAACAAGTCAATAAAGAGCTCTATTTCCGTGTACATGATTTTTGTTAAAGATTCTCAAAATGAACCTAATGCTTTAACAAAAGAAAATAAAAGCAACCAAAAGGAATTAGAGTTATCCAATTTTCTCAAGGGGTTTCAAGATGTTTTTATTGACGACATCCCTTGTGAGCTACCTCCTAAACGAGGTAATGATGACCATGCAATTGAACTTCTTCCAGGAAGTTCACCGCCTAACAAACCTCCTTATAGAGTTTCTCTAGCTCAACAAGAGGAGATTATGCGGCAAGTGCATGAGTTAGTTGAGAAGGGCATGGTTAGGCCTAGCTCATCTCCATTTTGCTCACCTGTGCTATTAGTGCAAAAGAAAGATGGCACATATCGTATGTGTGTCGACTATAGAGCACTAAATAGGATTACTATCAAGAATAGGTTTCCCGTTCCACCGGTAGAAGACCTATTTGATAAGCTACAAGGATCGACCCACTTCAGTAGGATTGACCTAAAAAGTGGCTATCATCAAATAAGGATAGTTGATCAAGACATTGTAAAGACCGCATTTCGCACCACATTTGGTCTTTACGAATACATTGTCATGCCTTTTGGCTTGACCAATACACCAGCCACAATCAACCGCTTGATGGAGAAGCTGTTCAGGCCTCATCGAACCTTCACTGGAGTGTTCTTTGATGATATTATCATCTACTCTAATTCATTGGAGGAACACAAGCAACATCTCCATGTAATATTTCAAGTTTTAAGAGAGAATAAACTTTATGTTAATCGAAAGAAAAGTGAATTTTTCTTGCAAGAGATTCAGTATTTAGGTCATATTATCTCTCAAGATGGCATCCAAATGGATCCATCCAAATTAGAGGTAATAAAAGGATGGCCTAAACCAAGGAATCTTCATGAACTAAGAAGCTTTATAGGTATGTGTGCATACTATAGACGCTTCATAGAAAAGTTCTCACAAATTGCGGGACCATTACATGACCTAACAAAGAAAAGCGTTAGGTATACATGGTCTGCTAAGGAGAACAATGCTTTCGAAAAGCTTATCTCTCAACCTGTGCTTACACTACCGGACCTCTCAAAACCATTTGAGGTCCAATGTGATGCTTGTGGTGATTGCCTTTGAGCTGTTTTGCTCCAAGAAGGGCATGCCATAGGCTATGAGAGTCGAAGGCTCGACCCTGTTGAGCAAGCTCTAGGCATATACGAAAAGGAACTCCTTGCAGTTCTACATGCCTTAGACTCATGGAAGCACTATTTATTGGGGACTCCTTTCATTCTGCGAACGGATCACCAAAGTCTTAAGTACTTCATGACGCAGACCAAGCTCTCCGACAAACAAATGAGGTGGGAAAATTTCCTTTCGCAATTTCATTTTCATATTGCTCACATTGCTGGCAAGCATAATCAAGTAGCTGATGCACTCTCAAGACGGCCGAGAGTGAATGCGGTTTCCATATCAACTCACAATGATCTATCTTCAATGATAGATGAGTATGCTATTGATCCCGATTTTAGAGATGTGATTTCAGCCCTTGCATTAGGGAAGAAAGAAGAACCATTTACTTTACAAGATGGTTATCTTCTCTATGGCAATAGACTATGCGTTACTAACTCACTACGTGAGAAAGTAATGTATGAATCTCATGCTCCACCTTATGCGGGGCATAGAGGGATTCAATCTACCTTAAAGGGAATTGAAACATATTTCTATTGGCCTACCATGAAAGTGAACATACAAGAGTATGTTTCCAAATGTGTGGTATGCCAAAAGACAAAATTTGATAGAGGGAAGCAACTTGGATTGCTTCAACCCTTGCCAATCCCTAATTCACCATGGGAGAGCATATCCATGGATTTTATCTTTGGATTGCCTAAGTCTATCCATGGGAATACAGGAATATGGACGATAGTAGACAGGTTTAGTAAACAAGCTCATTTTATATCTGTCAAAACGACTATCAAAGCCCATCAAATGGCAACCCTCTTCATTTCACAAATTTTCAAGTACCATGGCTTGCCAATGTCCATAGTGTCGGATAGAGATCCTAGAATGACCAGTAATTTCTGGAAGGGTCTCTTTGAGAATTTAGGGACAAGGCTAAACTTCTCTTCGGCCTATCATCCACAAACGGATGGCCAAAGTGAAATAGCTAACCTAACCATCCTCAATCTACTAAAAGCCTATGTAACTGAAGTAGATCAAAGATCCCAATGGGAGAAGTACTTACCCTTAGTGGAGTATGCTTACAATAACATTGTACATACTTCCACGGGAAAAACACCTTTCGAGGTAATTGAGCGAAGATCAAAAAGTCCCTTGCTACTTAAGGTACATGGGAAGATCTTCGCTGCAGATGAGTATAGCCGAGACCTACAAGAATCTTTTCAAAAGATTAAGGATGCTATCTCTATCTCACAGCAAAGGCAAAAGGCTGCTGCTGACAAGCACAGAAGAGCCCAAGTCTTTAAAGAAAACGATTGGGTCTTGTTAAAGTTTCCCAAGGCTCGATTAAGGCACACGACGGGCAAGAATCCGACGGGCCACCAAAAGTACTATGCTAAACTAGCAAAAAGGTACTATGGTCCCTTTCAGATTCTTAGGCCAATCAATGAGATGGCTTATCAACTCAAGCTGCCCAATCATTGGCTCATACACAATGCTTTCCATGTGAGCCTATTAAAGCCTTACAAAGGAGAGCCACCTCAAGAACCAACTATTGAAGACCCACCGGAGATCGAGGACCAAGAGGAGGTGTTGTAGCCTGAGTCCATTCTCCGACATGAAGACAAGGTACTAAGAGGCGATAAGACTATCCGACGATATCTTATTAAGTTTAAGAATTATCCTTTTGAAGATGTTAGATGGATGCAAGGCATACAATTAAAGGATATCCTAAACCTTGTCAATGCTTACAATGCTTCCCAAGAGTAAGCAAATGTACAAAATGTTAAAAATGATCAAAGTTTTTGTCTTATAAGACTCTCTTTTTCTATATTTGTGCACAAAGATGAAGTAGTATGCATGCTTAGATCAAGTTTGCGGAGACAACGTCTCCCAAACACCAAGTAGAGCTTGTCACTCTACTATGGAAGACTGATAGGACTAATGTTCAGACATGCTTGCGGTAGCCCTAGGCTCTCAAGCGCCAAATGGACTAGTCATCCATTGTGGAATGATGTCGTAGGGTAACATAGGGATCCTCTACCCGCTAAGAAAAGGACTCATGAATATGCTGTATCTTCTCTACACCATAGTCGAGGACGACTATGATTTCAAGAGAGAGGTAATGTCATAATAATCAATATCTAATTCTCCTAAATGATTTTCTCATATTAAACTGATCATTTAATGTGGGGAAGTGCCAGGGGAGAAAAAACTAGAATATTGGTTAAGCTAGCAGACCGGCCACAGTAGGGATCCAAAGGAGGGAAAATAGGGATCCAAAGGGGGGGCCATCTGCAAAAGAGCCATGTGCAACAATGGGCTAAAAATACCCTAAGGTTCAGCCCATTAAGACTTCCAAAATGCTAAGGTTCCAAAATTCAAAGGTTGTGTCCAAAGGTCAACCCTAGGGAAAATTGGATGCTTTGTGTGTGCCCTAAAAGTCTTTGCACATCCCTACATGGGAGAGGGCGAGCCCTAAAGGTAGGGGATGAGAGAGAAAGCCACACACACACACACAAGCTCCCTTTACACAAAGGGAATGAGGGACACATGTCAGCTCCCTAGGCCAGATGTCCACAAGGTGTGTCCAATTTCTATTGGATGACCCTTGAAGTGGACCAATGAGAATTAAGCTAGAGTAAATCTAGTTTAATTAATTTAAAAACATTTAATAAAAGAAACCAATGAGAATTTAGTCTCCTAGAAGACTATTGGGCAGTCTCCCAAGAGGTCCAATGAGCATTCAGGAGCCCCATGGCTTGCCTGATTCCTATTGGCCAGGAGACAAAGGGGTCCAATGAGAGTTTAGTTTAATTATTTAATTACCTAAAGCTCTCACAAAAGGGGAAAGGGGGACACATGTCAGAAGGCTATCACTTATGCTACTTAATTGTAACTGGCTTAACTTGGGGAGGGCCAATGAGGCTTCAGGAAGAGCAATTAGCAAGAGGGCTCGCCCAAGAGAGAGAGAGAGGGGACTGATTTTTGCAAGGCATTATCACACACACACACACTCACACAATATCATGTGTGAAGAAAGAGAAGACGATCTCTTCCCAAGCTTTAATGGAGAACTCATCACCTACTCCAAGCTTGTGAGATAGAAGCCTACATCAACACTCTCTTGGCATGTGGATGCAAATCCAACCAAGAGCCAAGCTTCAATGCATGCTCATCTTCTCTACCAAGCTAATTACTAAGCTAAGCTATGCTAATGTGAGTGATTATGTGAGGAGATGTACATATTTCTGGTAAGATACTCCTTCTTCCTCTCAATCTACTCTCATACCCTGCTAGCTCTCACCATCTTCGAAGGTGTGTGAGGTCTTGGGTCTGAGAACAGGGATAATTCAAGTTGTGTTTATTAAGTGTTTTGCTTAGTGCATGAAGTTTCCATCTTCATTGCACTAGCTAGTCTTGAAGGAACACAAAGAATTGTATTGTACCATGTCTCTCTTGATGGGAGAAACCATAATACAAAGCCTTTTGGAGGGGGGACCGGCTCCATGCAAATCCGATCCTCAACTGTTGTCAATAGCTTAATTTCTCTCTCTTTTGAAAGTATTGTTGATGCTATCTAACTAGGTGTTATGCTTTTTGTTGCTCTCTCCACCCAAGCACTCTTGTAATTCTCATTAGGAATCTATTCTAATGAAATGCCCACTATGTTCATGCTAATTTCCACTACACATAAGTTATTAATGTTAGAAAATAAGACGTAGCTAAATAGATATTTGAGTAGATTACTTAATGGAGAGCGATAGATTTCACACACAAGAGATTAGAGTGTAGAGAGAGAGAAAGAGAGTACACACGATATACGTGGTTCACCCAATGTGGGTTACGTTAACGGGAAAGCAGCCACTCAATGTGGGTTACGTTAACGGGAAAGCAGCCACTCAATGGCTTTAGCACTTCAAAAGAAGAAGTAGTTTACAAAGGGATTAAACCCTTGATAGAGCTCCGGCCTTGCTTCACTCTCACCACCTCACACTCACCTTGTTGCATCAACTTCACACTATGAAATGTGTGTAGAAATGGCCTCCTTTTATAGGCCAAAAGGGCTGCCCTCTCTTATGAGAGACAGCCATGTGTAGCCGCCCTTGTGCGAATTAGTCCAAATCGGACCCTCCAATCCGCCCATGTGTGGCCGCCCTTGAGAAGACAAGTCCGCTTTTGAATTCGGCCACCGGCAACCGGCCATTGACTTCCGACCACCGGCCATCGGCCATTGATTACCGGCCACCGGCCAACTGACCGGTTGTTTTCCGACCACTTTTCGGCCGCCGTCCGGCCATAATATTCCGGCGAAAAAGAATATTCCGACGAAAAAAAAGTCTCGGGGGCCTCCGCCCCCGAGGCCTCTAAAGTTGCCCTTGATTATTGTCCGTGAAAATTTTGGTTTCCGATGAGTAATTTTCCTTCACGCACGATGGCTTCTCCTCATAATGGGGGCCTTACAAATGTGCGCTTTTACCACAGAAAATTACAAGGGTAAATCAGGCTCCATACTTAACAATCTCTCACTTGGAGACTGATCTCCAAACCCAACCTGTGACTGCTTTCCATTCTGGCTTCTTATCCTTGAATGCCAATTGAAGATGAGCAAAAGCTCAACTTCTCCTTGTTGACTACCTTTGTAAACATGTCTGTAGGATTTTCACTTGTATGCACCTTTCCTAGCTTTAGCTGTCCCTCTTCCAAAAGAGTGCGTATGAATTGATATCTCACCTCAATGTGCTTTGTCCTTGAATGAAAGGCTGAGTTCTTCGCAAGATGGATAGCGCTTTGGCTATCACTGTACAAGACACAATTGTCTTGTTTGAATCCAAGCTCTTCTAAGAATCTGTGAAGCCACAGAATTTCTTTGCTTGCCTCCGTCATTGCTACATACTCTGCTTCCGTGGTAGAAAGTGAAACCACTTTCTGCAGCTTTGAAGCCCATCTTACTGCTGTGCCTCCAACCGTGAACACATAGCCAGTAGTGCTCCTTCGAGTATCTTTGTCACCTGCCATATCTGCATCAGCATACCCTTCTAGAAAAATATCAGTTCCTCCAAAATACAAAGCATTTGTTGTTGTCCCTTTTAGATACCTAAGTATCCACTTCACAGCTTGCCAATGCTCTTTACCTGGGTTGTCCATGAACCTACTCACAATTCCCACTGCATGTGCAATGTCTGGCCTTGTCCAGACCATAGCATACATTAGAGAACCTACCGCTGCATCATATGGAACTTTAGACATATAGGCTATCTCCTCTTGTGTCTTTGGACACATATCCTTCGTTATTTTAAAATGACCAGCCAAAGGTGTAGAAACTGGTTTTGCATTTTGCATTGCAAACCTTTCTAGTACCTTCTTGATGTAATCTTCTTGAGATAGCTTTATTGTCTTCTTCGTCCTGTCCCTTGATATTTTCATACCAAGTATCCTCTTTGCAGCACCTAAATCTTTCATTGAAAAAGATTTGGACAGCTCCTCTTTTAGGTCTTTGATGTCCTGCATGTTAGCACTTGCAATCAACATGTCATCAACATACAACATTAGGATGATGAATTTCCCATCTCCCAAATTCTTCATGTAGACGCAGTGATCTGAGTTGCATCTTGTGAATCCATGATCCAACATCCATCGATCAAACTTCAAGTACCATTGTCTTGATGCTTGCTTTAAACCATACAAGATCTTCTTTAATCTGCAAACCATTTTCTCCTTACCTTTTACTTCATACCCCTTTGGTTGAAGCATGTAGATTTTCTCCTCTAAGTCACCGTGAGGGAATGCCGTATTTACATCCATTTGCTCGAGATTTAGATCATGAGCAGCCACAAGGCTTAAGGCAAGCCTAATTGAGTTCATTTTTACAACAGGAGAAAATATTTCATTGAAGTCAATACCTTTCTTTTGAGAAAAACCTTTTACCACAAGCCTAGACTTGTACCTTTTCTTCCCACCTTCTTCTTCCTTCAGCTTGTACACCCATTTGTTTTGAAGTGCCCGCTTACCTTTAGGCAACTCAACCAACTCCCATGTTTGGTTGCGATGTAGTGAGTCCATCTCCACTTGCATGCTCTTCGTCCATTCTTCTTTGGATTCATGTTGCATAGCTTCTTCGTATGATTCCGGCTCTCCAGAATCTGAGATCAAGAGATGGTTGAAGGAAGGAAAAAACCTTTCTGGAGGTCTACTTGCTCTTGTAGATCTTCGGGGAATAGGTTGAGGCTCCTCATTTGGTTGACGTTGTTGCACATTGTCACTGTTTGCAGTCCTTGAGTCTTCACCGTCCTCAAGCTCCATGTACTCATCACCTGTTTCTTTTGTTTGTTTTCTTTTCAAGTAATCTTTGTACATATTTTGTTCGTTAAAAATTACATCCCTACTCCTTAAGATTTTACCATCTTCAGGATTCCATAGGCGATACCCAAAGTCTCCTTCTCCATAGCCAATGAAGAAACACTTTTTGGACTTTGCATCTAGCTTTGATCTTAGGCTTCTATCTATGTGCATGAAAGCCTCACACCCAAACACTTTGAGAAATGCATAATTCATCGGTGTACCTGTCCATGCCTCTTCTGGAACTCCCCCATCCAATGTCGTTAAGGGTGACCGATTGATTAAGTACACAGACGTACTTACAGCTTCCGCCCAAAGCTCAAGCGGTAGGCCTGCATGTAGCCGCATGCTTCGTGCTCGTTCCATGATTGTCCTGTTTATCCTTTTCGAAATGCCATTTTGTTGAGGTGTCCTTGGGGTTTTCCTTTGCCTCCGAATGCCATTGCTAGCACAAAATCTTTCAAAAGCTTGGCTGCAATATTCGCCTCCATTGTCGGATCTGAGGCATTTAACCTTGGTACCTGTTTCATTTTCCACAAAGGCTTTCCACCTTTGAAATATGGAAAATACTTCGGATTTATTCTTCATGACATAAACCCATGTTTTTCTAGTCGCATCGTCTATGAATGTTACATAGTACAATGAGCCACCAAGTGATGGTGTACTTGCAGGACCCCAAACATCATAACGAACCAACTCAAGTTTTTTATTTTTTCTTTCATTTCCTGATTTTTGAAATTTTACCCTCTTTTGTTTACCATAAACACAATCTTCGCAGAACTCTAAGTCCACTTCTTTCAAACCTGGTAGAAGCTTCTTTGTTTGAAGGATTTGCATTCCTTTGGCACTCATATGCCCAAGTCGGTAGTGCCACACCGCACTGTCAACTTCTGTAGTTGCTGCACAAGCTGAAGGTTGCGTGCTAACAGTACACAAGTAAAGTGTACAGACTTTTTCTCCCTTGGAAACCACCAAAGATCCCTTTGAGATCTTCCACCGTTTGTTTCCGAATGCAATGTTGTGACCTTCATCGTCCAATTGTCCTGTAGAGATCAAATTTTTGCGAAGAGAAGGAACATGCCTAACATCTTTAAGCTTCCATTCATTTCTGTTAGCAGTTTTAACAGAAACTGTACCTTTGCCGACAATCTCACAAGTTTCATCATCTCCCAAGTATACATACCCAAAATTACCTTTGGTGTAGTCTTGGAAATGTTACTTGTGTGGTGTCGCATGGAATGAAGCCCCGGAATCTACTATCTAGGAATTAGACACATTGTCTAATGAGAGAATCAGAGCATCTTGCTCTACTTTACCTGCCACAGTGGCCTCCGATGTTGGCCTGTTGTCTTGAGACTCTGTCTCCTTCTTCTTCTTGGACCAGCAATCCTTCTTGACGTGGCGCTTCTTGCCGCAGTTCCAACATTGAAGAACTGACTTTGTGCGTGACTTGCTCCGCCTTGAGAGATCACGACCCTTTTGGTTTTTGAACCTCTCCTTAGGCCTTCCTTTTGTTTCTACTGATAGTGCAGCACTTGATGATTCTCCTGTGCTTCTCCTTCGCATTTCCTTGCTTAGGAGAACACCCACAACATCATCAAACTTAAGAGTATTTATGCCAGAGATAGAATTACTTACAGCCATCACAAGGCTGTCCCAACTATCCGGTAGAGATGATAGTATAAGGAGAGCTCGCACTTCGTCATCGAAATTGATTTTCATTGATCGAAGTTGACTTATGTTTGTGTTAAAGTCATTTAGGTGTTCTGCAACTGAACCATTCTCTGCCATCTTTAGATTGAACAAGCGCTTCATAAGAAATACCTTATTGGATGCCGATGGTTTCTCGTAGAAGTCGTCAAGTGACTTCATCAAGTCCTCCGTGGTCTTCATCTCCGAAACATTGAAGGCCACCGTTGACGCCAAGCTTAACCGGATTGTTCCCAGTGCCTTTCGATCAAGGACAATCCATGCTTCATCTGCCATTGTTGCAGGCTTCTTCGCAAGACCGCCTAGTGGCAAATAGAGGTCCTTCTAGTAGAGATAGTCTTCAATCTGCATCTTCCAATGTTGGTAGTTTTTGCCGTTGAACTTCTCAATCTTGAGCTTCCCTTCCTCCGCCATAACTCCCACTCAATTCAAAGAAATCTTTCCTTGAGATAATTTAGCTACAAGCAAACCTTGCTCTGATACCAGTTGTTAAGAAATAAGACGTAGCTAAATAGATATTTGAGTAGATTACTTAATGGAGAGAGATAGATTTCACACACAAGAGATTATAGAGTAGAGAGAGAGAAAGAGAGTACACACGATATACGTGGTTCACCCAATGTGGGTTACGTCCACGGGAAAGCAGCCACTCAATGGCTTTAGCACTTCAAAAGAAGAAGTAGTTTACAAAGGAATTAAACCTTTGATAGAGCTCCCGCCTTGCTTCACTCTCACCACCTCATACTCACCTTGTTGCATCAACTTCACACTATGAAGTGTGTATAGAAATGGCCTCCTTTTATAGGCCAAAAGGGCTACCCTCTCTTATGAGAGACAGCCATGTGTAGCCGTCCTTGTGCGAATAAGTCCAAATCGGACCCTCCAATCCGCCCATGTGTGGCCGCCCTTGAGAAGACAAGTCCGCTTTTGAATTCGGCCACTGGCCATTGAATTCGGCCACCGGCCACCGGCCATTGACTTCCGACCACCGGCCATCGGCCATTGACTACCGGCCACCGGCCAACTGACCGGTTGTTTTCCGACCACTTTTCGGCCGCCGTCCGGCCATAATATTCCGGCGAAAAAGAACATTCCGATGGAAAAAAAGTCTCGGGGGCCTCCGCCCCCGAGGCCTCTAAAGTTGCCCTTGATTCTTGTCCGTGAAAATTTTGGTTTCCGGTGAGTGATTTTCCTTCACGCACGATAGCTTCTCCTCATAATGGGGGCCTTACAAATGTGCGCTTTTACCACAGAAAATTACAAGGGTAAATCAGGCTCCATACTTAACAATTAAGCCATTAAATGTTACACCTGGTCACTTCCAAGCTTTCCAATCAAGTGGTGTGAACCAAGGAGGAAGGGTTAGGTTTGAGATCTTTTACAATGAGGGCTTCCTCTTGGAGCGAGGGATTGCAAAATATCTTTAGATGCACCAAGGATTTCCAATCCCTCTTTTGATAATTCCAAAGAGAACTCAAAGTGTCAAGGCCCTTCTTGTTAAGATTCATGGCTATTTCAATCCAATGGTTATTAAGGCCCAAGCCTTCCACCATGGGACCCCACAGAGACTAGTGCCTACCTGTACCTTTCCAGTACCTAATCTCTTCCTTCCACTTGAGTGCATATGTTGCTTTATAACATTTTTCAAAAATACTCCTAGTAAATCCACCTAATTGTGTATTTAGACTGGAGGGGGGAGAAGTTTGTTTTGTATGTTGAGGTTGGAACATAAACCACCTATAGATTTCATGTGGGCTTCCATTACCATCTCCCTTGCCATGAAAGCCCAGTTCTCATTTGAAATGATGAGGGGTGCAAATAAATTTAGCACTTAGAGCTAGGTCATGAGTGATAGGGTGAAGGATGTTAAGCAATCATGAGATTTTGGTTTAGTGATAGCCGCACATTTACCCCATTGCCACGGTCTACCAGCAGACAGTTTACTTCTCCACAAAAACTCCTTAACTTTTGGTTTCAAGAAGGAACTCCATTTTTCCCGACATAATTGCAGGAATGGTGACGTGAAGGTAATATACGGGATGAAGAAGGTATTAATTATTGTAGCTCTATAGTGAAAATGAATTAGAATGAACTCTCAACGCTTCATTTTCTTTTAACTTTTTCTTGAACCCACTCAAAGGCGGTTTTGTGAGTAATATCCTCCCCAATGGGCACTCCTAGGTGTTGAAAGATGTTGCCTCTCTTCACAACCTCTCCAGCCCAACATGTAGTATCAAAGTTATCATCTTTCGTAAAAAAGATAAGTCTTGATTTTTGAATTTTGCATTGAGACCCTGACGCTAAGGCAAACCTAGCCTATCTTCAAAGCTTGCCTAACATTGTTTCCATCTACTTTGAGGAAAAGTAGTGAATCATCCACGAACATCTTGATAAGAAGTTGTTTTCCATTCTAGAGCTAGATCCCTTGAATCTCTCCTCTTGCCTCCACTTTCTCCAGCATCACAGTAAGAGGGTGGGTACAGGCAGAAAACCAAAGCAGCACTAAGGGGCACCCTTGACAAATGGATCTTTTGACATCAAAGCAAAACCAATTATTCTTGAGTTGAATAGCAGCTCCCAGGAACTCCCTTCCCCAAGAGTACTTACACCTTGACATTTTCGTGGACCAAACCCCAAAGACTGAAGCGTTTCTTGCACAAAGGACCAAGTTATCCGGGTCTGCAGACGGCAAGCAAGCAGTGAGCAGCTTGTGGAATCGGTGTAGCTGGCAAGGGAAGAGGCAAGGCTCACGAGCAGGGGAACCGGGGCATTGAGCCATAAGCAGGTCGGGCATCTCAGCAATTGAAGGGGTAGAGCATTGCCAAGCTTGGCATTGATGTGAGCAGGAAGCTCGTGATCAGCAGCTTAGTAACGAGCACGGGGAATTTGAATTGAAGGCTTTGAGACCCAGGCAGTGTCGAGCAGCGCTGTAGTAAAAGGAGCAACGGGCTGCTAGATGTGGTGTTGCACACACACACACACACACACTGTGTTCAAGTTCGGGGCATAATTGGGTGCAATTACGAGGCAGCATTGAGCTTGCAGCTCTCGACATTGGAAGGCTAATCGACAGAGAGGGAGCTTGAAATTGGGGGTAATGGGTGTGTGGTGACACACACACACACACACACACACACACACACACACACAGTGTGATAGCCAGTTTACAGGGGTAACATCAACTTGGGCAGCCGAGCAAGCCAGTCAAAGGCTGCAGAGTGAGCTTGAGCAGCAAGCATAACACACACACATGTTTTGTTTTCACTTGGGGCAGGCATCGATGTGGTGATGCAAGCCGATAGCAAATCCAAAAGCAAAGCAGACTCAAGAGTCTTGGCAGCACTCTGTAGCTCGTAAGAGCTTCGACATTGAAAGTTAATTTTTTTTTTAATTTTAACAAACCTTGCCTCACACACTATTGTGTGCAAGGACTTGCTCCCATAGGGGGACCTCGATACCCGCCGACAACTCCGACGCTCCGACCACCCTCTCCTACCACACTCTGACTCTCCGAACCCCCGACTCTCCACTACGGCTTGAGAGACAGCAGTGAGAGAGAGTGCAAGCATGAGAGAGTGAGAGCTTGAGATAGAGAGTGAGCGAGTGAGAGAGAGGTAGAGAGGTAGAGATCGAGCATTTTTTGGCATGCGCTCATGCGCGCACACACACCAACGTGTGCAGGTGCGAGCGAGTAAGCCCGGACATCACCTCCCTTTTTAGAGGAATGTTAAAAAGGTGAAAAAGGGAGAGAGGGCCAGGTTTTTTCAGCCAACATGCATCTCTCTCTCTCTCTCTCTCTCTCTCTCTCTCTCTCTCTCTCGCTTGACTCCTTTGTTTTTAACAGCAGTGAAGAGAAAACCTGGTTTTTGTGTGTGTGTTTGGGGTGGTGGGGGGAACCTCGGTAAGGCAAAGGCTCTCAGCACACTTTGATTGAGGTTGTGCAGTTGTTGTAGCATAGGAAAGGAGGTGCAACGGGTTTTGTAAGAAAGGAGGTGCACACTCTAGGCAAAGGCGAGTGAGAGGATGTAAAAAAAAAGGTGGAGAGGGAGAGTGAGAGGAATGTAAAAAGGGAGGGAGGGGGATGGGAAGCACTAGCGTTAGTACTAGTGCTTCCCATCCCCTCCCTTTTTTTTAAAGGAGTCCTCTTTTGTTCATAGATTCCACGCCTCCTATTACGTACATCCAAGTCCTTCTCACCCTTGATAGACCCTTGCTTGCCATGCCTGCTAGCTACTAGCCCTTGACCTTTAAATTTGTTGTTGTTGCCTATCGGTGTTGCCAACAACGCCTGATCTTTGCCATCCATGCCCTCGTTCAAATTGCAAAGAGAGAAGTAGTTGCATGTTCCCCTCCTGGCAAGGGCAACTTGCCTGCTTCACGTTCCTCTCACACCCTGATCATCTCTCCCATTCGGCCATGGCCCACAAGGCGGTTGCCGCTTGTAGACTACACAAACCAGCCCACAAACATGTGCACACCCTGACCGTCTCTCCATTGCAAATGCTCCAAAACCAAAGTACAAACCTAAAAACATTTTGACCATCTCTCTCTCACACACACAAGCACTGCAACTAAAGAGAGAGAGTGTGGACCTTGTCTGACTCTCACTCTCGTTCCCTTTGCCCACATGGCCATCACGGCCCATAGCAAGCACAAAGGAGAGGACACACACGCCCACGCGCACGCACGCACACACACACACACACACACACGGTCTGTGTTGACCATTGTAGCATGTATGCATAGAAGAGATCAACCACATGGTATGCTGCCTGCATTTGAACGGAGAGGGAGTGTGAGAGGAATATAGAAAGGCAGAGGAAGTGTGAGAGGAATATTAAGAAAAAAAAGTGAGGGATTGGGAAGCACTAGTGCTAGTGCTTTCCATCCCCTCCCTTTTTGTCAAACATTCCTCTCTTTTCTTTGTTTCCCCTTTACACTCCTCTCTCTCTCTCTCCTTCCCATCCCCACTTGTGTGTGTGTGTGTGTGTGTGTGTGTGTGTGTGTGTGTGTGTCCTACTTTCTCTCAAATTGTGTTCATATTTACTTTCTCTCTCTTCGATCTCCTATATAGATCCCTCTTGCTATTTTTTTGTCATTTCATTCACTCACAGGTTAAAAAAGTGTTGCAAAAGGTAAGATTCTCTCTCTTCCTCTCACTCTCCCATTCTCGTCATCTCTCTTTTTCCCTCTCCCTCTTCTTCTCCTCGACTCCTTTCCTTGTCCTTCTTCCCTGGCTTCTCTCTCTCCTCCACTCCCTCCTCTCTCTTTCTCCCTCCCCCTCTTCTTCTCATTTTCTCTCTCTCCTCCACTCCTCCTCTCTCTTTCTCCCTCTCCCTCTTCTTCTCATTTTCTCTCTCTCCTCCACTCCTCCTCTCTCTTTCTCCTGCTCCCTCTTCTTCTCCTCCACTCCTCCTCTCCCTCTCCTCCTTCTCCGGATTTTCTCTCTCCTCCATTCCTCCTCTCTCTTTCTCCCTCTCCCTCTTTTTCTCCTCCACTCATCCTCTCTCTTTCTCCCTCTCCCTCTCCTCTTTCTACCATCAACTATTGCGATGCTTTTTTCTCAAGCAATGATGATCTCTATACAGAATTTTGCATCTTTCACAATTTATGTATCACAGTTTCAAAGATGGTTCAATCTTTTGTTGCTTCTTTTGCCAAGCACGAGACCGTTGGCCCTTTCAGCAAGGGCAAGGTGGTTGGAAAGGGATTGGTGATCCAAAACTTGCCCCAGGTGAAGCTTCATGGAAAGGAACTTCCCCGAGGCATGGTTGGAGTGTCGGTTAGCTTAGCATCGAACCTTGATATTCCCTTTCTATATGTTCCTTCCCTCACCGTCCAAATTACTACCCTAGGAGCAACGATAACCTTTCTCATTGCATGGCCATCAAGGATTTGGTAAGAAGCCATAACTTTATCTTATTTTGGGTCGATCTTGTTGTAAACTTTCCTTTAATGAACTTGTTCCATCGCAACATAAAGAGAATGCAGATAGCTCTTATGGGTCTCAAATGGCTACGAAATCCAAGGTTTTTACAAAGGGCCTTCGTGAAGATATCTGCAACCTGCTTATCCATCGTCGCATACGTGTGGTCAATGCCGCCTACCGAGACCCTCTCTTGGATGAAGTGGTAATGTACCTCAATGTGCAGGACTTGGGTTGTTTGTAGGGCTCCGCCATAGTGGTCCCACATAGAATGAATTCGTAATAAAGAGTCTCATTGTTCCACTGTGATTGCGGATTGTCAAAATTAGATAACATTTTCTCCTCAACTCAAATGTCTCATAAAAGTCTCGACTTGTTAAAAACTCTGGCTGAACTTTGTTTTAGTGACTCTTTTGAAAGTTTGATCATAGAGTTGTGACTAGTATAGGTAAAGGGACTTACATTCGAAACCTCAGGCTATTTGAACTTGCTTTGGTCTGCAAAGGAAGGTATAATTGCATTTTGGGGGTCTAATTAAAGTGAAAACTTGTGGGAAGACCAACCAAACCATAGAAAGTATAGAATCAAATTCATCTTTGCATTTTGCACTGAAAGTATTCAAAAACTCACAAATTGCCATTGTTACTATATCATGGCCATTGAAAAGTCCAATGTAAGCGTCAAGTGAGGAGCAACATTGAGACGGAAGAGAGACTTCCCATGATAGATCTGTCAAGCTTGAGATTCATAAAATCCAATCACATTGTGATGATCCCATAGTAATGGACTCAAAATTAGAAGCAAAAGGCTCAATAGGATCACAAGTCTTTAGATCAATGCAAGATAGCATATATCCAAAGATAATGCAAGTTAGGTCAATTTAGGGATATAAATGCCACCACAAGCTAAGAGAACTTTGTAAGATTCCCTCTATTGTATTTGGATAGAATTCCATAAAGAAACTTGCAAAAGCTCCACCTACAATGCTAGAGAGAGAGAGAGAGAACACATCCAGGGTACGAGGATAGGTCAGATCTAAAGTTGCAAAACCGTGATGTATGAGGCCATTACAAGAAGCAAAGTATGTGGTTAAGAAGCATAAACCATAAAAAAATCCCATGCATAGGTTTCTCGTTTTAAACAAATCATGAGAGCTAAATAGATACAAAACTTTCATACATAATACAAAATTTTGGTTTAACCATGGAGGGGACTGCCTTTACTTGGTTCAATCATTGAATGGGATTGTCTCTGCAACTATAGAAGCTCTATCACATGAGTTTGTAGAAGAGTTTTTTAACCCACCTATAGAAGAGAGAGAGAGAGAGAGAGAGGGGGGGGGGGAGGGGGGGGGGGGCAGGAGGTTGAGATGGACATGTGGGGGAGGAGGAAACCTAGAGGAGGATGAGGATCATGGGCAGCAAAAGGTGGTGCATGGGAATCAATGGTGATGCTCCCTCAAGCTCTCTTTTTGCCCCCCCCTAACCAATGAGGATAGTGGCTCACTTGGGTCTCCCAAGGGCATTCCCCCAAACATGACTAATCAAGTGGTTGGTTGGCAAGAATGATGATTAATTAAAATGCTACAAGCATAAGACACTTGTAAGGATTAGGGTGGATTGATAAGCGTAGCATTCATAATGATAATTAAGCAATGATCAATGGCTCAATGCACAAGATGTAAGAAGCTGAAAATGAACTTCATTATGATCATAAACTTGCACTAGAAGTGTGTACAAAATGGGCTACTTAAGGCTGGGTTCACAGTAGGCGGCGGAAGGCAATGTACGCACGCTTGCAACCAATCAGCTTGCACCATGTCACCTGTTGTGTTCACATCGCGCGGAGGCAGTGTTTGAAAAGGCTACCAGCTCGCGAAAGAGAATGCAAGCTTTTCTTCCGACCCCCCCCCCCCCCCCCCCCCCCCCCCCCCCCCAAAACTCTTCCACCCTCCACATCTGCTGAAATCGCCACGCTATCAATACTTTTTCTTTTTTTATTATTTGATTAACCTGCAAACCTTCAAAACAAAAGCTTTTTAGTGTTGCTTCCGCCGGCCTCCGGTGTTCACAACAGGCGGCAGATGAAAATTAGCGAGCTCGGTACTTCCACTTTTGTGTGAACAGATGGGCGGAGGAAGAAGGCATTCGAAAGCTATTCCGGCTGGAAAATTCATCTTTGAGGTGTGATTGCCGCCGCGCAAGTGTGAACCAGCCTAAGTAGAAGTATCTAGTGTAGTGCAATGTAATAGTACCAATGAATCTAGTAGCCTTAGGGAGGCCCACGGGACTATTTGACACCACCTTGTCAGGTGGGATCTACGGTCCAACATCTTCGAACAATGTGGACCGTCCATTTATTCTCAAGAATAAAAAGATTCCAGCCTGTTGAGCCCCTACAACTCAAACCCACCACCTACTCAAGTGAAGGCCACAACTCTCCCATTAAGCTATCACACACCACTTGAAATGGACGTGTGAACATAGAATCATATAGCAAAAGTGATGGGTGGAGATCACATGGTGTTCACTTGGAGATCACTTTGGGATGGACGCAGTCACACTGCAATCAATTTATGATAGTCGGGGTCACACTGTAATCACTTGGTAATGGGTGGAATCACAAGGTGATCACATGTCGATTGGGATTCACTTGGCGGTCACTTGATGTTCACATCAAATTTACTTGGGGTTCACTTTAATTGTGATCACATGGTGATCACTTAGAGATTAAACCGATCCCGCTGCCCCCAATCAATAGGGACCGTAGATCCCACATGACAGAAGTGGTGTCAATTAGTCACGAGGCTAGGAGGCACCCCAAATCAGCCCTACAAAAGTGAGAACGACCTATGAGGTTAGGGAGGTGGTTTGGACTCATGTACAATTTATTTGGATGCTAGTCCACCTCATGGAAGTCACAAGGATAGAGACTAAACTAGGAAATGTACACACCATATGTTGGTGCACATACCAAAGGCCATATACCCAACTATTCCTAGCTCCACTAAATATGAAAAGTAAGCTATACACCTTTCATACCTCCCCATACGTCTTTATTTTAGCACGTCTTTTAACCTCGAGGACAATATCCAAGCACCTTCTCAAATTGCACTATCACCTAACGTTATGATTGTGGAAGTTGGAAGCATGTGGCACAACCATGATATCCATGGGGTTACGCTCAGGGCTAGAAAAATACATTTTTCCTAACCGATCAAAATAAGGGGAAACTTGAAATTCTTCCGGTTTATAGGTCAAAGTTTGAAGCTTTTGCCGGTTATTACACTAAAACTTGTGTAAATTTGCCGGTTTTATTAAGGGCAAGCTCAAAATCTAACCGAGACTTTATAATTTCACTCGGTACTAGACCCCGGGTTTTTTCTAACGCTGGCCCACACTTCTAACCCTTACTCAAGGGTATATATGGAACATGGTCGTGCGGCTGATCTTCCAATTGGGGAGCATGATCCTCAATATTTACTCAAACATGCAAAGCAATTGGGTACAAGAATAGTCCTCGATACTCCGTGCATTCAATCTTGAATAATGTGCTCTAATTTTCCCAAACTTTTTTTTGTTTTTTTAATTTGTGATTCCTGTTAGGAGTCATAGGATTGAGGAGTTGAGTATGTCTTTGACCTCTTCACTTGTACAATCAAGTCTGCATGTGTATTTCCTCTTCAAAAGTTGATGGTAAGAGTGACAAAAGCATGGTAGTGATACATGACACGATGTATGATATTCCAAAGGTCTTGAATCTTTGAAGTTTCAACCTTGCACAAGAAGATTTAGAAAAATTCTCATGTAGGAAAAGGGAGCCTTTTTCAATGTTTTTCATACAATGCATAACATCATGAGCTCCTGCTCGGGAGGCACGGCATACCTAGCTAGGTACGATTGGGGGCAGGGGACCGCGTTGGGGGCCCCCCAACGCGGTCCCCTGCCCCCAATCGTACCTAGCTAGGTATGCCGTGCCTCCCTCACAGAAGCTCATGATGTTGAGGTAAGTCATAATGTGGGAATGATTGTGAGAATCTGTCCAAAACTTCTTGTGAATTGGTTAAAGCCTAAAGGTCATCAGACTTCATGTACCAAATCTTGGTGATAGAAAATCTCACTCTGTTTTCGTTCTTTTCCAAAGCCTTGATTCCCTCCACTTCTTTCTGTGAACTTTTTCAAAGCGTTAAAAGCATTGGGGAGTTGTTGCCTTGAGGTTATATTGATGCGAGCATCTATGTCAATCAGACCTCAAGGGGAAACTCTGAGAATCCAACCTTAACCTTAATTTATTCAAGAAAGGCAAGCTTTAGCCTTTCTGTTATAATTGGTGGTCCAAATATCTGAGCTAGGTAGGTTAATTGTCAGTACTTACTATACACAATTCTGTATACTCTGTACACCAAATTACCATTGTATACATTGGTCACTAGCTTCCATGGTTGCTTTTCGACAGCCATGGCCCATTACAGCAATTTACCTCTCAAATGCGAGGAAGAATTCGAACATTTTGACCAGTATTCTGACCAGTATTCGCAAAACACTGGAGGTTTAGTGTATCTGAACTAGTTAAAATTGCAAAATCCCGGCTAGATTCCAACCTTGCCTTGAAGAAAACCGGTGAAATTTCAAAAGTTTTACTATTTAGTGTAATTACCGCGGCAAATGCTTTGAATTTTGACCCCGAAAAAAGTCTTGTGTGCCCTTATTTTCTTTGGTTAGGAGAAATGTTTTTGGCAAGCCTTGAGTGAGACCAGTGTTTGCAAAAAACCAGGGTTTAGTCTATTTTGAACAAGCTAAATCCTGGCTTGAAGGAAACAGATAAAAATTTTACAAGTTCGTGTATATTCCGGCAAATGCTTCAAATTTTAAAGCAAAACAAAGGGAAGATTTTACAACACCTGTAGGTTGGTGTGAGCCATAGCTCAACTTCACAATTGTCTTTCATGCGAAAGGATCTCCAAATTTTTGATGGACTACCTTGCGTATGAAACCAATGTACTCACTAGAATAAGAAATGGACAGCTAAAATGCACTGATACCAATAAAGAAGTGCAGTTTCCCACAAAATCAAGATGCTGAACTGAGGTAGAACGGACAAAATAATAAAATTGCTTTGGAGTTTTTGTTTTTCAAGATTGCTGGTCTTTCTACACAAAACCTGTGTATCTCAAGAGACCTCAAAGATATATGCGACGAGGCATCTACAACTGGCTGGAAACTCGGGGTACCCAGGATTACTTCGCACTCATTACTCATGATTCAGCAAATAGAGTCCTCCAATGGAATGCTTGATTACTTCATTGTTTCTTTGTATTCGGAGCATGTTTGGAGTAATTCGCACCTTCATGGAAACTATGAAGTTATGAGAAGGTAACAATTTAGGTACCTTAACTTGGTCTACAGATTTCAGCATGTATGGTTTTAGAGAACAAGTCAGTAACTGTGGACAATCACAAATGCGGGATGCGCATATTTCTCTGCCTTTAATCGGCAGGGCACCCATGTGTCAGTATGTTCGTTTATTCAAAGGATGTGTGGAAGTATCCAACGACATATCATATACACACCTCACAGTTAGGCAGGTGTATGTGTATGAAATGCTTGAGAGAAGGATTTGGTGTTCTTGTGGCTGCACTTAGGATTGAATTGGTTTGTAGCCAAAAACAGTAATGGCTTGCAAGGTGGGGGCATCATATCATGGGCAGAAAGCACATCCAAGCATTTGGGATGGCACCCGTCCTGTCCGGCGAATGCGATTGGCTACTATAACAGTTTTCGCAGCCTGCTCACTGCGCCTTGCCTCTGCAACAGCACGCCGCTCCTCTGCTCCACGCTTGGCAGCTGCCAGCTTGTTCATCAGCTTCTCATGTGCATGGGATCTTATCTTCTCTATTTTCACCTGCATGCACAACACAAATACATTCATCACTTTTAGACCAGTAGGATATGAACTTTAGAAGGTTCCTGTCACTGCATTATGATCACAAATGAGGCTTCAAGTCACATTAGTACCTACCCTCATGACATCTTATCAACAAACAAGAACTTGAACAGAAACATAACACAGCAAAAGCAGATGGCCAATTTGTCCTATTGAAACAAGTAAGAAGTTTCTGGCATTTTCCCATGTGGGAAAGAAGCTCTTCTCTCCGTATATTTCCGTATAGTTTCTCAATGTCATGATCTACTGCTCGGAAGGGAGCTAGGTGCGGTTGGACTCCCCTGCCCCCAACCGCACCTAGCTAGGCATGCGGTCCCTCCCTCGCAGCAGATCATGATGTCATCGCAACATGTAAGGTGGGAATTCGTCTAATACTTCTTGTGACACGAGAAAGAAGCTTGAGCAAGTAAGGGTTTGTTTAAGCAAAAGATGTACTGCCTCGGCAAGAAACTAAAACGCTCTCAATAAACTTTATTGATTTGCCTGGCAAACTATTCTCTGCTTACAGCTGACACAGACAAGAGACCCTCTTCATTGCCAGAGAGAGACTAGAGCATAGTACCACGGAAACTCCAATTCGGGCAAGTTGGATCCAAAATTCCGTTTCTGAAGTCACCCGTTTCTCATTTCCTTTGTGCCATTTCTTAATGAATTTCTAAAGGTTACTTACAAAATATAACCATAAGAAGCCAATTCTGATTTGTTCCATTGCAAAGAGCAAGCCGTTTCCATCTTAGATGGCCTTGCCAGTCTCGTTTCCGTTTCCATTCCATCTAGCTATGGACTAAAGCCACTAAGAAACAAAAGAGTTCATCAAAGGGATTTAAAAACACGACCATGCAGACAGCATTGCTGCTGGGAACATGTCCATTCTTCTCCACATGTTCACTTCTCAATTCAAGTTTTTTGTTCCATCTGTGTGGTCATCTGCAGTGAAAAGAATCTGATGCCAATGTGTCACTCTTGGTCACTGGCATGTATCAAGGAAAAAGATAGGGGTTATGTATAGCCCAGTGGCTATTTTTTAAAGAACTTTAGGATCATTTGGCTATTTTACAAAAATCATTGCCAAAAATTTAAAAGACACCCCCCAAATTTTATACTTTACGGATTATGGATAAGACATATCCGCCAACCTAGCTACACTTGCCGCTGAAAAATGATCAAAGCAAGGATACACACCAGGGTAGAACATTTGAAAGGGGACATGCACCACATTGTGGCCAAGTGCGCAACAGAAACAACAAAGTCCGCTGCTCTCGAAGAATTGGTGACTGAGCCGCAAGGCATCTGTCAGTCTTCTTAAATGATGTGGTTTTAATTGCTGCAAATTAAATTCAAGACTTCACCACAAGGAATTACATAGATGTACTGGCCCAAATTGAAAGCCTCCTCAACGTTTTGGACTCGGAAAAAATTTCTCCTACACAAACTTTTACAGGCTACAGCTTAATCACATATTGCACGAAGGGAAATACTGCCAATGATTGTAACTTAGGCTTCTTCTAGAGATATTGAGAAACTCAATTCACAGAGCCATTTCTACTCTTGTAATTGGGAGTTCCCAAGGGCCAACACTGAAAATATCACGTCAAAAAAAGAACTTTTTTTCAGAGCAAAAACAACCATATTTAACCATAGAGATGATTTGTGGATGATTTTTCATGCTTGGAATTCGGGACTAAATTAGTTTTAGCCATTGATTAATGGCTTGAAGTTTTGACTGAAACTAGTATATGCATGCTTATGAGCAAGTCTTTAAAAAATTAATTCCTTCAATTCTTCTCAGCAGTCACTCCATCTCTCAGACTTCATTCAGCAACTAACAAACTTGAAGTTGTACAAACCTCAATTCTCCTCATCTCTGCCTCAGCTTTTGCTTTCTCATGATTCTCCCAAGCTTGTATCTTTGCTTCCTCCCGTTCGAACCTGTTCAATGTTGCCTTCAGTCACCAGCACGACTTCCGGCAAAAAAGGAAAAATCTTGTATGGGGAGGCTATGAAAACATTTGGTTGTTAGGGCCTTAAGATATATACCTGGCTATGTATTTTGCTTCCTCCGCCTCTTCCCACGCTGCTGCTCTGGTTTCAAGCATGTTCTTTTTTACTTCTTCTAGGTCTATGTTCTTCAGTAACTTGGAAGAATCACCATCCTCTTCTTCCTTGCCTGCCCAGGGAGCAATATTTAGTTTGCCAAGCTGGACTCCAAGGGTCTGCATGTCTTTTCTGGCCTTCATTTGCAATTCACCTTCACAAGTTTCAGATGTGGTGCCATCAGTATCAGGAATTGAAAGATTGTTCCCAGGTGATTGAGTGGGATCTTGAGAGGTCTGTAATGGTGATGACGCAGGTGCTGCTCTCCTTGGTGTCGAAGAACCTGAAGAAACTGGGCTACGCATCAAAGGAGTTGTTGCTTGAATTGGGGTCCCTGTTCGGGAAGGCTCCTGGCTTGCAATAGGTGTCATTTCTGTGCCCATGTCCCTCATCGAAACAGAACGCATCGTGGGCTCTGGCATGACATATGATGCTGCTTCACAAGCAAGACATATTCGGCTCAGCATGACCTTTGCATACCTTGACAAGCACGGCTTAGACCGTACTAATAGGCTCACTGCTGAGAGGGAAGATATCCATGACTCTTTCAAATATTAACTCATCAATCCAATGTTCTTTCACTTTGATATGTTTCACGTTAATGCTAGCTACAATATGGAATGAATTACCACCTATGTGTCTCCTCTAATTGCTACACAAATTAAGGGAGGAATTAACAACAGAAGCTGCCATGAACAACATGTGAAGCTGGTGCACAATTTACGAGAAAGAGGATCGACACCTTATAAAAAGAACGGCACAGAAAAATGTAGCTCTGTAATTCCTACTTACGTTTTAAACTGAATTAGCAACCAGTAAGTATGATGCATTAAAAAGTTTCCCATATACTCAAAGTAGAAACAATACCATGTGAAGTAGGTAGCATACTCACCACGATCCCATGCAGGCGGTTCAGCTGGCTTATCCTCATTAACATCTTCATGAGATACACTCAACTCCTTCATGTCAGATGGCTCTTCCTGTAGTGGATAAAAGTCAAATGTGTTGATGGACCTCAGTTTAGAGGGGGGCGCAGGGAAAGCAAAACTGTTGGTTTCTCCTGCATAACTGTTCTTAGTTTCTTCTACCTCACAAATAGCTTGTAGTCGATGCAAATCGGCCTCTCGTCTTGTAGTAGCGCCATCCCCATTCAAAGATAAAACATCATCTTTATAGCTGTGAGGAGCCTCTCGTCCATTTAACAATGGAACGGAAGCATCGTCTCTTGATACATGAGAAGCGCCATTCGATGATGGCACAACCCCATCTTTCACACTGTGGGCAGGTAATTGTTTTGAAGGATTTATGAGATTATGGCCATGTAGAGTAACAATCTTGAGCTTACTAGTGTAAAGTGGGTTCGCAAGCCATTTTTCAGCATCATCCCACTTAGAAGGACCAAATCTGTGATGCATTGCTGCGACAGCTCCTGATTTAGCAATTGCTTTGTCGCCCTTGGGAAATTCGAAGCTCGAACTGGAGTTTCCATTGTCATGCATGTCTGAATCAGGTATATTCCACTCATCTGGAGTTCTATCAGGGCTGAGAAGAGTAGCATTCATAATAACTGCTGCTTTTGTACACTAAACTTAGGGTTTCATAATTTGTGCTTGGCTCCAAGCTAAAGTTCAGCCAGCGATTCAGTGGGCTGTTGGAGCCTCATGAGTACCTTGAACGCTTTAACGGACTCTTTCCAAGGAAGGAAAGGGCGAGCTTTAGCAGCCGTTACCAAGATAGCGGAACCAAACGCGACGACCAATTCGTGAGGGTGGGCCTAATTGCAACAGGAAAAGAGAAGCAAACTTGAGGTGGTCGATCGAAAGATAGACACAGACGTGATTCGTGAACCCAATGATGACGGGCGATTGAGATGCAAGCATTTAAGAAAGCGATGTCAACTTGGACATTCGGGCAAAGATTCAGATGGGGCCCTGGGTCGACGTCGTTTGAAGACGGTGGGCTACATGCAAGCTTTAAAGGTAGCAGAGCTCAATATATATGCAGCCAACATGGACCCTGGAGACACAGAGTGGGAAGGGATGCACCCAAGACGCGGGACGGAGATGAAATGCTTAAGTAAAGGCGTAACAGGGAACCCAACTGGAGGAATGGAAGTGGGCCGCTCGGGGAAAGGCAGGTAAAGGGGATTGGAAATTTGGTCAGCGGGATCTGTGCGCCAAAGCTTGCCTACTATCTCTGTTGATTGAAGGCAGGGGGGACAAGAAGGATTTAGAGAGAGTTTGCCACGAAACTTTCAGTTGTTGTGAGTGTTCTGTGTTGAAGAGCTTTTCTTCTTCAACCTAACAGAGTGGCACCTTCTATCCCAGAAGTGTAACTTGGGAACAAGTGGTTTTACCTGGTTGCAAACAGGTACTTTCTGTGCAGATCGGAGGCAGTTAAGCATGGAAACATTTAGTTGTCTCCCCTTCCCCTCTTCTCTTTGAGTGGATGGATCCACTGCACCAGACTCTGGGTACTAACTACAAAAAGCAAAGAGAGGACTCTTCACAGAGAGAGAGAGAGAGAGAGAGAGAGAGAGAGAGAGAGAGGCTGCTTCTTCTGATGAGATGGTTGCTGCTCTCATTGTCATAAAAAAAATTTCTCAATTTCACAGCAACAGGCATTGGTAAATTGAAACTAGAAGTTGGCCTGGTGGTGGTAAAGTGAGAAAGAAACTGCTAGTGAGTTAATTAAGTACAAGCACACCACAGAGTCCTTGGCACTTGTGGCTAATATCTTGAAGGTTTTGGGGAGGATTCTGTTGGTTTGCCTAAAGTTAAAGCTCTGAGCTGAAAGGTGAATTCAAGGGTCAAAAGGCTGCCATGTAATTGAAGTGTGAGCTTGAAATGGCCCTTAGATCAAACCATTACCCTTGATACATGTATAAGCTCTCTGGGTGTTGTAGCCAGCATCTGGCCGGATTGCATCTGAGGACTTCTTGGATTGTTAGTAGCACACTCATCCTGATATGCATAGCAACTTGTGCGGTTGTTGCCATGCCATCTTCGGACTGTTGCCGCACCAACGACAACCGCAAATGCATAAACAGTCTTAGCATACGACGTGTGCGCAAAAATGCATGGAAGAATGTGTTGATTGGCCTAGATTTCCAAGGCAAAGTTTGCTTATACTGAGGTTTGCCAAATTGGATTGAAGTGGGGCTTAATTATGTAAGAAAGGCTAATATGCTAAGTTTTACCAGATTGGATTGAAATGGGGCTTAATTATGTAGGATTGCAAAGTGTGGGCATGCTTATGCTTAGTTTTGCCAAATTGGATATTAGGGCTCATAATTATGCAAAATTTGCCATGAGAGGCACTTGTGGATAGGTACACCTTTAGCACTTAAAAAATGCAAGCGTAGGAGTGAGAAGGGAGCCATGTTAGCACGTCCTCGCAGCAGCAATATAAATAAGCGTTGGAAGTGAAAAACAGAGTTCAGCTCATGGCCTCTCACATTAAAAAAATCATTCAAGTTACAAGACAAAAGGGAAAGTTGCCGGTCTTATTCAAAGAAGCTGCTTTTTTTGTGCTTTTGTGACTGCAAGTTCACAGCGCACTTTAATGACTGCTTCCGTTGGGCAAGCATGCTCCCAGTGCACCGTGACCAGCTATAACACACAGAGAGAGAGAGAGAGAGAGAGAGAGAGAGAGAGAGAGGACGTACAACTCTTGTAGCTTGTAATAAGCTTAGGTTTATTATGTATATTAGTATTGCCGGCTGCCTCTCTTTCCCTCTCTTCGTAGGGGGTCGGAATCCTTCCCCCTTTTGTAATAGTATAGATGCATCAATCCCACTCATGATATGATGCAATCGTAAGGATCGAGGAACAAGGACCTTCTACCATACCCAAGAAGTTTAGCTCAATTGGTGAGACTTTCGTGATGGAACCCTCCGCGTTTGAGAGTTCGAGGCTCACGGGTTGTGTTCTCTTGGTTGTCTCCTCCTCCCCGCTTGGTATTGTGCCTCGAGGGTGTAATGTACAACAATGTTTAGTTGTATTTGTATTTACATGGATGTGTATAAAGTTTCTCCCTACTACCTTAGCTGAGCTCGATGGAAAAAAAAAAAGGACCTTCTACCATGCACATCAGCCCTGACGAGACCCATCAAAGTTGCCAAGTTGGACTCCAAACTTTGAAAGTTGACCTCACAACCATCAAAAATATGTATCTGTATATCTATATATGTGTGTATATCTATATATGCTTTTTGCCAAGCATTTTACGGTTTTTTTTTGGTATATTGCCCGTCTTTTATGGCTGAAAATGTGAGGGCCCCTGCAAAACTCACACTACATAACTGTGAAAAACATAAACTCTGCAAAAATTGATGGGCAAGGATGCTAGTCAAAGATCAAATGTGAGCTACCCTACAAAAAATTGAGCTACACTGAATAACCACGAAAAACATAAACCTTGCGAAACGTGACAAGCAAGGGTGGTTGTCGAAGATCAACCCTGCTTGATACTATGTGCAACTCGATTAATTATTAGATAAACCTCCAAAATAGCCACTCTATAAAAGAAAAAAATCACATTTGAGCGAGAATTTCCACATAGCTGACCATATTATCCAAACCCCTGCATTTTGTTTGAGCATGTGCATACATCTTGTCACATATGATATGAGGGATCCCACCCACACACCCACATCACACATGCCAGTTTATAGTTTTAAACTTTGAAATAAGATGTTTTCAAGGAGACGGCCACTTTCAGTTTCTGATGTCCATAAAAAGCTTTCAATAATGTGGTGGATTTTTTTGCAGGAGCACGTGATTTGCAATGAAGGTGTTCCCATCACATCTCCAATGAGCACATTATTGCACAAATTCAATAGGACTGTGTATGGTTAGGGGGTGGTGTAAGCCATCTTGATTTTTGGATCAGTATTAGCTAGAAGGAGCTAGCTAGACTTTTTCATATTCTAGTACTTTAGCTAGCAAGGGAGGCCAAAGAAAGATTTGAATTCTCCTTTGGCTTGTATAAGAAAATTAGGAAGTTGAGCCATGGCTTAAACCAACCTATAGGTGTTGCATGTTTTTCATTATATCAATCTCCCCCGCCCCCGCCCCCACCCGTCGTCCTTATTATAAGGAGAGCTAAAAGATCTTGCTGACTTGAAATGTTTCTCTCTCGCATTTGACGAATAAATTGGTGAAAATGCATGTGACGACCGTCGAAAAGCAAAAAGCATGATGGGTAGTCACCAATATAATTCGGTGTGCAGAGTATGCAAAATAGTGTAGATAAATTACTACCTTTTAATCACAATCTTTTTCATCATTTTGAGCACACCCTCTGTAATTCTTTTTAATGACACCAATCACATTGTTTTTTTTGCTTCACAAGGAAAGGGCCAATAGACTCTCGGTGTGTGTCGCGGATTCAATGGGTAAATTGGTCAAAACGCATGTGATGGTCGTCGAAGAAAGCCGTCAAAAAACAACGATGATGGCTGGTCACCAATGTAGCCAATGGGAATGTGGTGTACAAAGGAAACAAAATTGTGCATAGTAAATACTGCCAACTAAACCTGCCTAGGTCAGAGACTTGGACCACCAATTATACAAAACATGATGCAGGCTTTAAAAGGATACTCTTACCTTGATTCCCTCCACTTCCTACTTTACACCTTTCCAAAGCATTAAAGAATTTGGGAGGAGAGTTGTTCAACCTTCAGGTTAGAGAGCATCTGTGCCAATCATACTCAAGGAGAAACCCTGGGAATCCAACATCAAACCTTAATCTATTCAAGAAAGGCAAGCCTTAGCCTTTCTGTTAGAGATTACAAGAGAGAAGGCTTTTGGAAAAGAAAGACAAGAGTGTGGTATTTTCTATCACCAAGATTTGGTACATGAAGATTTGGTACATGATCTGACCTTTAGGCTTTAACCAAGGTTGAAACTTCAAAGATTCAAAACCTTTGGAATATCATACATCGTGTCATGTTTCTCTAACTACCATGCTTTTGTCACTCTACCATCACCTTTTGAAGAGGCAATAAGACTTGCATTTTGTAAATGTAGTGTGTAAAATTGAAGAGGGCAAATACATCTATATATGTATTCTATAACAGCAGGCCGAGTACCTTTTACACGTGTCAACGTCTGTGATCTAAAGGTTAAATGCCAAAAGTGAGAGAAGCTCACGTGCAAGAGAGAGAGAGAGAGAGAGAGAGAGAGAGAGAGAGAGGCCACCACGGCCGGTCGTACTAAGTGAGTAGGGCTCCCCAATCTCAAAAAAATGAAAATTAGATACATAAGTTAGGAGATACTAATAATTAAGAGATCCATTGAAATGCGTGGCTCTGATGGGTAATAGTTAGTTTGGAAGGCTAAAATTGAATAGGCGCCACTGCAACTTAATACTCTCTCTCTCTCTCTCTCTCTCTCTCTCTCTCTCTCTCTCTCTCTGGCGACCTGCCGTGCTGTAGAAGGTTAAGGGCCTTGAGGCGCTACAGAGCATAGGTCCGCGATCTCCACCAATTGTATGACAAGTGACGAGTTGCAAGCAAGAAAGCAGGGGGCCATGAGCCCGAATTAGGGGTAGGTTGAGGTTTGCAAGATCGCTACAGAGAGGGTGCTCCAGAGGCGAGAAGAAGCTTTGGAGAATGGGGGGCAGGTTCAAGGTGTCTGGAGGAGCACCAGGTGTTGAGGGCCGCCAAGAACGTGTGAAGTACTATCCAGAGGCCTAGAAGTGCAAATGAAAAGGCAAGCTCTAGTACATGCCTTAAATGTATGTGTACAAAAGGCCCATACAACATGCATGGCGGGCCCATAATATTTAGATCGCATCTTGCAAGCAAGGATACTAGGCTTTGGTTGAGCTTCGATGGAAAGCTTGGCTTCCTGATCACTTTACATGTTTAATGGAAAGCTTACTGCAAACCTGAATCAAGCTCACACACACAAGTGTGCGAATCGAGTACAAAACCGACGGACCCATAGATATACCTTCATCGGGGAACCTGCAACACGTGAAGAAGATGATAATGGCAAAGGTTACACCAAAAAAAAATGTAGAAGAAAGTGTACGAGCGCATATTGTTGGAGCCTAGTTACTTTATTTCATGCTACTTCTCTCTCTCTCTCTCTCTCTCTCTCTCTCAAAATGATAAATTGTGCATTGCATTTTATAGTTGGATTTAATTTCTTATCAAAAGGATTTCTAATGTGTACCAAAGAGTTCTAAAGGAATCTTTGAGTCAAGAGCACAATTTAAATTTTTTTGAAGCCATTAGGAGCACCTTTTAATCAAGTGATAAGTGTGTTATAACATTTTGTTATGAAATAGAGCATATAATCAACTGAAGTAGCACTTTTAATTAGTCTTTTAAATAGAAGGCATTGCCCTAAAATGCTACTCAAACTTAAAAGGTTCTCTCTCTCTCTCTCTCACACACACACACACACACACACTCATATTCATTGGTTGTCAAAGATAACATATGATATGCCAATTATAAGATATGTATGGCATCGATTGGCACACAATTCAACATACTCTACATTATGAACACAATTACATTGCATTAATTCCAAAGAAAATGACTATCTTTTAGAATTTTCTTCATTATCACTCTAAGATGACCGACCTTTGTAGGAATAAGATAATTGCTCAACCCATTGACTCGTTGCAGCTTTTAGAAACCTTGTAGTGCAAGATTAACTTGAGTTATATGTGCTATCTCTTTAGCATGCACGTGTTCTCCCCGACAATAATCCTCTCTCACTCGCTCCCCTGCTAATGGCCACCCACACTCTCTAAGTAGAATATATCTTTGAAGGGCTTGCTTTCTTCACTCATGTGATTATGTTGGAAACAACATAGGCCAACTTGTACATGCAATACAACATGAAAAGGTAGATCATTTTGAAATTTAAACAATCCTATGCTCTTGGGTGCATAGACAATAGATTTATGCAACGAGAAAAAGTACAACAAGTTATAGGGTATAAAAGAAAAAGAACTTTACAAAATATATCTTTAAATTACACGCAGTTCGCTGACTACACATAAAACAATTTTTCAAGAATACACTCCTAATCACTACTGAAATATGGGTGTAGGAATGCACACAAAGATGGAGTGTAAATTTTAATGGCCTAGTAACTTGTGTGTAGCGGAAAATAGCATGAACATAGTGAGCATTTCATTAGAATAGATTCCTAATGAGAATAACAAGAGTGCTTGGGTAGAGAGAGCAACAAAAAGTATAACACCTAGTTAGATAGCATGAACAATACGTCAAAAGAGAGAGAAATTAAGCAATTGACAATAGTTGAGGACCGCATTTGCATGGAGCCGGTCCCCCTTCCAAAAGGCTTTGTATTATGGTTTCTCCCCTCAAGAGAGACATTTTACAATACAACTCTTTGTGTTCCTTCAATACTAGCTAGTGCGATGAAGATGGAAATTTTCAAGCACTAAGCAATACACTTATCAAACACAACATCAATTCCCTCACGGTCTCAGACCCAAGACCTCACACACCTTCGAAGATGGTGAGAGCTAGTGGGGTATGAGAGTAGATTGAGAGGAAGAAGTTGCATTCTTACTAGAAAGATGTACATCTCCTCACATAATCACTCATATTAGCA
This sequence comes from Adiantum capillus-veneris, assembly GCF_014529385.1. NCBI lineage: Eukaryota > Viridiplantae > Streptophyta > Polypodiopsida > Polypodiales > Pteridaceae > Adiantum > Adiantum capillus-veneris. Next base: position 110,518,961 of record NC_140943.1, on the reverse strand, counting down.
TAGCTTAGCTTAGTAATTAGCATGGTAGAGGAGATGAGCATGCATTGAAGCTTGGCTCCTGGTTGGATTTGCATCACAAAGCCAAGAGTTGTTGGTGTAGGCCTCCCTTCTCACAAGCTTGGAGTAGGTGGTAGCTTTCCATGAAAGCTTGAGAAGGAGAGAGAGAGAGAGAGAGAGAGAGAGAGAGAGAGAGAGAGAGAGAGAGAGTCTTCTTGCTTCACACATAGATTGTGTGTGTGTGTGTGTGTGTGTGTGTATAATGCCTTTAAAAAATCAGCCCCCTCTCTCTCTTGGTCGACCCCTCTTGCTATTTGCTCATGCAGACACCAATAGGATTTTAGGAGCATAAGAGATAGACTTCTGACATGTGTCCCCTTTCCCCTTTTGTGAGAGCTTTCGGTAATTAATAAATGCAACTAAACTCTCATTGGACCCCTTTGCCTCCTGGCCAATAGGAATTAAGCAAGCCATTGGGCTGCTAAATGCTCATTGGACCCCTTGGGAGACTGTCCAATAGTCTTCTAGAGAGATTAATTCTTATTGGTTCTTTTATTAAGTGTTTTTAAATTGATTAAACTAGATTTACTCTAGTCTAATTCTCATTGGTCCACCTCAAGGTCATCCAATAGGATTTGAGTACACCTTGTGGGCATCTGGACTAGGGAGCTGACATGTGTCCCTCTTTCCCTTTGTGTAAAGGGAGCTTGTGTGTGTGTGTGTGTGAGAGAGAGAGAGAGAGAGAGAGTTTCTCTCTCATCTCCTACAACTAGGGCTCGCCCCCTCCTATGTAGGGATGCATGAAAACTTTTGGGACACACACAAAGCATCCAATTTCCCTAATGTTGACCTTTGGACACAACCTTTGAATTTTGGAACCATAGCATTTTGGAAGTATTAATGGGGTGAACCTTAGGGTCTTTTAAGCCCATTGTTGCACATTGCTCTTTTGTAGATGCCCCCCCCTTTGGATCCCTATTTTCCGTCCTTTGATTCCCTATTGTGGCCGGTCTTCCAGCTTAACCAATATTCTAGCTTTTTCTCCCTTGGCACTTCTCCATATTAAATGATCAGTTTAACATGAGAAAATCATTTGGGATAATTAGATATTAGTTTTTATGACATTACCTCTCTCTTGAAATCATAGTCATCCTCGACTATGGGGTAGAGAAGATAAAGCATATTCATTAGTCCTTTTTTCCTAGCGGGTAGAGGATCCCTATGTTACCCTACGACATCGTTCCAGAATGGATGACTAGTCCAATTGGTGCTTGATAGCCTAAGCTGCCGCAAGCATGTCTACACATTAATCCTATCAATCTTCCATAGTAGAATGACAAGCTCTACTTGGTGATCGGGAGATGTTATCTCCGCAAACTTGATCTAAGCATGCATACTATTTCATTTTTGTGCACAATAAATAAAAAGAGAGTATTATAAGACAAAAACTTTGTTCATTTTTAACATTTGTACATTTGCTTACTCTTGGGAAGCATCGTAAGCATTGACAAGGTTTAGGTTATCCTTTAATTGTATGCCTTGCATCCATCTAGCATCTTCAAAAGGATAATTCTTAAACTTAATAAGATATCGTCGGATAGTCTTACCGCATCTTAGTACCTTATCTTCATGTCGAAGAATGGACTCGGACTACAACACCTCTTCTTGGTCCTCGATCTCCAGTGGGTCTTCAATAGTTGGTTCTTGAGGTGGCTTTCCTTTGTAAGGCTTTAGTAGTCTCACATGGAAAGCATTTTCTATGAGCCAATGGTTGGGCAACTTGAGTTGATAGGCCATCTCATTCATTGGCCTAATAATCTGGAAGGGACCATAGTACCTTTTTGCTAACTTAGCATAGTACTTTTGGTGTCCGTAGGATTCTTGCTCGTCGTGTGCCTTAATCGAGCCTTGGGAAATTTGAGTAAGACCCAATCATTTTCTTTAAAGGCTGGGCTCTTCTGTGCTTGTCAACAGCAATCTTTTGCCTTTGCTGTGAGATAGAGATAGCATCCTTAATCTTTTGGAAAGATTCTTGTAAGTCTCGGCTATACTCATCTGCAGTGAAGATCTTCCCGTGTACCTTAAGTAGCAGGGGACTTTTTTATCTTCTCTCAATTACCTCAAAAGGTGCTTTTCCCATGGAAGTATGTACAATGTTATTGTAGGCATATTCCACTAAGGGTAAGTACTTCTCCCATTGGGATCTTTGATCTACTTCCGTTACATAGGCTTTTACTAGATCGAGAATTGTTAGGTTAGCTATCTCACTTTGGCCATCCGTCTGCGGGTGATAGGCCGAAGAGAAGTTTAGCCTTGTTCCTAAATTCTCAAAGAGACCCTTCCAAAAATTACTGGTCATTCTAGGATCTCTATCCGACACAATGGACATTGGCAAGCCATGGTACTTGAAGATTTGCGAAATGAAGAGGGTTGCCATTTAATGGGCTTTGATAGTCTTTTTGACAGGTATAAAATGAGCTTGTTTACTGAACCTGTCTACTATCGTCCATATTCCCGTATTCCCATGGATAGACTTAGGCAATCCAAAGATAAAATCCATGGATATGCTCTCCCATGGTGAATTAGGGATTGGGAAAGGTTGAAGCAATCCAGGTTGTTTCCCTCTATCAAACTTCGTCTTTTGGCATACCACACATTTAGAAACATACTCTTGTATGTTTGCTTTCATGGTAGGCCAATAGAAATATGTTTCAATCCCCTTTAGGGTAGACTGAATCCCTCTATGCCCTGCATAAGGAGGAGCATGAGATTCATACATTACTTTCTCACGGAGTGAGTTAGTAACGCATAGTCTATTGCCATAGAGAAGATAACCATCTTGTAAAGTAAATGGTTCCTCTTTCTTTCCTAGTGCAAGGGCTGAAATTACATATCTAAAATTGGGATCAATAGTATATTCATCTATCATATAAGATAGATCATTGTGAGTTGCTATGTAAACCGCATTTACTCTCGGCCGTCTTGAGAGTGCATCGGCTACTTGATTATGCTTGCCAGCAATGTGAGCAATATGAAAATGAAATTGCAAAAGAAAATTTGCCCACCTTATTTGTTTGTCGGAGAGCTTGGTCTGTGTCATGAAGTACTTAAGACTTTGGTGATCCGTTCGCAGAATGAAAGGAGTCCCCAATAAGTAGTGCTTCCATGAGTCTAAGGCATGTAGAACTGTGGGGAGTTCCTTTTCATATATGCCTAGAGCTTGCTCAATAGGGTCGAGCCTTCGACTTTCATAGCCTATGGTGTGCCCTTCTTGGAGCAAAACAGCTCCAAGACAATCACCACAAGCATCACATTGGAACTCAAATGGCTTTGAGAGATCCGGTAGTGTAAGCACAGGTTGAGAGATAAGCTTTTCGAAAGCATTGTTCTCCTTGGCAGACCATGTGTACCTAATGTTTTTCTTTGTTAGGTCATGTAATGGTGCTTCTATTAGTGAGAACTTTTCTATGAAGCGTCTATAGTATGCACACATACCTATAAAGCTTCTTAGTTTATGTAGATTCCTTGGTTTAGGCCATCCTTTTATTACCTCTAACTTTGATGCATCCATTTGGATGCCATCATAATGTGACTTAAATACTGAATCTCTTGTAAGAAAAAGTCACTTTTCTTTCGATTAACATAAAGTTTATTGTCTCTTAAAACTTGAAATATTTCCTGGAGGTGTTGCTTGTGTTTGTCTAATGAATTAGAGTAGATGATGATATCATCAAAGAACACTCTAGTAAAGGTTTGATGAGGCCTGAATAGCTTCTCCATCAAGCCGTTAAATGTGGCTGGTGCATTAGTCAAGCCAAAAGGCATGACGATGTATTCGTAAAGACCAAATGTAGTGCAAAATGCGGTCTTTACAATGTCTTGATCAACTATCCTTATTTGATGATAGCCACTTTTTAGGTCAATCCTACTGAAGTAGGTGGACCCTTGTAGCTTATCAAATAGGTCTTCTACCCGTGGAATGGGAAACCTGTTTTTGATAGTGATCCTATTTAGTGCTCTATAGTCGACACACATACGATATGTGCCGTCTTTCTTTTGCACTAGTAGCACAAGAGAACAAAATGGAGATGAGCTAGGCCTAACCATGCCCTTCTCAACTAACTCATGCACTTGCCGCATAATCTCCTCTTATTGAGCTTGAGAAACTCTATAAGGAGGTTTGTTAGGCAGTGAACTTCCTGGAAGAAGTTCAATTGCATGGTCATCATTACCTCGTTTAGCAGGTAGGTCACAAGAGATGTCGTCAATAAAAACATCTTGAAACCCCTTAAGAAAATTGGATAACTCTAATTCCTTTTGGTTGCTTTTATCTTCTTTTGCTAAAGCATTAGGTTCATTTTGAGAATCTTTAACAAAAATCATGTACACGGAAATAGACTCTTTTATTGACTTGTTGAAAGCTTGTGTATGTACAATGGGGATAGTGTTACCCATTTCCTTAGCATCTATATACATGTCTTTTTCCCTGAACTTAAAGGAGATTCTCCTTTCAGGGAATTCAACATTGGCAGCCAGGCGATCAAACCATGGTGCCCCTAGGATTACATCCTCATGCTTGAGAGGAGAGATAAAGAAGTCCTCTTTGTCCACATAGCTTTGGACATGGATCCTCAATTTCCCAATTAAGGGAGTGACTGAAGCTTCTTGCCCCTTGAAAGCACCGTCTGCGGGTAGGAGATCTCCCATCTTGTAAGCTTGTATGCCTAGCTTGGTGGCTAACTCTGTGGATATGAAATTATGAGTAGAACCAGGGTCAAAGAGAATAAAAGCATCATGTTCTCTTACCTTTCCCCAAGCATGGCATAGAGGAGATCCTTTGTGGTGAGTTTCCTCCTCTTGGATTTCAACGCATGGAAGGTGTTAATGGAAGGTGTTCTTTTGGGGACAAGCGTGGTACGCATGCCCTTGCTCGCCGCACTTGAAACAATGGTTATCCTTGCGATAACGCTCAAGCTCTTCAGGAGAGAGTTTATTTTTGCCTTTGTAAACTCCCTTCTCTTTAGCTTTGTTGGAGTTGCCCTTAGGAGACTTTTGGACATTGTCCTTCCCGTTAGGCTCATTGGAACCCTTGTTTTCCATGGGCTTAGAATTTCTTTTAGCCCCCGTTTGGAATTTGATTCAAGAAGCCACCATAGTATGGTGTATAACCGCCAATATGGTGCGTGGCCTTTGGGAGTCGACATACTCCGCCATTTCTTCAGTTAAGCCCGCACAAAATTGTTGAGTTTGCTCTAGAAAGTGGCTTTGAGTTGTAAATCCCAAAACTTGTCTACATATTTGTGAGCTTCAAGTTTCGCCATTTGGTGAGTACTTTGTCTTTGGCATCGGTGGCCAAAAACTGCTTCATAATGGAAGCTCTTAAAGATTTCAATGTTTGTCGAGCTTCATCGTTGGCCCGTAGGCTAGATCACCATTGCCTGGCGGACTTTTGAAAGTGCATAGCTACATGGCGTAGCTTAGAGGACTCCGTGAAGCCTTCATCTCCAAACGCCGCATTGAACTGTTGGATAAAGGCTAAGACTTTGTCCGTAGCACCAAAAGTGCCATCATAGGTAAGGAAACAGATGCTCTTCCCTCCCTCTTTGAATTTCTTGAGCTTGGATGACCTCTTCCACGCGGCATAGGATTTCCTATGGCCTCTTCTTTTTGATGGTTCAAAGATTGCACCATCACTTTCTTCAGAAGGTTGTTGGGGTTCAACAATAGAAGGATTTCATTCTCACACATACTAGCACACAGATAGAAGAACACCAAATGATCAGAAACACTGTAGAAGTTGAGCAAACATTTCAGACTTAACAAGAACAGGAAATCAAACAAGATCAGACATTAAAAATCTTCCTCTTCTCAAACTTCATGCATCTCCTTTCCTTTCTACACGCGACTACTTCTATATCCCCAACCAATTATAACTACTCTAACTGACATGAACATCCGACTTAACAAGTCCGAATATCCGATCAGAGCAAAGTCCACAATTCAGATCTGATTTTCAGTCAAAATCCGACAATCCGACTAAGCATTACTTCAGCTAAATAAGTACCCTGTCAGCAAAGGTGAAGAATTTGAGGAAGATGGAGAAGAGGGTGACCTCTTTCTCGCCTTGATCTTTGTTATCTTCACCATCACTTTCATAAGAGGAAGAGGATGAAGAAGATGGAGAAGAGGGTGTCCTCTTTCTCGCCTTTTTCTTCTCTTGCTTTTTGTCATCCCTCCTTGAAGTATGGTGTGGAGAAGTATGCGATGGTCTTCTCCGTTTTGGAGGTGATGGAGAGCATCAAGCCCGCCGTCTTCGTGGAGCCATCTCCACCAAGGTGGCAGGAGACTCACTCCTTTCTCGTTCCTTCGGTGGAGGCTCTTGAATTCTCCTTTGAGAAGGAGATGCGTCATCAAGGATCAAATTTCTGAGCCCTTCATATGGATCCTCTTCTTCTTCCCAGATCGGAGAGAGACCTCTTTTGGAAGTCTCGCAAGGAGGGTTCCTAGGTGCTCTCTCGTCATGGTGGGGAGCTTGGAGAATCCCATGAGCACGAAGCTACCGTTGCACTTCACTTTGGAGGGATGGATTGCCCATGGCTTGTTGAAGCATAGAAACAAGATAGTTAACAAGCATCGGGGCATCATTAGTAGCTTGCTCATTAGCAAAATCAAAGTTATCAACATTAATTTCACTCTCTTTACTATTATCAGCCATTCTAACAACTTTTAGGTGTAAACTTTTTTAGGTGTACTTTGGCACTTCAAGCCCTAGTTGCTACTCCTATTTACCCCTTAAGAAAAGCACTCAAGCTACTATACCCGTGGCTCGAATACCATTAATTGCAAGGAATAGAAGAGAGGGTCGTTCAACACCAAAACAACACCAGCTTGTGTCAAGCTTCTAATAGCTCAATAGTGGTTAAGCCATAGGCAACCCCCGTAGGACTTCGTTATTAAGACCATAGCTCTTGACGGTGATGCCCCGTTAACTGCACAAAGGCAGGCGCACTGCAAAGCTAAAAAATCCGTATTCTACTTACTCACATGCAATTAATAATACCAACAATTTATAGCTAGCTTGAGGACCTCCCTTCTTGAGCAAGAAAAGAGAAACCTTGTTCTCTAATACCAATGTAACATTTAATGGCCTAGTAACTTGTGTGTAGTGGAAAATAGCATGAACATAGTGAGCATTTCATTAGAATAGATTCCTAATGAGAATAACAAAAGTGCTTTGGTGGAGAGAGAAACAAAAAGTATAACACCTAGTTAGATAGCATGAACAATACTTCAAAAGAGAGAGAAATTAAGCAATTGACAACAGTTGAGGACCGGATTTGCATGGAGTCGATCCCCCCTCCAAAAGGCTTTGTATTATGGTTTCTCCCATCAAGAGAGACTTTTTACAATACAATTCTTTGTGTTCCTTCAATACTACGTAGTGCAATGAAGATGGAAACTTCAAGCACTAAGCAATACAATTATCAAACACAACATCAATTCCCTCTTGGTCTCAGACCCAAGACCTCACACACCTTTGAAGATGGTGAGAGCTAGCGGGGTATGACAGTAGATTGAGAGGAAGGAGTATTCTTACGAGAAAGATGTACATCTCCTCACATAATCACTCATATTAGCATAGATTAGCTTAGTAATTAGCATGGTAGAGGAGATGAGCATGCATTGAAGCTTGGCTCCTGGTTGGATTTGCATCACAAAGCCAAGAGTTGTTGGTGTAGGCCTCCCTTCTCACAAGCTTGGAGTAGGTGGTAAGCTTTCCATGAAAGCTTGAGAAGGGGAGAGAGAGAGAGAGAGAGAGAGAGAGAGAGAGAGAGAGAGAGAGAGTCTTCTTGCTTCACACATAGATTGTGTGTGTGTGTGTGTGTGTGTGTGTGTGTGTGTGTGTGTGTGTGTGTATAATGCCTTTCAAAAATCAGCCCCCTCTCTCTCTTGGTCGACCCCTCTTGCTATTTGCTCATGTAGACACCCCATTGGACCTCCCTAGGCTTAGCCAATAGGATTTCAGGAGCATAAGTGATAGCCTTCTGACACGTGTCCCCCTTTCCCCTTTTCTGAGAGCTTTAGGTAATTAATAAATGCAACTAAACTCTCATTGGACCCCTTTGCCTCCTGGCCAATAGGAATCAAGCAAGCCATTGGTCTGCTGAATGCTCATTGGACTCCTTGGGAGACTGTCCAATAGTCTTCTAGAGAGCTTAAAACACCATTTTAGATGAAATGGGAAAATCCCACAACTTTGGGACTAATTTCAACGTCTATGGATTCCTATTTCCCATTAAATTTGGAAAAATTTCATTTAATTTGGGAATGTGACAAAGAGATAGATTCTCAAGAAAATGGTGGTGTTGAGAAACACCTTTTAAATTTTTTATTTTGATGTGGGTGTTTTAAAACACTTCATAAAATAGATAGATTCTCAAGAAAATGGTGGTGTTGAGAAACACCTTTTAAAATTTTTATTTTTATGTGGGTGTTTCAAAACACTTCATAAAAGAGATAGATTCCCAAGAAAATGGTGGTGTTGAGAAACTCCTTTTAGAATTTTTATTTTTATGTGGATGTTTAAAAATACTTCATAAAATCATACATAAGCTGGGGAAATAAAACAATGAGCAAGATATAAAATGCTATTCAATTTCTCCTATTAAGCTAGCCTGTGCCTTCTACATGACATTTGATGGGATCTTGATTGTTTCCGTAATTCTTCCACCCCTTGGAGTCCATGACCATACAATTGTATCAACACACTTCCAGCCCTTTGGGTCAGCAAGATTGCAGCACCAACTCTTTTTTCAACAATCCTCATACTGTTCTTGTATTGTGGGATTTCGTTTTCGATGTTTTGGTGCCCAATACTGAATCAGAACTTTCTTGTAGTTAGGAGATGATTTGTCTACATCAACGTTTGACTTTGCCACTCCTAGCCATATCGGATATTCAGGATCTGCGGGTCTCACAAGAACAAGATCCCCTTTTCTTACATCAATTTGAGGCCTAAAGGCCTCTTGTGGCCTTGCACTTTGAGGACCAACATAGTGATCATTCAATTCTTCATATCCTTGAAACTCATCTCTGTGTTCCTCTATCTCTTGCATTCTATGACTCCCTATAGTCTTTGGCCAAAATGTTGTATATTCACCAATGTGTTTATCGGTTGGTTGTTCAAGCTCATTGATTATGTTTTGCCAATAAGTGATAACAGGCTCCATGTATTTTGTGGAGTCATGGTCTCACAAGAACAAGATCCCCTTTTCTTACATCAATTTGAGGCCTAAAGGCCTCTTGTGGCCTTGCACTTTGAGGACCAACATAGTGATCATTCAATTCTTCATATCCTTGCAACTCATCTCTGTCTTCCTCTATCTCTTGCATTCTATGACTCCCTATAGTCTTTGGCCAAAATGTTGTATATTCACCAATGTGTTTATTGGTTGGTTGTTCAAGCTCATTGATTATTTTTTTCAAATAAGTGATAACAGGCTCCATGTATTTTGTGGAGTCATGGTCTCACAAGAACAAGATCCCCTTTTCTTACATCAATTTGAGGCCTAAAGGCCTCTTGTGGCCTTGCACTTTGAGGACCAACATAGTGATCATTCAATTCTTCATATCCTTGAAACTCATCTCTGTGTTCCTCTATCTCTTGCATTCTATGACTCCCTATAGTCTTTGGCCAAAATGTTTTATATTCACCAATGTGTTTATTGGTTGGTTGTTCAAGCTCATTGATTATGTTTTGCCAATAAGTGATAACAGGCTCCATGTATTTTGTGGAGTCATGGTCTCACAAGAACAAGATCCCCTTTCCTTACATCAATTTGAGGCCTAAAGGCCTCTTGTGGCCTTGCACTTTAAGGACCAACATAGTGATCATTCAATTCTTCATATCCTTGAAACTCATCTCTGTCTTCGTCTATCTCTTGCATTCTATGACTCCCTATAGTCTTTGGCCAAAATGTTGTATATTCACCAATGTGTTTATTGGTTGGTTGTTCAAGCTCATTGATTATGTTTTTCCAATAAGTGATAACAGGCTCCATGTATTTTGTGGAGTCATGGTCTCACAAGAACAAGATCCCCTTTTCTTACATCAATTTGAGGCCTAAAGGCCTCTTGTGGCCTTGCACTTTGAGGACCAACATAGTGATCATTCAATTCTTCATATCCTTGCAACTCATCTCTGTCTTCCTCTATCTCTTGCATTCTATGACTCCCTATAGTCTTTGGCCAAAATGTTGTATATTCACCAATGTGTTTATTGGTTGGTTGTTCAAGCTCATTGATTATGTTTTGCCAATAAGTGATAACAGGCTCCATGTATTTTGTGGAGTCATGGTCCTTTCCCTTTAATAGAGAACATCTTTTCCAAAATTCAAGATATGACTTAATCCCTTGAATAACAAGCGGACTATCTCTCACATAGTCTGCTATAAGTACCACATCTGGATAGCCTGTTGGTAATTTTGGTTTTCCCTGGTCATCTTTTTTCCACAACTCAATTTCCGACTCCTTCGGCATCTAATCGGGTGATTTGGGATGAATTTTGTACTGCATTACTGGGACTTCACCTTGCATATAGAAACGAAATTGAAGTGGCTTAGAGTGTCCGACTAGAGCATCTTGTCCGTCACACATGTACGCTTGCACAAAGGATTTAAAGTCAGGAACTTGTGTCATCAAAAATGGTGCTGGAGTTGAGCTTTCACATTTTTGAAAATGTTCCATCAGATGTGGAAAAGTGAATGTCATTCCTGTTCGCAATCTTTCTGAGAACCTACTAAACATTGCATCTATGTCCTCATGTGTATGACCCACCATTAAGAATCCCAAATGCACGGTTTTGAAAAATCCTTTTGCCACTAATAAGAATAAGTATGCAAACAAATATCGATTTTTATTCTCTCCTGCACAATTATCTAGCTGTAGCAAAATATTCTCAGGCAATTTTTGAAATACAAGAGTGGATATGGTATCCACAACACATTGAGAGGAATTTGATTGTATGTGTACAATATCTTCATTACATCCCTGGATGGCCAACGGTGGTGTCATTGTTGATGCATTCCTCTCACGCTCTTGCTTCATTTTGTTTTGGAGGTCTAGAGCTCTCCTTGAGTTCAATGCATTGAATAACGTTACATTGCTGTGTGGCATACCGTCATGGCATAAATCTCCTTGTCCATGGTTTTCTGTTCTTTCCAGATTCTGTAAGCATAATGCAAGGGAACCAATTGTAGCATTGGGATCTGAAGGCCATAGACCATTAAGTGAGAAGTGACCATACATTCCATGACCATGTCCATGTGTTATCATACCTGTTAATGATACTTGCAATTGATATGCATTCGCATAATCTTTTGAGTTCACACGCTACCTAGGTATTGCTGTCTTTTTTTGATCCATTTTATCATGTATAATGCATAAATACTTATCCTTTTGCAACTGGGAGAACTTACGCCAGGTGTAGTACACATTCCTACAACTTTGTTGTTGCAACATGTGAATTCGACGTTCATCCTTCAAACGTGCAATCATCTCGTCATCCTTTGTTGACTCTAGTTGAGACTTTATCCGACTACACACAACACATTTGGAGAACTCACTTGTTTTTTACAATGTCACATTAGCAAACTCTGTATTCCAAATCCTATTGAATGTCGTGCTAGACATTGGCTTGAGACTCATACTGTCAAGTGTTTTATTGAAATCATGTAAAATGTCTACTTGCTTGTACGTGTTTGGTATTGCAAGAAAAGTATCCCTAGTACCATCTTCCATGGTTCTACTCTTATGTGGCATTCTCTCCGAGTTTTCATCAACAAAAGAGTGCATCAATGCCCTTCCCATTTCTGTATGGTCTCTTCCTTTTCTCATGACACCATCATTACCATGCACTGAGCGTCTAACCCCATTCTCAGAATGTTCACGGTAACGATAAAATGAAGTTTTTGGAATGCCATGAATTTCGTACCAAGCTCTACTGCAAAACTCACTGCCATTAAAAGAAAACACATAGCATGTCTTTGTAGTTGTTTTGTTCTCACGCCATGCAGTCAACATTGTATCATACACATAGTTTGTTCTATTTTGCAAACTCTGTCCCCAAAATTCATTGCGCATAGCCATGACCTTATCTCGATTGGCATATTGACAACACCTTTTGGAACAACAATCTATGGTTGAAACAAGCTGGACAGATGCTAGAGATGCTTGATTGGATCTCTTAGAAGCTTTCACTGACATTTTTGGCTTCCTATTTACAAAGCACTATTTCCGCTTTTTTGAAATAGGCTCTACCAAATAAGCTGATTCAATGCATGTGTCTTGTAACTCATGCATAGCATGTAGATCCTCATAGCATAACAATTCTTTTCCATCCATAGTTGTCACTCTCTTGATAGGCCAACAAACTAGATTAATGCTGCATACACTAGCTTCTGCAGAAATAGTAGCCTCATCTGCATAGGATGTTTCGATACCAATACCAATGTTATCTTCACCTAGCTCACCAAAGTTTACAGAGTCAAACGGACACACGTACATGACAACCCCTTCGGCTACTACATGTGTTTTGCTTTCATCCCAAAGTTGAACCCTCTTATGCTTCCAAACCTCTCTGTAGCTCATTCCATTACATTGTGCATCCAATGCTCCTTCTGCTTTCTCAGCCTCATTCATAGAAGCCCCTTTGTACTGCATCTCATTTATATGTTGCAACAACCCACTACTCCATTTCACAATACTATGAAAAGCATATCCCACTGTCAATGCATCCATTGTTGGAAAAGGGATGAGTGCTTTCTTTTCAAAACACAAATCAACTGACACCGATACATTTCCTTTCCCAATAAGCATTCCAGAACAATATGCACTTGGATTTATTTCAAATACAGTCCCAATGGCAACCTTTTGTGTCGCTACAAACATGCACACTCTATCACCATGATTGAAATTAGCCATACCTGCAAGAAGATTGCAAGAATAATTGTTAATCAAACCGCTTGCAGAGTATATTGATTTACGTAGCATAAAGCATAACAAGTATGTATGTGGGTGTTTCATGAGAAGCACCCTGTGGCCTGAAGGTCATAGGGTTCCCTCTATGATACTAAGAATCTCTTGTGCTCTATCCTCTATCGTCTATGCTCTAAGATCTATATTGACTTCCTATGGCCCCTAGACCACAAGGTGCCCTCATTGTTTCCAAAAAACCCTCATTGTTTTGCTATGGCCCCAGGGCCATAGCTCTCTATGCCGGTATAAAGCATATTTGCTCTATATTAGCTCCCTAAGGCCTGAAGGACATAGGGTTGTCCTCAAGATCACCTCACGGAGTTTCATGTCAAGTATATATACATCCTATGGCACCCCATGACCCTAGGGCCATAAGATATCCAAATGAAACATACGACAATGTATGGCCCTTGAGCTTATACATTGCAACCCCATGACCCTAGGGCCATGGGATCGGCATATGAAACATACGACAATGTATGGCCCTTGAGCTTATACATTGCAACCCCATGACCCTAGGGCTATAGGATTTCCAAATGGAACATAGGGCAACGTATTGCCCTTGAGCTTATACATTGACACCCTATGGCCCTAGGGCCACAAGACTTAAAAACATACAAAAAGACAACCTATGGCCCTAAGCCCAAGGGTGTGAGCATTGACACCATATGGCTCTAGGGCCACAAGACTTCAAAACATACAAAAAGACAACCTATGGCCCTAAGCCCAAGGGTGTGAGCATTGACACCCTATGGCCCTAGGGCCACAAGACTTCAAAACATACAAAAAGACAACCTATGGCCACGATGTCAAAGGTAGCCAAGATATCATTGCAGCCCCATGGCCCTAGGGCCATAGGATCTCTCTATGGAACATGTGGCACCCTATGGCCCTTGAGCTTATACATTGCCACCCCATGACCCTAGGGCCATAGGATTTCCAAATGGAACATAGGCAATGTATGGCCCTTGAGCTTATACATTGCCACCCTATGGCCCTAGGGCCACAAGATCTCACAACATACAATAAGAGAACCTAAGGCCCCTAAGCTCAAGGGTGCGGGTTCAAGGGTGGCCAAGATATCAATGCAGCCCATGGCCCTAGGGCCATAGGATCTCTATATGGGACATGTGGCACCCCATGACCCTAGGGCCATAGGATTTCCAAATGGAAAGTAGGCAATGTATGGCCCTTGAGCATATACATTGCCACCCCATCACCCTAGGGCCATAGGATTTCCGAATGGAACATAGGCAATGTATGGTCCTTGAGCTTATACATTGCCACCCTATGGCCCTAGGGCCATAAGATCTCACAACATACAATAAGAGAACCTAAGGCCCCTAAGCTCAAGGGTACGGGTTCAAGGGTGGCCAAGATATCAATGCCGCCCCATGGCCCTAGGGCCATAGGATCTCTATATGGGACATGTGGCACCCCATGACCCTAGGGCCATAGGATTTCCAAATGGAACATAGGAAATGTATGGCCCTTGAGCTTATACATTGCCACCCCATTATCCTAGGGCCATAGGATTTCTGAATGGAACATAGGCAATGTATGGCCATTGAGCTTATACATTGCCACCCCATGGCCCTAGGGCCGTAGAATCTCCATATGGGACATGTGGCACCCTATGGCCCTTGAGCTTACATATTGCCACCCCATGACCCTAGGGCCATAGGATCTCCAACTACAAAGTAGGGCAACGTATGGCTCTTGAGCTTATACATTGTCGTGGACCTAGGGCCATAGGATCTCCAACTGGAACATAGGGCTATGTATTGGAGCTTATCTATTGTCGCCCCTAAACCCTAGGGCCATAGGATTTCCAAATGGAATATAGGGAAACTTATGGCTCTTGAGCTTATACATTGCCACCCTATGGCCCTAGGTCCACAAGCTTTCACATTGCCACCGTAGGGCCACAAAGATCTCACAAGATAGAAGAAGAAAACCCTAGGACATAGGATTTTTAGATGGAACTGAGTGCACGCTTTGTTCCTTGACCTCCAACATTGCCGTCCTATGGTGTGAGCTCAGGGGAGGCTGAGGTGTCTTCATAATAATTTTGGCCATTCAAGGAATATCCGCAAGTGGCATAAATTAAAAAAATAATTAAAAAGTAATTAAAAAATAATTAAAAAAGTTTTAACGCTACGACAAACTTTGTCATAATGGGTTTTCAAATACTCTTATTGATATCGGACAAAAAAATAGTGCACAATTTTCGGGATAAATTTTTTAAAATTTAGCTATTTTTAATGTATTTTTTACTATGCAGATTTTGATTTTGAAGTCAAATTTTGCTTCATGGGTGTCGTTCCACTCGTACTACAAAGATATGGACATTGACAAAGCCTTGCACCAACTTTTTTTTCCCTTTTTTTTAAAGCTCTTTCAATTTTGGAGCCGACGAGCTATGTCTCATTTTCGCACAAAGCTTAGAACTCTAGAAATCTCGACTGCAAACCCGTGAGAACAACCCCTACATTCAAAATTCGAATTTTGAATTTCTAACCTAACCTAACTAACCTTATCTCTCTCTTTCTCTCTCTACCACAATTTTTCCCGCGCTGTCGCTCTCTTTCTCTCTCTCGTTTCTTGCTCAAAACCTGCACAGAAAGCTGCACATAGCTTGTCTTTCTCTGTCTCTCTCTCCCTCTCTCCCTACGCATACAGTTCTACGCCATCGTTGCGACGCGCACATAGATCTACCGAAGCCATCGCCACAACCTTCAACAGAAGGACTGCTGTCGCGACCTCCCAAACACAGATCTGTTACCATCATCGTCGCGGCCTCAACACACCTAAGCTACTGCTTGCTACTGCTGCAACCGGTTTTCATCAAACACAGATTTACTCAGAGGTAACCTGTAGAAACCCTAACCTTTTTGCTTAATTCGGTTTTAGCTGTTCTTAATCTAATTACGTTTTAGCAGTGTTGTGAATCACCTCTCTCTAGAACAATAAACAAAAATCATTAATTACATCTCTAAAACTATAAAACTGTAGACTGTAGAACTATAAAACAGAAAAATCTCTAATTAGAGATCTAAAACTGTAATACAGAATACTCTAATTAGAGACCTAAAAATATAAAATAGAAGACACTAATTAGGGCCATAAATTTGTAAAACGAAAAACTCTTATTAGGGACCTAAATCTGTAAAGCAGAAAACTCCTTATAAGTGACCTAATACTGTAAAATTGTAAAACTAACTACAAAAATCTCTAATTACAACAAAAAATTATAAACCTGCAAATGCAAAAGACAATAACTACAGAAAATGCTGAAACTATGAATACCTGTAATTGGGTTGTGGGGAGTTGGGCACACGTTGTAAGAGGACGAGTAGAGCACGCTGTTGTATGAGGATGGATTAGGGTTCAGTTGTTGCAGGAGGATGGGAAAAAAAAGAGGCAAGAAGGTGGGAAAGAAAGTGTACACTATATGTGCTTGTAAGATATGGTGTAATATAGTTTCTTTAAATTCATTTGTAATCACTAAAATAAAACTAGACATTGAATCTTTAGAAGGGCAGACAGGGTGTGGCTACATAGGGTTTCACCTCACACTAAAGAGTAACATATGGCCCTAAGGCACCCTATGACCATAAGGCCATAGGGTGGTCTCACATCGAACTATAGGGTGACAATTGTCCCATCTGGCCATAGGGTGCCAATGTACAATCTCAAGGGTCATAGGGTTCCCTATGTTCCTATTGAAGGTCCTATGGCCATAGGGCCATAGGATCTCCAAAACATATATATGGCACTATGGCCATAGGATCACATGGTGATCTATGTCCGATCTAGAGACCTTGTGGCCCAAGGGCCGTAGGGTGGCAATGTACAATCTCAAGGGCCATAGGGTTCCCTATGTTCCTTTTGGACATAGGGTGGCACTAAGGCCATAGAATCTCCAAAAGCAACATAAAGAACCTAGGGACATAGGATCAAAGGGTGACCTTGTGGCCCAAGGGCCATAGTGTGGGAATGTACAATCTCAAGGGCCATAGGGTTCCCTATGTTCCTTTTGGAGATCCTATGGTCCTCGAGCCATAGGATCTCCAAAATGAACATATGGCCCTACGGGCATAGGATCACAGGGTTCCCTATGTTCCTTTTGGAGATCCTATGGTCCTAAGGCCATAGGATCTCCAAAAGGAACATAGGGCCCTACGGACATAGGATCACAGGGTGCCCTATGTCCCATCAAGAGACACTGTGGCCCAAGGGCCATAGGATGGCAATGTATAATCTCAAGGGCCATATGGTTCCCTATGTTCCTTCTGAAGATCCTATGGCCCTAGCGCCATAAAATCTCCAAAAGGAACATAAGGAACCTATGGCCATAGGATCAAAAGGTGCCCTATGTTCCATCTTGAGACCTTGTGGCCCAAGGGCCATAGGGTGTATTTGTACAATCTCAAGGGACATAGGGTTCCATATGTTTTTTTGGGAGATCCTATGACCCTATATCCATAGGATCACAGGGTGCCCTACGTCCCATCTAGAGACCTTGTGGCCCAAGGGCCATAGGGTGACAACCTACAATCTGAAGGGCCATAGGATTCCCTATGTTTCCGAGGGTCACAAGGTGTCCTACGTTCCATCTGAAGACCCTATGGCCCAAGTGCCATAGGGTGGCAATGTACAATCGCAAGGGCCATATGATTCCCTATGTTCCTTTTGGAGATCCTATTGCCCTAGAGCCCTAGGTGCATGGGGCTGCCATGGTGCCCATTAATATGCACCATGGTGTACCCTATGTACGTAGGCCACCCTCGGGCCCTTGGATGCCCTCTGTCCCATCTAAAGACCTTGTGGTCCAAGGGCCATAGGGTGACAATCTACAATCTCAAGGGCCATAGGATTCCCTATGTTCCCTAGGGTCACAAGGTGCCCTACTTTCCATCTGAAACAATGAGGGCACCTTGTGGCCTTCGGGCCATAGGATCTCTATGTAGAGCATAGAGCAAAGAGTTTAGATGGCTTCTTACTACCATAGAGGGAACCCTATGGCCTTCAAGCCATAGGGTGTCAATATAGAGATAACAGAGATTCTTACTAGCATAGAGGGGACCCTATGGCCTTCATCCCACAAGGTCTCCTCAATATAGAGAAAATAGTGTTTTTTACTGGCATAGAGATCACCCTATGGACCTGGGTCCATAGGTTGCCAAAAAACTATCATGAATGGTTTCTTTAAAACATACAGGGCACCTTGTGTCCTTAGGGTCATAAGATGTGTAGAGCATAGAGAGGTTCTTACTAGAATACAGGGGACTCTATGGCCTGAAGGCCACAGGCTCCCAATATGGAGCATAGATCGGTTCTTACTAGCATAGAGAGACCAAATAGTGCTTGGGGCCATAGGATGTCAATTTAGAGCATAGAGCATAGAGCAAAGAGCATAGAGAGCTTCTTACTACCATAGAGGGAACCCTATGGCCTTCAGGCCATAGGGTGTCAATATAGAGATAACAGAGATTCTTACTAGCATAGAGGGGACCCTATGGCCTTCAGCCCACAAGGTCTCGTCAATATAGAGAAAATAGTGTTTTTTACTGGCATAGAGAGCACCCTATGGACCTGGGTCCATAGGTTGCCAAAAACTATCATGAATGGTTTCTTTAAGATGTGTAGAGCATAGAGAGGTTCTTACAAGAATACATGGAACTCTATGGCTTGAAGGCCACAGGCTCCCAACATGGATCATAGATCGGTTCTTACTAGCATAGAGAGACCAAATAGTGCTTTATACATGGGGCCTTAAGGTGTCAAAACAATGAGGGCACCTTGTGGCCTTGGGGCCATAGGATGTCAATTTAGAGCATTTGACAATAGAGCATAGAGCATAAAGAGCTTCTTACTACCATAGAGGGAACCCTATGGCCTTCAAGCCACAGGGTCTCAATATAGAGAAAACAGAGGTTCTAGCATAGAGGGGACCCTATGGCCTTCAACCCACAAGGTCTCATCAATATAGAGAAATAGTGTTTTTTACTGGCATATAAAGCACCCTATGGGCCTGGGTCCATAGGTTGCCAAAAAAACCCTCATAAAGGGTCTCTTTAAAACATACAAGGCACCTTGTGCCCTTAGGGTCATAAGATGTGTAGAGCATAGAGAGGTTCTTACTAGCATACATAGAACCCTATCGCTTGAACGCCATAGGGTCCCAACATAGAGCATAGATCGGTTCTTGCTAGCATAGAGAGACCAAATAGTGCTTGGGAGCATAATGTGCCAAAACAATGAGGGTTTTTACAAAACTATGAGGGCACCTTGTGGCCTTGGGGCCATAGGATGTCAATATAGAGCATAGAGCATAGAGAGCTTCTTACTATCATAGAGGGAACCCTATGGCCTTCAGGCCACATGGTGTCAATGTAGAGAAAACAGAGGTTCTTACTAGCATAGAGGGGACCCTATGGCCTTCAGCCCACAAGGTCTCCTCAATGGCATAGAGAGAATCCTATGGCCTTGGGTCCATAGGTTGCCAAAAAACCCTCATGAAGGGTTTCTTCAAAACATATAGGGTGTGTATAACATAGAGAGTTACTTACTAGCATACGCGGGACATAGATCGGTTCTTACTAACATAGAGAGACCAAATAGTGCTTTATACATGGGGCCATAGGATGTCAATATAGAGCATAGAGCATAGAGTATAGAGAGCTTCTTACTAGCATACAAGGAACCCTATGGCCTTCAGGCCACAGGGTGTCAACGTAGAGAAAACAGAGGTTCTCACTAGCATAGAGGGGAACCTATGGCCTTCAGCCCACAAAGTCTCCGGGATATAGAGAAAATAGTGTTTTTACTAGCATAGAGAGCACCCTATGGCCCTGGGTCCATAGGTTGCCAAAAAACCATCATGAAGGGTTTTTTCAAAACATAGAGGGCACCTTGTGCCCTTGGGGTCATAGTATGTGTAGAGCATAGAGAGGTTCTTACTAACATACAGGGGACCCTATGGCCTGAATATAGAGAATATACAGAATAGATCGGTTCTTACTAGCACAGAGCGGACCCTATGGTCTTCAGGCCAAAGGGTGCCAATATAGAACAAAGATCAATTCTTACTAGCATAGAGAGACCAAATAGTGCTTTATACCTGG
Source organism: Adiantum capillus-veneris (assembly GCF_014529385.1). NCBI lineage: Eukaryota > Viridiplantae > Streptophyta > Polypodiopsida > Polypodiales > Pteridaceae > Adiantum > Adiantum capillus-veneris. Next base: position 110,498,799 of record NC_140943.1, on the reverse strand, counting down.
GGCCATAGGGTACCAAAACAATGAGGGTTGTTCAATGGCATAGAGAGCACCCTATGGCCCTGGGTCCATAGGTTGCCAAAAAACCCTCTTGAAGGGTTTCTTCAAAACATAGAGGGCAACTTGTGGCCTTGGGGTCATCGGATGTGTAGAGCATAGAGAGGTTCTTACTAGCATGCAGGGGACCCTATGGCCTTCAGGCCATAGGGTGCCAATATAGAGCATAGATCGGTTCTTACTAGAAAAGATCGGACCCTATGGCCTTCAGGCCAAAGGGTGCCAATATAGAGCATGGAGAGGCTCTGACTAGAATATAGGGGACCATATGGCTTTCAAGTCACATGGTGCCAATATAGAGCAAAGAGTGTTTTTACTAGCATATAGAACATCCTGACCTAGGGGGATTGGTTGTCAAAAATCCATCATAGAAGGGTTCCTATGGCCTTCATCCCACAAGGTCTTCTCAATATAGAGCGAATAGTATTTTTCATTGGCATACAGAGCACCCTTGGGGCCCTTGAGGCCAACCCTATGGCCTTCAGGCCTTAGGGAGCTAATATAGAGCATGGTGCTTTATATCGGCATAGAGAGCTATGGCCTTAGGGCCATAGCAAAACAATGAGGTGTTTTTGGAAACGATGAGGTCACCTTGTGGTTTTGGGACCATAGGAAGCTAATATAGATCATAGAGCATAGACGATAGAGCATAGAGCACAAAGAGATTCTTAGTAGCATAGAGGGAACCCTATGACCTTCAAGCCACAGGGTGCCATTATAGAGTAAACAGAGGTTCTCACTAGCATAGAGGGGACCCTATGGACTTCATCCCACAAGGTCTCCTCAATATAGAGCAAATAGTGGTTTTTACTTGCATGGAGAGCACCATATGGCCCTGGGGTCATAGGTTACCAGAAAACCCTCATGAAGTGTTTCTTTAAAATATTGTGGCCACCTTGTGGCCTTGGGGCCATAGGATGCCAATGTAGAGCATAGAGAGGTTCTTACTAGCATGCAGGGGACCCTATGGCCTTCAGGCCACAAATTGCCATATGGTGTTGGTGTAGAGGCTCTAAAGGGGTATTTAGGCCATTCAAAGGATACTTCTTTGAGGGTCCTCTAATGTCATAAGGGAACATGTGATCACACTACCATAGAGTGGCCTAGGTACACTTGTAGAACCATTTTGTTGGCAACCTTTGGACCTAGGACCACATAGTTTAACATAGAGGTGACTCTATGGCCCTAGGTCCATATGGATGTAATAATATCTATCTTGTCTAAATATATGTCATTATTTTTACAGAAAATGTCTCAGAAGAGAAAGTCAAAGTCAGTTGATGCAACAGGCTCAACACCAAGTTCTTGGTATCTAGATTTTCACTTACCAAATGGTGGAAGTGATGAGAAAGTCCACTTGTTCTTTCAAGATAAAGAGCAATTGCCCTTCAAGGACTGTGGTATTGTCAAGGAGATAAAGAAAGATTGTTCAGATCTTGAAATGTCTCCATGCCTTGGAGTAAAACTACTCAATGGTGACTCCTACTTGTTGGAGCCTGTGGCCTTTGCTCAAAAATTGGTGAAGGTTGATTATGAAGGAGTGACAATGACAAAAGCAGGGTGGGTGGAGCTTCAAGACGACACTCCAAGTGAGAACTTTATAGACTTATATATTGAGGGCTTTAAGAAAGTCAATCAATATTTAGGTAAATTGAGCAGCACAAAGAAGAATAAGAAGCGAAAGAATGAAGACACAGGTACAGCAAATCAATCTAAGATGCTCAAGGAGAGTCAGACTCCCTCACTTGGAGAAAGTAGCGGAAATGTGGCCGAAGAAAATCTTTGGGTTATACCCTTACAGACTCAAGAAGCAGGAGATTCTAGTGGACTTGCAAGCCTAACAATTGGAACCCCCTCAGTGGTAGTGGTTGTGGACTCAACATCCTTAGCTATGTTCGACTCTATTATATAGCCCAAAGAAAAAGATCTTGATAAAGAAGTTACCAAAACTTCTAAGAGTGGGCTAGATGGATACGTCGGAATTGACCACTATTTTAAATTTGGTGTACAATTTACCCAATTGATCCCAGTTGAGCAATGCAACCTTGCACCAGAAGGCTATAGATGCAGACCATTGTTAGATTTATATGTGAAATATCTCTTGAAGCAATTTGCAGGACACTCTAGGCCAGTCTCCAGTACAGCAGACTTGATGCCGTATAACCCAATTACAAAAATGCCTTTACAAATAGCTGAAGTGCATGGAGACAAGCTATCAACCACTACTGGATTCTAGCTGGTCAACATTCCATCATAGCGGCTAGAGCTTTTTTGCGTAACAACAGCACTAAGTATGCTTTGAGAAAAGAGTTCTACAAGTTTAGAACTGCAAGGAAAGTGGTAGACGCTCTGAAAGAGGTTGCTGTTCGAATTTTCAAAATGGAGAATATGGAGAGAATAACAGCAATGAAACACCAGCCTTATGTGGAGGTCTTGAAGCATGGCCGTAGTCAATGGCTTGCATATTCTAAACCAACAAAACCCAAGGCAGGTGTTCCTGTCGGTCATCCAAGTCGAGCAGGTTGGGATGTAAGTTCCACTTCCCTATGCTTGTTTTGTTACAAATATGTCTTGAAATAAAGTTAATTTTCTTTTCTTTATTTTGAAGGCCTTTGTAAATGTGGCGAACATCGTGTTCAACCATAAATCATTTGCCAACAAAGAAGCATACATGGTCATGTACGATGATGAAATCTATGATCAGTGGATACACATCTTGGATAAGCATCAGACATCAACTGCTCGTGGGCGACAAATAAGCATAACAACCTTTAGATGCCTAGCTGGTTTAGAAGATAATGATGTCAAGCTACTACAACAAGAGCTGGCAAATGAGAAGATCTGCTTAGTGAAGCAACCATGTCAACAAGCGGGCATGCTCGACCTCATTGCACATGCAACGGTCTTAAAGAAGACCAGGGTTTTTGAGCCTCAAATGTTGATGGCATTTAAAGAGATAGATCCATCAGCAATAGCAGTTACTTCATGGGATAAATGTAAGTCTCATTATAACATTACAGATGAGATTTACAAATCTCTCTTCACGAGTTGTACGCAATGGCTAAATCTCCTACTACAAAAAGGAAAGGAGAAAGAGCCAATTCCTGAGATCACTAGGGGATATGTGCAGTGGATCATTGCACAAAAGAATGGGACTTCTAGTTTGCAATTCATTTTACCATGGACAATCAAGTGTGTTGGAAAGAATTTGGAAGGCATTGAGTTTCTTTGCAGTGAGAATAGCTCTAAAATTCGTGTTGGTGTTTGCATCATAGACACAACACACAAAAGTCTTACATCTAGTGGTTGGAGTGCTGTCCAATTTGGTAAAGTAATTGATGGAGTATGTGGGGTAGCACATCAACCATCAGAGTCTTTAATTGCCGGCTTAGTCAAGTATCAGCATGCTGCTTCCCTAGAGAAGTCAATTTCTGAAAAAGCTAAATGGTATGAAATGCACGTTCTACCTTTGAGCTCCTTAATGGGATCAGAGACCATCCAAACATGTGCTCTTTGCAAAGTAGTTTTTGGGGTTTGGGCATTTTTCAGTCAAGGAGAGCAGTACACTAACTACTCTAGTGTTAAAGAGTCATTGTTGGAGCCAATGCATACTCTCTGCATCAATGACGACGAGTATGATGCTGTGACCACAGCCAAATCCTTTTTTGTACGTCGCGCAATCAAATGCATCTGTTTCAAAGAAGATGATCAAGTGATAGACATCTTCTCATTAGGCTATGGGACTAAAGTGGCAATACAACAACAGAGAAAGGTGATATCAGTTGCATGTTGTAGTGATCAAATGATGCAATTGGAATCTCTTTGCCATTCCATAGTGGAAGAAGACCTTGATCTTAGAAGGTGGGCAGGTGTGGATAACACAGAGAAAGTCAATGCCAAGGATTCAGAGGAAGAAGAAATTGAAGAACCATTGGATGCAAGTGCTGAGGCCATTCTAGAAAGTCTACAGGAAACAAGTTAAGCTAGCCACCCATGATATTACATTACTGATATTTAGATTATTATTGTTGTCATTTTATTTTATTTGTCCCATCTCAAATCTGCCCATGATGTTAAAAACATTGATGTTTGGCTCATTATTGTTCTCAATTTATTTTCTTTGAAAAAATGTGAACTTGTGAGTTTGAGTTTTTTCACAATAAATGAATTAGACTTAAGTGTATGATATTATATAGACATGTTTTGGTAAATAGAATTCTACATTTATATATGGTCATAAGATACATATTATGTAATACTTTAAAGTTAATTGATCATATGAGGTTTGGGAAGAATACACTATGACTTGAGGATCATAGAGTTCTTTGTAGACTTGAGGATCATAGAGTTCTTTGTAGACATGACACCCTATGGCCCTAGGGCCGTAGAATCCCCCAAAAGAAAATGGGATACCCAACAACCTTACAGATGTAGGGTGATTACATCGAGTCTCTAAAAGGGAACATAAGCATCTGGGTTACTCTATAGCCTTAGGCCCATAGGGTGTCAACATATAATCCCCCAAAAGAATTTGGCTACCCTACAATCTTACGGATATAGGGTGATTACATAGAGTCTTTAAAAGGGCACATAAGCATTTGGGCTAGTCTACAGCCTTAAGGCCATAGGGTGTCAACACAGCCTACAATCTTATGTCTATAGAGAGATTACATAAAGTCTCTAAACGGGCACATGAGTATTTGGGCTATTCTAGAAGGAAACATAAGTTATCCAAGAGCATTTGGGATACCCTAAGGCCTTAGGGCCATAGGGTGGTGACATAGAATCTCCATAGGGGCACTTAAATCACCCTATGGGTGCAAATCACCTAGCTCTTATGGACACATCTTATAAAACATCACATGACACCCTATGGCCTTTAGACCATAGGTTGGTTATTCTAGGTTACCTAAAGACTCTTTAAGTGTTTCAAGAACATTTTTCGTTGGCCTTATATCTTGTGTCCATATACATTAGGGACATATATTTCTTATCTTGTGATTAAGGTTTAATATTCTATTGAGAATGAAATAAGCTAGAAAAAACTAAAAAGTATTTAGTCCTCAAAATTCCAAAATGATACTTTGAACAATTGATGTATGATCATTTTTCATTGGGTGTAAGTTCTTCTATCGTGAATTGATGGTGTAAGAGTTTGAAATAATTATCTTTGTATTGCAACTAACTAGATTAAACATATTTTCTTTGAAATAATTATCTTTGTATTGCAACTAATTAGATTAAACATATATTCAACATTTGTTGTAAATGCCAATTATTTGCTTAGATAGTAGTATAAATGGTTATTGAAGCATTTGTCCTTTGGATTATGTGAAGATCTAGTTCTTTGATTGTAACAAGATTTTATTCAAAGATATAAAGTGCGAGTATTTTGTTCCAAACTATGATTTTGTTTCTCTTCTAGATGATGCAGAGAATTGGAATTTATATCTTGATTTTTTTTCAATAGAGGGAAGCTAGGACTAATAGAATTTTTTAGCTTGTCATGTAGCAATCGGAACATTGTATCAAGGTTTATTGCAAAGAAATGATTGTATAATGTATAACCATTGTTTAAGTTTGTAAATTGGAAGTAGAAGGCAATCCAAGTTCCAAAACATGTGCAATGCCATAAGGAGAATCCATCACAAATACTTTTGCCCCTCAGGATTTGTAAATCAAAGTGCATGGTGAGCCGGACCTTCCATCCACCAACAGATCAATGCATTTGTGAATTAAAGTACTTGAAATTTTGATTTAAATGTTTGAGTGTTATGATGATATTTGAAGATAAAGACCCCTTCAAATGTGTGGTAAAGCAACAAATGTATGATGTATGATAATGATTCAATTTTTTATATCGTGTTTCATATTTATCACATTTTTTAGCTTACATAATTTGCTAGCATAGAGGACACCTTATCGCCCTAGGACCATAGGATGCCATCATATCCCATGTACACTTTCTCTTTTACCATAGAGGACATCTTATGTATTGAGGGTCATAAGGCGCCAATGACGGACGCAAAGCGGACCCCGAACCCCGACGGCCTCTAAAACGCCGGGGGCCGAATGGCTCGCCTCGAGCCTGCCACGGTAAAGCGAACAGGGGGCACCACCTAGCTTTCAGCGGCTAGGACGCAAAGCCCACGATGATATGAACACCGCAAGCCTACACACACACAGAGAGAGAGAGAGAGAGAGAGAGAGAGAGAGAGAGAGAGAGAGAGAGAGAGAGAGAGAGAGAGAGAGAGAGAGAGAGAGAGAGAGAGAGAGAGAGAGCACTCGCAATTGATGAAAACAACCTCGGGGGGTGTGAGGGTGAGTTATTTCTGCAATATTTACAAGGTGGCATGCCGTGGTGGTAGAGAGGTAGGGAGAGGAGATGGTGCAACCTACTTGGTGCATTCTCTAGGGCGACTCAATGACTGTGAATACTCATTGCCAAGAGCGTGCATACGTGTGTGTGCATCGACCATTGGAGTCGAGGTATGGGTGTGGTTCCCTTCGCGTGGTGCAATTTTCAAGGCAAACCCCCACACACGAGACCTCCTCCTCGTGATAGTGATGGTGTCAATCCCTCCTACTACACTCTACCCAATGCTTGGTTCCCCATAAGTTGCCCCCCCCGATAGTGACCTCTCAGTGCCAATTTATAGGTGTTGGCTGCTTGGATTATGGTAATCCCAGTGTGGTTAGGGTAATCTTAATCGGGGAGACAAAGCAAGTGGTGGGCCCGGTGTGGTTGACCCTTGCTTTGTTTTGGGGAAGGTTATTAAAAGATGGGAATCTCTAGGTGGGCCTTTGTGACCATCACCTAAACAGAGGAATTTACAAAATGGAAATTTTACAATGGCTCGGGTGAAAATTTGAAGATAATGGTAAAATAACCTAAAAATTACTGGGATGGCTTCGTGGTTGCATGTTGCCGGCGAATGGTGTGTTGCCGGTGCGTCGGTGTCGAGCGTACTTCTTTTTGGAGTCGGCCAGGGCATGCCTTTGGCGCATTTTCTATTTTTTGTTGTTGGCGGCGCGTGCTTTGGATCGTCTTCTTGTTTTGTTGATGTTGATGGCGTTTTGCTTGTTCTTCTTCTTTTGTATTTTGTCGGTGCGTGCGTATATGCGTGTCGTGTGTATGTGTGTGAGTGTGGGAGCATATATGTATATATGTGTATTTGCGGGTGAGTGCGTATATGTATATGTGTGTGTGCATGCGTGAGTGAGAACAAGGGAAGAGGGGGTACTATATAAATATATAATGTTTATATATATTATTTATATATTTTTTCTTCTCTGATACCGGTGGCTTGTTCTACTGCGCATGGCGAAAGGAAGGGGGGGGGGGGGGGGGGGGGGGGGGTAGGGGGGGGGGTAGGTAGGGGGGTGTATGATGGTGTGTGTGAGTGTGTGTGTGTGTGTGTGTGTGTGTGTGTGTTTTCATGTTGCTGCCGCGAGGGAGTGTGTTTGTGTGTGTGTGTCGCCTGTGGACTGCGGGCGAGGAGAGAGGGCGTGTGTGTGTGTGTGTGGGATGCAACGCGACGCACAACGCATGGGAAGAGAGAGGGAGAGGGGGGGGGGTGTTGTGGGGTGTGTGTGTGTGAGGGAGTGTGTGTGTGTGTGTTGTATGTGGTTCAGCGCTACCCGCATGGGAGAGAGAGCAAGCTTTGGCGTGCTGTGGCGGCATCCGGATGAGAGAGAGAGAGAGCCTTTGGCGCTGCCGTGAGAGGGAGAGTGAGGGAGAGGGGTAAGGGGAGAGGGGTAAGGGGATAAGAGATAGAGAGGGAGAGTGAGGGGAGAGGGGGTATGGCGGGGCATGGGTTGTGTGGGTGAGAGGAGAGAGGGGGGGGGGGGCGGGGGGGGGGGGGGGGGGGGGGGGTAATGTTTTTTGCATGGGCTTAAGGACGAAGGGGGGGGATTAGTCAATGGGTGGGGTGTAAGGGAATATATCCGCGGCCAAGAGGGGGGGGGGGAATGAGGCCGAGGGGGGGGGGGGGGTGAATGAGTTTTTTTTTTTTTTTCCCTTTGATTTCCGATAGTCGGCTATCACCAACATAGTGCATAAATGGTTTTTTATAAGTATACACGTAAACATAGTGCATAGAGGGAATTTTACTAGCATAAAGACCACCCTATGGCCTTGGGACCAAAGGGTGCCAACATAGAGCATAGAGGGCTTTTTATTAGCACCTTGTTGCCCTTGGGACACCATAGTGCCAATAAAGCGGTTTTTGTATATATAGTAGAGAATTCTCACACACATGATACCTTGGTCACTATCTAGCCCTTGGACCATATGATAGTAGCATAGAGGACACCCTATAGCCCTAGGGTTTCCTTCTATCCCTAGGGCCATACACTGCCAACATATAGTATACATGGTTTCTTCATAGAGCAAACCTTTTAGTCCTACCCTATAGAGTGGAAACCTAGACCATATAATGTATCCTACTAGCATAGAAGGCACCCTATGACCCTAAGGCCAAAGAGTACCAATTTAGGGCTTAAAGGGTCTCTTCCTAAGTTAAAGGGCACCTTGTGGCCCTAGGGAGCACCCTATGGCCCCAGGGCCATAGGGTGTCAACATAGTCAAATGGGGTGTAAACTTAGAGCATAGAGGGTTTCTTACTATCATGGAGGACACCCTGTGTCCTTGGTGCCATAGGGTGCAAACATATAGCATGGAGGGTTTCTTGCTAGCATAGAGAGCACCCTATGGCCTTGGGGCCATATGATTCCAACAAAGATCATAAACTGTTTTTTGATAGCATAGAGGATAGCTTATTTCCTTGGGGCCATATGATACAAAAATAAAAGAGTCTTAAGAAGGGAACCTAGGCCACTAAATCACCATGGGGCCATAAGGTGGTCTTTGAGGGGAATGCTCCTCAAGGGTTCCTTGGCTATCCTATGGCCTTTGGCTACCAACATAGAGTTTAGATGGTTTCTTACTAACATAGAGCTCACCTTGTGGCCTACGGTCTTTAGATGCTAATATAGAGTTTCAATGGTTTCATACTAGGCGTAAGGGGCACCCTATGACCTTGGGGCCATAGAGTGTCAATGTGGAGCGCATAGGTTTCCTTTCTAGCATAGAGGGCACCATGTGGCCTAGGAGCCATTTGATGCACCCTATGGCCCGAGGGCTGTAGGTTGCCAATGTAGACCATAGAGGTTTTCTTTCTAGCATAAAGGGAACCTTGTGGCCTAGGGGCTATTTGGTGCTCCCCTAGAGAATACAAGGTTTCTTAGTAGCATTATAAAGGGTACATTGTGGCCCTCAAGTCTCCATAGGGTGCCAACATAGAGCGTAGAGGGTTTTTCTTACTAGCATAGAGGACATCCTATGGCCTTGGGGCCATAGGGTTTCAATATTGAGCATAGAGGATTTCTTACTAGCATAGAGGCTACCTTGTGGCCCTAGGTCCATAGGGTGCAAACATAGATAATAGAGGATTTCTTACTATCATAGAGGGTACCTTGTGGCCCTAGGTCCATAGGGTGCAAACTTAGAGCATAGAGGATTTGTTACTAGCACATAGGGCACCCTATGGCCCAAACTCCATAGAGTGATAACATGTAGCATAAAGGGTTTCTTACTAGCATAAAAGGCAGACCTTGTGGCCCTCGGGTCATAGGGTGCCAACATAAAGCATATATGGTTTCTTACTAGTGCTCATAGGGGGCATCTTGTGGCCCTATGACAACCCATGGCCTTAGGGCCATAGGGTGACACATAAATAAAGTACCATATGGATTTGAAGCCATATATCTATTTATATGTTGAGACCTCCCAACAATCCTAACCTTCTGGCCTTGAGGCCATAAAGAGACATATTTTGGATTATCTTAAAGTCATAGAGATATCTACAGAGAGAACCGTATGGCCTGAAGGCCATAAGAAACTTAGTCAAGGAAATCATCCGATGCAAGAAGATCATGGCAATAGAAAATGAGACTTCTGCTATAGAGCTTAAAGGCATAAATGTTTCTCCAAGTATACTTCTAGGCGCCACCGTCATGGACAAAGAACTAATGTAGCTAGATAAAGATTAGGAATCTCTAGACAATAAGGAGCATAAAAATAAATCCATTGTAGATGTGTTGTCAGTTAGTAAATTTGCTATTTGCGATTAGTTTTTTCTAAGAGTGTGACAAAAAAGAGTTATCAAAATATAGATACTTTGGAATCTAAAACTAGGTGTTCTTTAAACTTGCATTCCTTCAACAAGATATTGCGGCTCACAAAGTTTTACTCGAGATTGTTGGTATAGAGGATGCTAATGCCATTGATCCTACTAAGAAAGATTCTATCAATCTCCATGTCAACCAAAGAGTTTCTTACGAAGATGACAAGAATCTACAAGTCTTTGAAGGTCAACTGCTACAACGACTGGAGATAAATTTAAAGAGTAATCCAATGGAAGAAGACAGTGAAAGTTCCAGAACATGTGCAAGGGAAGAAGAAGAATCCAATGAAAATATTCTAGTAGCCCAAGAGTTGGGAATTGGATTGCATGACACCACAATGGAAGTAGAAGGCAATGGAAGTTCCAGAACATGTGAAACGCCAGAAGGAGAATCCAACACAGATATTTTAGCACCCCAGGATTTGGAAATCGAAGTGCATGGTGAGTCAGACCTTCCGTCCACCAACAAACCAATGCTGACTATAATAGTGAGCTTGTGTGGATTGTTCCTGAGGAGATGCTGGCAAAAGTCCAAGAAGATGAAGAGCTTAAAGTTTGGACATGAGCATATTGTTCTTCGTCCAGGATGCATTGAGTTTTTAAAGGCTCTATTTAGCAATTTCAATGTAGGGATATGATCAGCTGTTAATGACATGCATGTTGTGGACATCATCAAGATTTTAGAAAAGGAAGCTAAAGAAAAATTTCCATTCTTTATGATCTAGGGGCAAAGCCAATGTCAACCATGCGTAGAATCAAGGATCACTCGCTTAGATAATCCAGGAGTAGAAGCACTTTTCAAACCACTGGCTATTGCATCATCAAAATTTGGGCTTGATGCAAAAAGATTGCTTCTTGTAGATGATGAACCATTAAAGGGATGTGTGAATCCTACATTGAATTGTATTTTTCCATCATCATTTAATGTTGATGATGAGGAGGATAATATCCTCCCTGGGGAGCTGCTACCATATATCAAAGCTCTCAATCATGTTAATGACATTCGCACAGTTACAGGGTTTCATTTATATGGACAAGCACCCATTGCTCAAGGTCATGAGCTTTATAACCGTATACACAAGGTTGTTGCAGAGTGGGAGGAGAGAAATCTAATTTTTCTAGGAAAAACCTACTCCACGGGAAGGCTGCCAAAAGTTTCTCGTCCTCTTCACGATGAGAAAGTTACAACATCTAGCACTAGTGGAATGTCCACTCGAAGTCAAGACAAGAAACTTTCAGCACGTGATCGAGAAAAAGTAAGGGTCTTAAAGAATATCAAATCATTATCAGCCTTGAAAGGTACAAAAGCAATCATGCTTGCCCAAAAATTGGGATACAAGGAGCCTGTGATCAAAGTACATGAAGCCAGGAATTATATAAAGCATCTAAAAATTCAGTATGATCTCAAATAGCCCTATATCAAGAAATGATGGAGCAATGTTTTGTAACATTTTGTCATTTACAAAGAATTTTATGTACTCAGAGACTTTGTTAGAGTGCTTAGGGTTTCAAGATATATGAAGATGTAAATGATTAATAGTTTTTTAAATTGTCTTTCAATACTATAAGTAACTTCTGAGTTTCATGTGCCAAATGCTCTCTTTTTTTAAAGATTTTATTGTTGTTTGCTTTAAAATTTGAGTTCACTGTGCCATCAAGGACAATCTACATGCTCATAAGGTCAAATCTCACCCTATATGTCCTTGGGGGAATTTCACTTTATGGTCTCAACACCCTATGAATCTAAGGCCATAGGGTCATAGTTTGGCATGTGTTCTTGTATAGGACTTACTAAGTGTAACCACAAATTAGCACCCTATGTCCCTAAGGTCTTCAACACACTTAAGATCTCTATATTAACCTTTTTTTTTAATCATTTCAGAGCTTCTAAGAAAAAATGTTTTGTTATTAGATTATCACAAAATAGAGGAGCTCCCTTTCATATTACATCAAATATCACATTCAAACCAAGAGCAATGGTTTCATTATCTACCAACATCTTTCAAACAGGACAAAAGAACGCTTATCTTGGATTTAGAGGGTGTGCTTCTTGCAACATTTGAGCTTCAATTAAGGCCAACTTGGACCAAGTACATGTGCATTGTAGAAGATAACAATGAGGTGTATGCGGTGCGTCCAGATGCAGAGTATTTCTTAAGATTTTGCTTTGAGTTCTTTGAGGTTTGGATTTGGAGCTGCCATCGTTTACAAAAAGCTCAACACATAATCAAGACCTGTTTTCCTACACAAAGTTACAAATTCAAGATGATTATGGATAACCGGTGCTGCCAAAATTCAAATTTCATGATCGGTTACAAAAGAGCCTATCACAAAAATCTTTCGACCATATGGAAGCTATTTGATTATTTAGATGGGGGCAACACTATAATATTTGATGATAGTCCATATCGAGTGATGTGGAATATGCAAGGAACTTATATGATTTTTCTAAAGTTTTGGAACCAACCTACTCAATTGCTTCAACGTTTTTTAAAAGATGAAATTGTTCCATGGTTATGTGGATGGTTGTATGCTAAAGACAAGAGAGACTATACCATAAACAATTTTGTAATGTTCCATCCTGATCCTGAGACTCACTATGTAATGCAATGTTATATGTCTCAAAGGACTCAAAATCTCAAGAGAAGGAGGCCATTTTAAGTGTACTAGTTAAGTATTCTAAATAGTATCTACTAAGTATTTGGCAATGTGTACTTTTCAAAATTTAAACTTAATGGAATGTTGTGGGATATCTTGAAACATCTTTAAGTTGTTTTTTTAATGAAGTGCATCTTATTGTCAGGAGACTTCTCTCATTCAAGTTCTTTGGTTTCATTGTTTGATGCTTCTATGGTATTGTTAACTTTTTCTTCTTATTAATTGTCTTTATTAAGTGATCCAAACAATCATAATTTCTTGACATTTGGTAGTGTTACAAAACGGTGTTTTTTGAACACCCTCAATCTTGGAGATATCATACTCTTTCTAGTTAGTTTTTTATTGTACATGCGATGAAGACCATCATTTTTATGAAACTGTCAAGTTGGTGGTAATCTTTATGTTTATACTTTATACTATTTTGACATAATCAATGTATACAATTCATATTATTCACATCAAATGGTGTTTTTAAACACCTCCTTTTTTTGAGACACCATCTCTAAAACCTTTGAGTGAAGTTTTAAAGCATGTACTTGATGTAAAAAATCTTCATCTTAACATTGATTCTTTGGCACAAACTTATATTAGGAGTTTTTATATTGTAGTTTTATGTTAAGAAATAATTTCAAAGTTAGAATTATGATAGTTTATCTAAGTAAGTGCCTCATATAACTTTGTATAGTTAAATAAAATACCAAATGGAATTATAGGTGCAATAGATGACATCTTATGGTCTTAGGGCCATAGGATACTCTATAGTATTGTTTAGATTTTTTAATTGTTTGTGAACTTAGATCATAGAGGGTTTTTCTCACTACCATTGAGGATATCCTATGGCTTTGGAGCCACATGGTCTCAATATTGAGCGTAGAGGATTTCTTACTAACATAGAGGGTACCTTGTGGCCCTAGGTCCATAGGGTGCAAACACAGAGTATAGAGGATTTCTTACTAGCACAGAGGGCACCCTATGGTCTAAGGCCATATGGTGACAACATATAGAATAAAGGGTTTCTAACTAGCATACGAGACACACCTTGTGCGTCTGGGGACATAGTGTGCCAACATAGAGCATAGAAGGGTTTCTTATTGTCATAAACAACATCTTGTGGCCCTAAGACAACCTACAGCCTTAGGGACATAGGGTGGCACATAAATAAAGTCCCATATGGCTTTGAAGGACTGGACCTCTTTATATGTTGGGACCAGCTAACAATCCTAACCCTATGGCCTTGAGGTCATAAAGAGACATATTAAAGTCATAGACATGTCTACAAAGAGCACCATATGGCCTTAAAGCCATAGGTGCAATAGATGGCATCTCATGGTCTTATAGCTAAAGGATACTATATAGTATTGTTTTGACATTTTAAGTGTGAAATATTAGTTTGAATGTTGTTTAAAGTATCGTGTATTCAAAACTTGATAGCATGCTACAAAACCATGACCAAGTATTTTGTTATACATGGATTAAGGTCACCAAATTATGACAAGAGTGTTTAATAGTATTTGTCTTTACATATTATCTTTTTTAATTGTTGTAATCAATCTATATGCTGCCTTACAATCATATCAATTGGTTTTTTTGACTCCTCATTTTTTGAGAAGCTACTTCTAGAAGCATTTGTTGAATTTTGAAAAGCATTGATGTCATACAAATCCTCTTTCCAAAAACTATATTGGAGGTTTATTCTTAAATTTTTATAGTAGAGAAATTAAAATAGACTCATACAATCATGATAATTTATCTAAATTAAAGGCAACTAGAGCTTAGAAATCATTAAATAACACAATCCTAGCATACACATTTAGAATTTGGGAAACGGGATTTTTCCAAATTATCTAAAATGGTGTTTTAATTCTTATTGGTTCTTTTATTAAGTGTTTTTAAATTGATTAAACTAGATTTACTCTAGTCTAATTCTCATTGGTCCACCTCCAAGGTCATCCAATAGGATTTGAGTACACCTTGTGGGCATTTGGGCTAGGGAGCTGACATGTGTCCCTCTTTCCCTTTGTGTAAAGGGAGCTTGTGTTTGTGTGTGTGCGTGTGTGTGTGTGTGTGTGTGTGTGTGTGAGTTTCTCTCTCATCTCCTACAACTAGGGCTCACCCCCTCCTATGTAGGGATGCATGAAGACTTTTGGGACACACACAAAGCATCCAATTTCCCTAATGTTTGACCTTTGGACACAACCTTTGAATTTTGGAACCATAGCATTTTGGAAGTCTTAATGGGCTGAACCTTGGGGTCTTTTAAGCCCATTGTTGCACATTGCTCTTTTGCAAATGGCCCCCCCTTTGGATCCCTATTTTCCCTCCTTTGGATCCATTAGGAAGAGGATGGGGTGTAGGAGGGACTCTTTATTTTCCATGAGCTTATGGAGGTGATTAACCTTTTGACAAATAGGTGTATGCCATGTGTGCAAGAATGGTGGGTGTGTAAGAGATGTGTAAGATTGGTCAAAGGATGCACTTTTCCCCGCAAAAAAGAAGGTGGATAATTCTATGATTTTTGGCCTTCCATAACTCCCACATATGATCTCCAATTTGAGCAGAGATCATAGATTTGCAATCTACTCATCGAGCTCTTCCCATAGATATGCTATATGATATGGTTTTACCGACTAGATTTTAAATTCCATTTTGGGGGGAAACTTTGCATTCAAATAAACTAGCCGTTTTGCCTGTTTGAATTCAAAAGATGTGCTTTGATTACTTTCTTAATACTAAAGGTTTGAATTCCTTAAATTGCCAAATAAAGAGGCCCTCCTAGACCCCATTCTCTTCCTAACGCCTACTGTGGCCAATCTTCCAGCTTAACCAATATTCTAGCTTTTTCTCCGCTGACACTTTCCCATATTAAATGATCAGTTTAACATGAGAAAATCATTTAGGAGAACTAGATATTAGTTTTTATGACATGGAGAAGATAAAAAGCTCTGATACCAAAGCAAAAAGTAGCATATACATAAGTTTAATTAGCATGGCTGACAATAATAAAGAGAGTAGAATGAATATTGACAACTTTGATTTTGCACATGAAGGTGCTACGGATGATGTCCCAATGTTTGTGAACTATCTTGTTACTAGGTTGCAACAAGATATGGGCATCCGTACATTGCAAGCCAAAGTTACTCAACAACTTCGTGCTTATGGGATTTCCCTACCTCTCCAAGAAGAGAGGGAGAGCTTAGGAAGACTCTTGCTGTGAGACTTCCAAAATAAGACTCTCTCTAATAAGAGAAGAGGAGGAATCCAATGAAAGAGAAAGAAGTGAATCTCTGAATTCCTCTGAAGATGTGGCTCCACGAAGACAACGGTCTCGACAATCCCCAACTCCTCCCAATAGGAAAAGACCATCCTATAGTCCTTCTCCTCATCACTCTGAAAGGAAAGGGAGGGAAAAAAGGAAGAAAAAGGCGAGAAAGAGGTCACCCTCTTCTCCTTCTTCATCATCTTCCTTCTCTTCTAGTGAAAGCAACGGTTATTCTCCTAGAGAATACAAGAGGAGAGGACATCCCAAAACCTATGCTACTTGGAAAAGCTCCTACAAGCTTAAGAAGTTCAAAGAGGGAGGAAAGAGTATCTCTTTTCTCACCTATGATGGCACCTTTGGTGCTATCAACAAAGTTTTGGCCTTCATCCAGCAATTTGATGTGGCCTTTGGAGACGAAGGCTTCATAGAGTCCTTGAAGCTACGTCATGTAGCTATGCACTCTCAAAAATCTGCTCGACAATGGTGGGCTAGCCTTCGTGGCAATGGAAAAGCTGCAAAGACATGGAAAACTCTATGGGTTTTCATAATGAAACAATTCCTTGCAAGCGACTCCAAAGATAAAGTGCTCACTGAATGGTGGAGTTTGAAGCTACTCTCCAACGAGTCTATCCACAAATATGTGGAGAAGTTTTTGTATTTACATCTCAAAGCTACGATCTTTCAAAAGATAGACTTTGTCGAGAAAAAACAACAATTTTGTGCGGGATTACGTGAAGAAATGATCGAGTATGTCAACTCACAACGGCCTAGCACTATCACCGAAGTCATCCACCACACTATGGTTGCTTCTTGCATCAATTTCCAACAAGGGGCTAAAAGAAATGCCAAGCCCATGAAAAACAAAGACCAAATGATTCAAGAGGGAAGAACAATGCTGAAAACTCTTCCCAAGGTAACTCCAACAACAACAACAACAACAACCACAACAGGGAGAAGGGAGTTTACAATGATAGAAATAATCTTTCTATTGAAGAGCTAGAGTCTTTTCAAAAAGATCATAAATTTTTCAAGTGTGGGGAGCAAGGGCATGGTTACCGTTCTTGCCCCAAAAGAAATGCACACAATGAGACTCCTAGAGCTTCCACGATCGAAGCTCCAAAATAGGATGCTCATTGCAAAGGGTCATCCCTTTCCCATGCTTGGGGAAAGGTGAGGGAGCATGATACCTTCATTCTTTTTACCATGGCTCTACTCAAAATTTCATATCAACAGAGTTGGCCACTAAGGTGGGCATTCAAGCTTTTGAGATGTGAGATACTGTAGTTGCTGATGGAGCT
This sequence comes from Adiantum capillus-veneris, assembly GCF_014529385.1. Taxonomy (NCBI): domain Eukaryota; kingdom Viridiplantae; phylum Streptophyta; class Polypodiopsida; order Polypodiales; family Pteridaceae; genus Adiantum; species Adiantum capillus-veneris. The sequence goes on along the minus strand of NC_140943.1, from coordinate 110,481,343 downwards.
TTCAAGGGACAGCAAGCCTCTGTTACTTCCTTGATTGGTAAGTTGAGGATCCATGTCCAAAGCTACGTCGACAAAGAAGACCTTTTCATCTTCCCTCTCCAACATGAGGATGTTATCCTAGGGGCACCATGGTTCAACCGTATGGCTGCCAACATGAAGTTCCTTGAAAGGAGATTTTATTTCATCTACAGGGAAAAGAACATGTGTGTAGATGCCAATGAGTCGGGTCATACTATACCTCTTGTAAATTTACCTGCTTTTGATAAGTCAATGAAAAGCTCGGTTTCCTCGTACATTAGTTTTGTCAAAGAGTCTCTAAATGATGCTAATGTTTTAACGAAACAAAGTGGTAGAAATCAAGAAGAATTAGACTTATCTAATTTTCTAAATAGATTCCAAGATGTTGTTTATCGATGACATCCCTATGGAGTTACCTCCATAGGGATGTCCCCTCGTTTTGGAGGTAACTCCAAAACGAGAAGATAATGACCATAACATAGAGCTTCTACGTGGGATCTCGCCGCCTAATATACCTCCCCATAGAATTTCTCAAGCTCAACAAGAGGAAATTATGAGGCAAGTACATGAGCTAGTAGACAAGGGGATGGTGAGGCCTAACACCTCTCCCTTTTGTTCACTAGTCCTACTAGTGCAAAAGAAAGATGGCACATATAGTGTGTGTGTCAATGTTGCGGGAGCGAATCACACCACCTGTAAAGTGCATGCAACACAATCTAGATCAACATAATTTCAATCAAGAACACAGATGACACGATAGCCACACAGAGGAAATCTCTTTAGCTTGTCAGGTTGAGTCCATCCTACACATACAATACTCTGGAGGGCCAACTAAACCACAATCTAGAGTCTCGCTACTCTCAACTACACCACCTAAGCCACATACACACAAATGGAAGGAAACTCATTAAATCATACCAGAATCATATGAAACTTAAGGAACACCATCCCCTCACTAGGATACACCTATCCCTAAGCCTCTACACTCAAAATCCTCGCTCTAAATCTATCTGCGAAAAATGCGTATAAAGACAGAGAAATTTTTTGAAAGTGTCCGAAACTGAAATCTATGAATACCTATGTGTAGCTTATGTCGCCACGATTCTAATGACCAGCACGCAAAAAACAGACATCGTTTGATATACTTACAACACAAATATCTCATAGATGTGCGAGCGCGTATGCTCCGTTCCGTGAGAAATGCTTGACGCTGATGTGTAGCTCTCCCTGAGGTTAGCATGATGGTACAATCGGATCTACAATGTGATGAGCAAGCGGGGAGTAGCGCCAAGACGAAGCTCACCCTCTGTCTCTTCCTCTCTCACATACAGTCGACGACAACTTAAAACTTATGATTATGATAAAATTTCTTTTACAAAAATGACCTAGGTACCTTATATACTAAGGCTACCTTAGGTTAACCAAAATTAGAGTTTGAGGGATCAAATGGCTTGGTATTTGCAATCTGGAAGTGCCATTGCACCCCGACTTCTGCAACTAGACTACCTACTCATTACAAATGATGTTTCTAACCATAATCCTTAGTATTTCATAACTCTCAAAGAATAAGGCTTTGTTGAGTTATGTCGTGTTGTTGACCGAGCCGTCAACAGTCAACTATAGAGCGCTAAGCTGGATCACTAAAATAGATTTCTCGTACCACGGGTAGAATATCTATTTGATAAGCTACAAAGTCTACCTACGTCAGTAGGATTGATCTAAAAAGTGGTTATCATCAAATAAGGATAGTGAATGAAGATATTGTAAAGACTATTTTTTGCACAACGTTTCGTCTTTATGAATATCTTGTCATGCCTTTTGGCTTGACAAATTCTCCGGTTACTTTCAGCCGCCTAATGGAGAAGAATTTTAGGCCCTACCGCAAGTTTACTGGAGTGTTCTTTGATGATATCATCATCTACTCCAATTCTCTCAAGGAGCATAAGCAACATCTCTAGATATCTTTCAAGCTTTGAGGGAGAATAAACTTTTCATTAACCAAAAGAAGAGTGAATTATTCCTTCAAGAGATTCAATACTTAGGTCACATTATCTCTCAATATGGTATCCATATGGGTCCATCAAAGTTAGAAATAATAAAAAGATGGCCTAACCCAAGGAATCTACATGAGCTACAAAGATTTATTGGTATGTGCGCATACTATAAACGCTTCATAGAAAAATCTCTCAAATAGCAGGACCATTACATGACTTAACAAAGAATAACGCTAAGTATTCATGGACTGCTAAATATAAAAATGATTTTGATAAGCTTATCCTCCCAACCAGTGCTTACACTACCGAACCTCTCAAATCCATTTGAGGTCCAATGTGATGCTCGTGCAGATTACCTTGGAGCAGTTTTACTCCAAGAAGGGCAAGCCATAACATATAAAAGTTGAAGACTCTATACCAAAGAACGAGTGTTGTGCATATTTGAGAAGAAAAAGCTATTAGCTGTTCTACATGCCCTAGACACATGGAAGCACTATGTTTTGGGAGCTCCAATTCATCTTACAAACGAACCACCAAAGTCTCAAGTACTTCATGACGCAAACCAAGCTTTCAGACAAACAAATGAGGTGGGCCGTGATTCAATTTTCATATTGCTCATAGGGTTAGATTCATTAAAGACCTCCAAAGTTTAGTGTCAAAAGTCCTTAGACCTAGGACCTTAGGGTATTTTAGACCTTAGACAAGCTAAGTCTGTGCTTGCGGTGCTTGAGCTGACTAAGGCCCTTGAGGTGCTTGTCATGCTTGATGACTAAGGTGCTTGAGGTGTTTTTCATGCTTTATTACAAAGGTGCTTGAGGGGATTCATGACTAAGGTGCTTAAGGGGTGAGGTGTGTCAACCTAGATCCCTACACGAGGGGGGGGGGGGGGGGGGGGGGGGGGGGACCCCTAAAAGTAGGGGCATGAGAGAACACACACACTCACTCAAGGCAAGACCAAGAAAAAGAGGCAACATGGACACATGTCAAGCTCCTCCCCATGTTGCCCTCATAAGGTGCCTAAAGCCTATTGGTTGGCCTCTAAAGGGGTCCATTGAAAATTTAGTTTTTGTAATTAATTATTTAAGCATTATTCAAGCCATCTCTCTCAAAGGGGAAAGGAGGACACTTGTGCAAAGGCTACCTCTATTTCTTGGAATGACCTAAGCTTGTGATTGGCTAGGCTTGGGATGATCCAATGAGCTTCAAGCATGAGCTACATGGAGGGGTTGACCCAAGCAAGTAGGGGGTGTTCTTGCAAAGATATACACCCTCACACACACTCTCATTTTGAGAATCAAGAACTTCATCTCCTTCTCCGAGGTTGTTGAGAAGTTGAGAGCCTACACCAACACCTCTTGCCTATGGAATGCAAATCCAACCAAGAGCCATGCTCCAAAGCAAAAGCTTGCCATCTTCTTCATCTCCATTACTATGCTACTATGCTATGCTAAGATACAAGAGTAATACAAGTGAGGAGACTATTCCTTTCTTGTATGTTACTTCTTCTTCATCTTCCCTTCCCTCAGCCCCTGCTAGCTCTCTTCACCTTTAAAGGTGTTTGAGGTCTTCGGATTGAGGCCGAGGATATTTTAATGCTTTTGCAAGTTAATTAAAGGCATAATTTTGGTGTATGAAGTCTACCATCTTCATTGCACCAAAGAGGTCTCAAGGAACACAAGATGGTATTGTACCAAGTCTCTCTTTATGGGGGAATCTATAATACAAAAGCCTTTTGGAGGGGGGACCGGCTCCACATAAATCCGGTCCTCAATTGTTGTCAATTTCTCTAATCCTTTATCTCTCTCTTTTACAAGTATTGTTCATGCCAAGCTAATTAGGCGTAATGTTCATCTTGCTACCTTTAATCATTTCCTCTTCTTACGCTCTTTAAAAATTCTCTTAAAGAAAATGCTCACTATTGTTATTTCAATTTCCACTACAGTCAATGTTATAACCATATTCCATTACATAACAGGTACATGTAAAGCAACATTGGTCAACTCAAGTATGCTTTGTCTCTGCAACAAGTACTATATGTATTGTATGCTTTGAGTGCGGCATCCGACTCAGCAAGGTTGATAATCAACCGGATATATTGGTCATGACAGCTCTAAAATTCTCAGTATACATGGCTATGAACCAAATTCATCAACATAGAAGGCTACAAGCCAACTTCAAGCACAAAGATGACAAATGCAAACTAAAGTTCCCTCTAAAATAAGCATCTCCTTTTGAATTTAAAGATTATGGGCCATGGAGGGGCAACAAGGTTAGCCACTTTCAAGTTCTTCTTGTTTTTTGTGTTCAACGTTTAAATTGAACATGCTTTGATAGTTTTCATGGGAAGCAAGGCTTCTATTCCGTGCCAAAGTTATATCCATTGAGTTAGGGTAAGGGATAACGGCACACACGTTTAATAAATGGGCAAAAACAAGATATAAGCTCACAATTATGGTTGGCAATGACCAATTGTGATGTATCCATATTAATACAAATTGTGCAAGGCATGTATGCCATCGGATCAAACTATTGAGACCATCATTGAAGCCAAGGGCTTATCACGCTATTTTTTTTATATGCATGCTTGTCATGTGAGTAGGGTGGACGTTTAGCCAGTGTGGAGTAAGGATAATGAGGGTCCCTCTCACTCATGTCGTAGAGTATTTACAGTTATCTCCACATCTATCCATTGATATATAGCATACCATCAGATTCCTTATATTCTAGAAGATTCTATGTTTTGATGTGACAACTCTGTCTTATAAATGGAATCTCTCCTAACATTTTAGCTTTAATGGGGAGGCCATAACTTCTATAAATCAACTCCAAATTTGTCGGAGTTTGGAAATTTAGAGCCTACTTTCTAAGATCTTTCCAATGATATGTTGGTTGATAGGGTTTTGACAAAGAGTTTATGTACTTCACCGGGTTGCCCACTGAGAGGCAAAGTCAAACCTCCTTATAGAGCCCCTTTGAGGATCCAAATTTTCCCTAATGAACTATCAATGGGAGATACCTATTGTAGCAAGATGATGTGCACTTGGGAATGCATATGAGGATTCCATAGGTAAGACATTCCTCCCTCATAAATCATGAATCATGCTACTTTGATACGCATAGTAATTGTCATGTCTTAGGTGAGCTAGAGGTTAATGAGGGGGATTCCACCTCATCCATGCATGATGTGGACGAGACCTTTGACTTGAACACCCTAATGCTGAGAAATACAAAAACTTTGAGGGTTGTGGTCCATCTGTGGATGTTGGAAAAAGTGATGATCTTGGAGATGTAGACGCCCTAAAGGAGGCACCTGGTTCTACGAGCACGCAAGGTAATATTGGTCACTGTCTACATGTTTTCCTCAGTCATATGATTATCCATGGTCAATGTGATCACCACCAAATACCTCTGCGCTAACTTCATTTTCTATTTCCAACACAAGTGTTGATATCTATAATCCATTGAGTCAGGTTACTGCTCCAGACTGAAAGCATGCATTGGTGGTACAACAAAAGGACCTTTTTTGTTCCTACCTAGTTGGTACTTCTACATATTTCCAGGTTGTTTTGGAGGAAACCTTTTTGTCCTTTAAGTCTAAGTATTGTAGGAGGGAATGTATTAATTTATTTATTTTTTGAGAGAGTTGGAACTTGAAAGTAAAAATGTATTAAAATTTGAAACACCACTCCTTTCAAAAAAATATGGGTGCAAGATGGCTGGGAGTTGCACATTTGCACTCGTGTGAGTTGACAACTTCCACTCTATGTCCCGCTTCAGTCATTGTGCCCTGCACCTCTCAGCACCTCTGCACCTCTCTCATAGACCACCTTTGTCAAGCCTTTTTTAGCAAAGGCTTTGCACACCTCTTAGGGGCATTACATTCTTCATTCTGCTATGTAGCTAGTGAGGTCTCCGATTGTGCACCATCACAACTAAGAAGATGCCTGCCAGAAAATCTACTTCCAAGGATTCATGAGACAAGGGGAAGAAGCCTAGGACCATGGGTGCAAGGTCCCTCACAAGTATGAAATCTCCTCCCAGCATCAACACCACAAACATGAAAGATAGCACGGGGGACTTCTTTGTGGAGAAATCAGCTAAGTCTGGAGCGCTTTTTGGCGAGGATGAGACTCGATCATCTACAAAGTCCAAAGGTTGCTGTTCATCCTTCACATGTGTACATGGTTGTTTTGTGTCACTAGATTTGTTTTTCTTTCATGAAAGGTAGCAATTGTCATTTGAAGATTTTGAGATCTTGAGACCAATTTTTTTTCTTGTTAAATTGCATGCATGCAAGGGTGTGTATGGTATCTTGAGTGCTCTGCATTTTTTTTTTCATCGCATGCATGCAAGCATATGTGCTATGAGCTGAACACAAATTTAAATCTTAGTAGGATAGTGAAGGTTAACATATAAATTGAGGTACTTTACAGTACCAAATTTGGTACTACACAATTTTAACTTCTGCATTGGTAAGGTCATCCATGTGCTAAAGAGCAGTTCAGAATCTGTGTGTTGAGTTTTGCATTACTGAAATGTGTTTCCACATTGCATATAAAAACAAAATGGAGTAATACCCTCTACTGACCAAGTTTTTCTATACAGCCAAAGAGTTGTATAAGGAGTATGGTCTGAGCATGGAGGATGTGCTTCCAAAGGATCTTACGGAAGAAGACCTCCCTATAACCAATGGATGATTGTTTTCAATCAACACCACCAGTAGAATGCAAAGGTTTACTTGAATCACGCGCAATCGAGACTGGTTCAAGATTGCAGGTTCCCATTCCATAAGGTATACCAAGCCCCTCCATCTTGTGGGGAGATCACTACAAAGTTTTCACGCTACTTTGCTTTCAAGAATTTCCATGTGGCAACAAAGGACCCTACGAGCCATAAGGTTGCATGGGTGACGCTTGGGGAGAATGTACTCAGTATGTGTGCTAGCCGGAAGGTCAAAACTTGGCGAAGGGAAAATGGTGCCTTCACGGAGGCGACCCATCATCTATTAGGAATCTTTGTCTTATGCAAAGAAGTAGTAATCTCTCTATAGAGGTAGACCCCCCACAGCATCACGTAGAGACACCTGTCTATGTGACAGACCTAGAAAGTATTGTTGAGAGAGTGCCTCATACATGTGCAGCTGCATCCGATAATTTGAAAGAGTTGAAATCATCTCTACAATAGAATAAGGTAACTTTGTTGATAGCAGAGAGTTCCAATGCTGTTGCAAAGCGGATAAAAGATGACATAGAGTACTATGAACTCCAACTTGCAAAACTAAAGCAGGAAAACCCTTGCAATGATAAGGAAATCAAAGAGGTGGATGCTGATTTGAGAGCCAGTTGATGCATGCTTCACCAAATTGGAAACAATGAGGCCATGAAGAAGCTTGAGAAGGAAGTTGATCTCCAACAAGTAATTCTTGACACTCATGCCTTGAGAAAGTGGTTTTGGTATGTTTAACAGCTTTCTAATAACTTATATTTGCCGATGCCTTGGTAGTTCTAATACATTTGGTGGTTTATGGTAGTTTTTGGTACTTCAGTTAATCTATCCAGGATTGGTAGATTATGGCAAGTCTGGCAGTTTTGAAATCCTTTGGTAGTTTGTCGTATTTGTGTAAGCTCTTGGTATTTTTTGGTATCTATAAATCTTGCTTTGGTAGTTTTGTCAGTGTCCGGTCCTCTTGCTTTTGTATGGTAGTTGCATATTTTAGGTAGATTGATAGCTTCAAGAACATTTTTGAATTTTCCAATGCTATTTTGGTAGTTTTTGTTCATATTGGTATCTTTTGGGTCTTTCTGGCTCTACTTTCTTGTTTTGGTATCTTCTGTGATGTTTGGTAGTCTGGTAATTTTGTTGTTTCAAGAGTTTTGATAGTTTTAAATGTGTTGCTAGTACCACTAAACCCTTATTGTATGCTTTTTGGTAGTTTTTGGTTACTCTTTGGTAGTTTATGGTGTGGATCTAACAAGATTGTTTTGGTAGTTTTGGTTATGTTTGAATAGTTTGTTTTTGTCTTGGCTGTATTTATAATGATTTTGGTACTAACTGGAAGCTTTTGGTACTAATTGGTAGCTCATGGTTGTCTTCTATCATTGATGACTTGTTAATTTGGTTTTTTGGTGCTAACTCGAAGCTTTTGGTAGAAATCTGTTTCCCCCTTTGGTGGTTTATGGTTGCTTTCTATCAATGGTGTTTTGGTGGTATTGGTAGTTTTAGGTAGTTATGGTAGCTTTTGACAACGTTGTTTTGGTGGCTATTAGGGTTTTGTTTTCCCTGCTTATGTTTCAACTACTAATTGGTAGCTCATGGTTTTGATTTGGTTCTATTTTTGGTAGTTCATGGTTGCCTTTCGTCATTGATGACTTGGTAGTTTTTGGTACTATTTGTTAGTATGATGCCTTGTGGATTGCTTTTGGTACTAACTGGTAGCTTTTGGTACTAATCTGGCTCCCCCCTTGGTGATGTTTGGCAACAAATTGAGTATGATATGATGGAGGCAACATGGAAGGAAGCACAAGGCCACACCCTCTTTGTGAAGCGGATGATTGCTAATGTTGGGCTTGGGAAGAGATTCGTGTTATATCCTAGGCCCTAGGTTGTTAATTCGGTGGGTATGATCCACGTGTTTCATTAGGTGAAATTTGGACTCACAAAGGGGCCCTTGAAAGAGTTTGACTTTATCTCTCTCTACCAAAACGGACGCATGGATAAATTTTTACAAACAAGCTCCAAAATTGGTGGAGATTTGACAGTTAGAGTTTCCTCTTCAAGCTCTATCTACTAATGTATAGCATGCCATGAGATTCCTCATATTTTAGAAGATTCTTTTTTTGATTCACTTAGATTCCGACAGAGCTGTCACATCATAGGTGAATCAAGAAAAGAATCTTCTAAAATATGAGGAATCTCATGGCGTGCTATATATCAGTAGATAGAGCTTGAAGAGGACATTTTAACTCTTAAACCTCCGCCAACTTTGGAGTTTGTTTGCAAAAATTTATCCATACACCCATTTTGGTACAGAGAGCTAAAGTCAAAATCCTTAAAGGGCCCCTTTGTGAGTCCAAATTTCACCTAATGGGTGTGTGCTGCATGTGGTGAGTTGTTGGAGTCTGGAGGGGTTGTTGGAACCTTTATGCTTGAGTGTCTTCTTTGTAGGTAATTAAAAATAGAAAAAAATATATAGTATTGGGACCATAGGGTACTTTATACCCATTAGACCCTCTACATTGGCAAAATTTAGACTTAGAATGTAAGACCGTAGGTGGTTAGGCATACTAATCTCCTCCCAACCTCCCTACTTATAGCCCTTGGCTCATGCAAGTAGGACCCCTTAACCATATGCCCTTGCCCTTGGCCTAGTCGTAGGACCCTTGTCCTGAAATTACTCCCCCCTTAGAGAAGCATTTTCGTCCTAAAAAAAAAATTTGACAATGTCTTCATAAGAACCAAAATAAACATCTTGAATTTCCAAAGTGTTGTCCAGTTACAACTGCTTGTACCCAAGACTGGATGAATACAATAGTGTGTAGACCCAATTGATAATTCACATGAGTACTCTAAATGAGTTACTACAACAACTAAGAGGTGTCAAAATGCATAGCCAGGTTTCAATCTTTCTGAAAGTACTAGAACATGTAAGAATACCTCATTGCCATCTTTCATGAAAGTAACATCTTGCCTACATCAGCACCAACCAAGTCCTTCACTTGCTGTGGATTTGATCAGGAGGCCACCCCACCATAAGTGGTGATCAAGGTTGAAAACCTGACATAAACATGTAGGGATTAAACCTAGTTACAACAGGTTTTCGGATCATGATGAGAAAACTCCAATTTAGAAAGAGAATCTTTGGCATTTGGGTTACTTCTCGTCGCTAACGTACACTCTTAGCATATCCTTTAGCACTAAGCTTGTTGCTAATGTATGTTCTTTGCATATCCTTTAGTAGATAAATACTTACCAATGGCCCCATCTTGGCCCATCTATCTTTAGATGAGTGGTAGTAGATATGGTGGTTGGCTTCTGCCCAACCATTAACAGATAGTCTGCCACAAAACGACTGGTAATCCATACAAACTATACAGATTGTGATCAACCAACATGGTTAAAGAGTGAATTTGATTGAAATAAACAGATACAGTTTAATCAATCTATTTACAAACACCCAGACCAAGTGCACACCTCATATGGTAGCTGGTAGTGATGGGGGCTTTTCACAAGCCAAGCTCCCATACCCCTCTTCTCTCGTCCCCACCCCATGAAAACCCCCTGTTAGGGAGGGAGTGATAAAAGGCATTGGAAAAAGTAAGAAAAAAATAAAGTATGATTATGTAAATATATAAGAAAGGTAAAATAGGCCACCTCATGCCTGCGGGGTAGCCCATCCCCACCTTGCCTCCTTTTTCTTCACTGTTGCCCCGCCGGGTGTCCCTTTTCCTCTCCTCCACTCAAAAGGTCAACTCCCCTCTCTCTTCCCCTTGTCCTTTCTCCTTTCTCTCTCCCCTCAAGCTACCCCACCTCTCACCAATAATGCATTATAACTCACCAATAATGCACCCTAACTCACATGCAACTTACCCTATCTTCCAAAATAGTATACCCCACCCCCTCTTTCTCTCTCCTATCATATCCCATGACCCAAATACCCCCCTCTCTCTCTAAAGGGCGCCATGTCTCTTGTCTTGTAGCTAAATAACCTCCCCCACACTCACACACTCAGTTTCACTAAAAAAGGTGCCCACAGACCCATCCCCACCCGATGGTTACCTGATTTTTCTTGTGTTCACACACATCTACACACAGATTCACCTCTGAACACACTCCCCTCTCTCCCCTCTTGTAATTACTTTATTCTCCATGTCACCTCTCACTTTTCTTCATCCACCCATCTCTCTCTCTTAGTCTCTCTCTCATGAGACTGCTGTTCTGGCACATATACACACAGCCATACAAGTGGGGCCCACAGTCACATGGCCTATGTAGATAATGATTTCTTCATTTCTAAATTCTAGAATTTCTCCCCCCTCCTCCCCTATATAAAGAGGGGTCACCATCACACTAAATACACACACACCATCACCAAAGAGTACACTATGCACTGTGTGTGCCTAGTGCACACACACACACACACCCACACCATCACCATCACCGCAATCACCATGCTCGTCTTGAGCATGACCTCTACACCCTTGGGCTATGGAAGATGAAGGGAAACTAAATGAAGGATGATGGCCATAACCCTCGTGCGAGTCTTCGCCATCAACTCCCACCTATCCGCCATGTGCTCTACCACGCTCTCCCTTCTCATTCCCCTATCCTATGCTCCCCATTTCATCGCCTTATTCTCTAAATAAAGCTTGAGGTTTTGTGAGTATGTTTTCTTGCAATGTTTTGCCCATGTGAGGTGTGCGGAATCGCCACCTAGTCTTGTGTTTGGAGTGAGCTTGTGTATGTGTGAAGGGTGTGCGGATTCGCCATCCTTTTGTGGTGCCTAAGTACTAAGCCGCTATACCCCCTCCCTCACTCTCTCTCTCTCTCTCTCTCTCTCTCTCTCTCTCTCTCTCACTTGATCTTATTCCCTTTCCTCTTCATCATTACTCCCAAGCATCCATCTCTCTTGGATGAAAACTTTGTTATGGTGGTGCGTTGTTTGTGTCCTAGCCGCTAAAGCTAGGTGGTGCCCCTTGTTTGCTTTACCATGACAGGCTCGAGGCGCGCCATTCGGTCCCCGGTGTTTTAGAGGCCGTCGGGGTTCGGGGTTCGCTTTGCTCCCGTCATTTGGTGCCCCCACTGAGGATCTTTTCATGAAACCCTTTAGTTTACAAGATTGAAACCCCTAAACTATTGTGAATGGATGAATGGCTAGCAGGATTTGCTAATTGGACGATAGAAGAAGAAGAGCTCCAAGCACAACTAGACGAACTCCGCATCTCCATCGAAGCTCGAGTGCCAGGCGTAACGGTAATCGATTTGCAGTGGGAGAGTCAACCAACACGCCAAACCCAGTGGATACACATAGGCCAGGTGCTAAGAAGAAGAAGGAGAAGGTCGAAACCATGTCCACAACCTACAACCAACCCACAACAACAAAATGGAAGGAGCTCTACACAATAGAGAATCAACACTATTCTACTTTGAGAATCGGGTAACTCAAGTCACCGAGGTAATTATCGCAGTCAGTTTTCAAGTCACACCTGATGCTGCAGCACAGATAACGGAATCATTGGCTCACACTCTCACTAGAGAAACTAGGGATCTACTGATTTTGTTTCAGGAAAGAACACCACCCTCTCCCACAAGCTTGGACAGTGACTAAGCACCTCTAAGCTTCACATGAATCAGTACAACCTACCTCAAGACAGATCACACATACCAACACGTGTACGCTCAATCAAGGTGATACTGGATTTGAAGGCTCACTACCAGCACGTCATTGACACCATGCTGGGTGGGGAGCGATTTTTTGAGGTTCTGGCATTAGATCAACCATTTGTCCTACCTTTGGTACAAGGCAATGTACCGTTTGAAGTTTTAATCTATGTCCTAGTATAAGAGGGTATACACGTCTCCTTGTAAAGAAGAAAAAAACTTTTGCAAGTTAAGCAGTGTGTCTTTCTAGCTCTCTCTCAGTAATCATGGCAAGTGTAGCATTTCCAACATTTAAAGGAAAGAAGGGGGAGGATTTGGTAACAGACTTCTTAGATGACTTTGAAGTAGCATGTGTAGTGAGCAACAAAGATACAGATGAATCCCGGGTTAGAATCTTTAAGAATCTCATGAAGCTAGAAGCTAGATCATGGTACAATGCACTTCCACAAGCAACCAAGGATGACTGGGAACCCTTAAAAACCGCTTTTAAGAGGCGCTTTGGGGGAGGTACCACTTCAGAAAAGTTGTGGGACAAGTTGAGAGACTTGAAGCAGGAGGGTCTTTTAGAATATGCCACCTATGAGTCCAAATTCGTGGATTTGTGGGAATGGTGGGTTGAGTCACTGGCAAGGGGGAAAGCCGCACCCGATTTCCTAAAAAAAGATCAGTTCACGCATGGCTTATGGCCGCTTCTCAAGGAGAAGGTGAAAGGTAGATTCCCGGCTACGTACGAGTTAGCCGTTGAGATTGCTCGACTTAAGGACAAGAAGCTGTGAATGAAAGCCAAAGAAACCGAGTCAACAGAAGCAGGAACATCGCGTCGACCAGCAATTACGACAACCACCATACCACCACCACCGGCTCTTGGGGTAAGAGATGACCAACAAGATATGTTGGCCCATATTACTGACCAACTGCAGAATTTGTCTGTCCACTTAATACAGCAAGGGAGGAGTCAAGAAAGAGATCAAGACCCTGGAAGAGCACGACGACAAAACAGGGAGTATCATTGCTACAACTACGGAGAAGACGGTCACGGTATGTACTACTGTCCCAAACCACGACAAAACTATAATAGAGGAGGTAGGAGGAACCAATTGTCACCCCCTAGAGAAAGAACACCCCCACCCCGAGCACCACCCCCACCAACACAAATTCTACGTCCACCCCAGACACCACTATAAGCATCCATCCCACCTCTTCCACCAGCCCCACCACGTGATCGCCGTGTAAACATCATAAGGCTAGAAGAGAAAGGAAAATCCGTAGTAGTGGATCCACCGAGAGCAAAGGAGAGGGACAAGGGTAAGGAGAAGGTAACTTTTTTAGAACCACTTGAAGCCATGACTGTGAAAAGAGCTAGGAGGGAGAAGGCTACACAATCAGATGATGAGAGAAGCATGAGAGGAGAAACTAGCAAGAGGCCATCCAGGCCACGACGGAAATTGGGCATCACCGACTTCCAGCTAGGGGAAAGTTCTAAGCCTTATGATCTAACATTGGATGTGGCAGAGCAAGGACCGAAGATTACATGGCCACAACTGCTACATCTTGTACCTAAAGTATGGCGACAATGGTCTAAAATGGTAAATACAAGATGCTCCAAAACAAAGGTAGCCGGAGAAATTTCGGGATGCAACATGGATGACATCCTTCCAATTGTCGACGTAAACATAAAAGGAAAGAGGGTTGGAAACACCTACATTGATGGAGGTGCACAAATCTGTGTAATGAGCGAAGCTATGATGCTTCGATTAGGGCTCGAGGTTGACAGGCCTTCTCCATGCAAGGCAAAGATGGCAAACAACGCAAAAGTAAAGTGTGTGGGTGTGGTAAGTGCCATGAAAATCAAAGCTTTCAACACTGAGGTAGAGGTAGATGTTTTTGTAATGCCTACTAAGGGGGAGGGCTATCCACTAATTTTGGGAAGGCCATGGTTGATGGCCATGAAGGCAAAACAGGACTGGGGTACTGGCCTTCTACGCATGACCGGTAAGAAAGGGGAGACAATCTACTACGACATGAGGATTGGCAAGCAGAAGCAAATGAATCTGGAAACATCGGCAGATGAAACCACTAGCGAATCTTCCAGTTCTGAGGAGGAGACCACATCCATCGATGAAAGTGACAGTTCCATTGATGTGATGGGTATCATTATGAAGGATCCACAAAGGGTAAGCACAACTGGTGATCTCACCAAAAGGGCAACCCAATGAAGAGGAGAGCAAATCAACTGGCCTAGGAGGAAGTAGGTTGAAGGGTATGTTGTCTACGGAATTAACACTTGAGGAGAAAGATAGTTTTTTGCAAATGTTGATGGGATTTCCTAACCTATTCATTGACAACTATGAAAGAATCACAGGCATTACAGTGGTGGAACATCATATTAAGCTGAAGGAAGGGGTAAAACCAGTTGTGCAAAAGCTACGACGACTGGGGGTCATACAAGAAAAGACACTCTTGGCTGAGGTAAGGAAACTGCTGGAGGCGGGATTCATCTATCCTGTAGAAAACTCAGAATGGGTGTCACCCATAGTGGTGACGCCTAAAAAGAATGGTAAGTGGAGGGTCTGTGTTGACTACAAACCACTAAATGCAGCTACAAAGAGAGACCACTTTCCTCTCCCTTTCTTGGATGAAATTCTGAACGAAGTAGCGGGTTTTGAATGCTATACCGTCTGTGATGGTTATTCTGGATACTTTCAAATACACATAGCCTTGGAAGATCAGCTAAGAACCACTTTTATCACGCCATGGGGTTGTTTTGCATACAGGATTATGCCATTTGGTCTCACAAATGCACCTGCCACATTCCAAAGATATGTTACATATGTTTTTCAACCGTTCTTTGGAACATCCATAAGAGTGTTCATTGATGATTTTTGTATATATAGCTCCCGTATTTCACATTTAGAAAAGGTAACTGAAGGTTTGGCCAGGTTGCAGAGCCTAGGCGGGCAATTAAATGTGGATAAATGCCACATTGGGGAGAGTAAAGTCATTCTACTAGGCCATGAAATTTCAGCAAAAGGTATCAACGCCGACCCAAGTAAGGTGTCCGCACTCATAGCCCTACCTTCACCAACGACCGCACGTCAACTGGTCTCTTTTCTACAGAAGGTCAGGTACTTAAGTAGATTCATACATCTACTATCACAACTTGTTCTACCACTGCAACAACTCACTCAAAGATCAACTTTCACTTGGGATGAGGAAAGCGAACATCACTACAACAAGGTAAAGGAGGTCTTAGCCACTCTGCCAACTATCTCACCACCTAAGTGGGATGAAAAATTCTATGTCACCTCAAGTGTTGGTGATGACTCATTGGGGGCTGTGCTACTCCAAAAGGATACAGCGACATCTTTCATGAGGCCAATCTACTTCTCTAGTCGAATGATGACAACAGGAGAGAAAGGTTTCACCCATGTGGAACACTTAGTCCTAGCTCTTAGATTTGCAACTACAAAGTTTAGGTCATATTTGCTGCCTAAGCAATTTGTGATTCTAACCACGGATGAAATATTTCCCTATGTTGTACAACACATGGATGTGTCTGCTAGAATTACTAAATGGCTAGTTCGTCTGCAAGAGTTTGACTACACGGTACAGGTAGAAAGCACGACAAGGGCAAGTTTGGGGGGACTTATGACACACCAAGTCTTTGAAAGGAAGGAGAAGCAATCTAAGGAAGGAGAAGTCTGATTACCTCCAGTACCACTGATGGTAGAAGGAGCATACTCTCTCTACTTTGATGGAGCCTACAAGCGAACGTCCGACAAAGCAGCTGTAGGCATAGTGGTCTTTGATGACAAAGGGACAAAGGTATTTTCGTTGGGCCAATTGTTAGATTCACATTCTAACAATGAAGTTGAGTATGCAGCACTAACCAAGGGTCTACAATGGTGTGTCTCGCAAGGTGTACAACGCCTTAATGTATTTGGGGATGCTCTACTTCTGGTAAGGCAAGTAAATGGAGCATGGACATGCAAGAATCCTAGTTTAAGGACTCACTTAAGTGGTGTAAAAACCTTGTTGGGTAAGTTTGAAGAAGTTCAAATACACCATATCCCAAGGGCTCAAAACCAAGAAGCAGATGCCCTAGCAAGTGAAAGACTACAGGAAGTGGTGGTTGGAGCAATAAAACTAAAGCTTCCTCTATTTCAAGGCAGTGATGCCTTGCTTGACATCATGCATTTTTTGGAAACAGGGGAATGCCCATCAGATTTAACAAAGGGACAGAAGCAATGGCTGACGCGGAAGGCCACAAGGTATCGACTCATCAATGATGGTTTGTACTGTAAGGGTAAGGACCAAATACTCAAGAAGGTCCCTCTCTCACGAAATCACGGGAGTAATTGCTAGTTGTCACGACGTTTGTGGTGGTCACTTTGCCCTAGACATAACAAGTAGGAAAATCTTGGAGGCAGGCTTCATATGGCCTAGCCTCAACCGTGATGTACACCATTGGTGCAAAACGTGTAAGTTGTGTCAAAAGGCCGGCACTAGGTCACTTATGCCTGAACCACAGACACCTATTCTCTCATATGGCCCATTTGAAAAATGGGGTATCGATGCCATTGGGCCATTACCTAGGGCCAACTCAGGAAAATTCTACATTATCATGGGGGTCGACTACATGACTAGATGGGTAGAGGCTACAGCCACCACTAGAATCACAGTGGTAGAGGTAGCTAAATTTATCTACGAGCACATATGTTGTAGGTTTGGCACACCTTTAGAGATCATCTCTGATACAGGGCCAGGTTTCAGAGCAGACTTGGTAGGAGAATTAATGCAGAAACTGGGCATTACAATGAGGCACTCTTCACCATATTACCCTCAATGTAATGTCCTAGTTGAAAAGGTAAATGGAATGGTTTCTAAAATTATTACCAAGCAGGTAAACAATCATCCCGGAGATTGGGATAAGTATCTACTACCAGCTTTATGGGCCTACAGAACTTCATTTCGTACATCCTTGGAATTCACACCGTATCATCTAGTATTTGGTAAGGAAGCAATCTTGCCCATTGAAGTGCAACTACAAAGTCTCAGAGTAATGGCAAGCCAACTTCAACAACCCAACATGCATTTGAGAGATCACATCATCATCTTGGAAAGACTGCAGCTGGACAGAGAAGAAGCAATAAATTATTATGCAGCACAAGCAGAGCATAGACGGCTTAGCTTTAAGGAGCATCTCCGGAAAAAAGAATTGAAGAAAGGAATGTTGGTGCTCCGCTACGACAATCGCTTCGACACGCGCAAGGATAAGAAACTCCTGCTCCGATGGGAAGGCCCTTTCATCATCAGGAAAAAGTATGCCAATGGAAGCTACCAGCTTATGGAGGCTGATGGAAAACTTCATAAAACTAGGGTAAATGGTTGGCGACTTAAACCTTATTTTCTTCGATTTGACCAGGCTCCACCAATTGACATTCCAGATGAGGACACACCATCAGCCGCCACCTTCGACGATAATGATCAAACAGATGAGCTAGAGACATGAATACCTCTAGCCAAAAGGGGAGAGCTAATGATGGGGGCTTTTCACAAGCCAAGCTCCCATACCCCTCTTCTCTCGTCCCCACCCCATGAAAACCCCCTGTTAGGGAGGGAGTGATAAAAGGCATTGGAAAAAGTAAGAAAAAAATAAAGTATGATTATGTAAATATATAAGAAAGGTAAAATAGGCCACCTCATGCCTGCGGGGTAGCCCATCCCCACCTTGCCTCCTTTTTCTTCACTGTTGCCCCGCCGGGTGTCCCTTTTCCTCTCCTCCACTCAAAAGGTCAACTCCCCTCTCTCTTCCCCTTGTCCTTTCTCCTTTCTCTCTCCCCTCAAGCTACCCCACCTCTCACCAATAATGCATTATAACTCACCAATAATGCACCCTAACTCACATGCAACTTACCCTATCTTCCAAAATAGTATACCCCACCCCCTCTTTCTCTCTCCTATCATATCCCATGACCCAAATACCCCCCTCTCTCTCTAAAGGGCGCCATGTCTCTTGTCTTGTAGCTAAATAACCTCCCCCACACTCACACACTCAGTTTCACTAAAAAAGGTGCCCACAGACCCATCCCCACCCGGTGGTTACCTGATTTTTCTTGTGTTCACACACATCTGCACACAGATTCACCTCTGAACACACTCCCCTCTCTTTCCTCTTGTAATTACTTTATTCTCCATGTCACCTCTCACTTTTTTTCATCCACCCATCTCTCTCTCTTAGTCTCTCTCTCATGAGACTGCTGTTCTGGCACATATACACACAACCAGACAAGTGGGCCCCACAGTCACATGGCCTATGTAGATAATGATTTCTTCATTTCTAAATTCTAGAATTTCTCCCCCCTCCTCCCCTATATAAAGAGGGGTCACCATCACACTAAATACACACACACCATCACCAAAGAGTACACTATGCACTGTGTGTGCCTAGTGCACACACACACACACACCCACACCATCACCATCACCGCAATCACCATGCTCGTCTTGAGCATGACCTCTACACCCTTGGGCTATGGAAGATGAAGGGAAACTAAATGAAGGATGATGGCCATAACCCTCGTGCGAGTCTTCGCCATCAACTCCCACCTATCTGCCATGTGCTCTACCACGCTCTCCCTTCTCATTCCCCTATCCTATGCTCCCCATTTCATCGCCTTATTCTCTAAATAAAGCTTGAGGTTTTGTGAGTATGTTTTCTTGCAATGTTTTGCCCATGTGAGGTGTGCGGAATCACCACCTAGTCTTGTGTTTGGAGTGAGCTTGTGTATGTGTGAAGGGTGTGCGGATTCGCCATCCTTTTGTGATGCTTAAGTACTAAGCCGCTATACCCCCTCCCTCACTCTCTCTCTCTCTCTCTCTCTCTCTCTCTCTCTCTCTCTCTCTCTCACTTGATCTCATTCCCTTTCCTCTTCATCATTACTCCCAAGCATCCATCTCTCTTGGATGAAAACTTTGTTATGGTGGTGTGTTGTTTGCGTCCTAGCCGCTGAAGCTAGGTGGTGCCCCCTGTTTGCTTTACCATGACAGGCTCAAGGCGCGCCATTCGGTCCCCGGTGTTTTAGAGGCCGTCGGGGTTCGGGGTTCGCTTTGCTCCCGTCAGTAGATCCACAAAAAATCTCATAGAAATACTGCACCTGTGGTAATATGTGTCGTAAACTATCTTGTCCCATGAATTTGCATGCCGTTCCAAACAAACTTGTGTTAAACACTAGGGCCCATAACACCTAGTGTGCATGATTTTAACACAAATTCATCCGAACCCGCAATTTGATGACTAGGCTTCCCACGATAACCACGTGAAAACCTTATAACAAAAGTTGGACCATAAGAGAATGTGAAAACGCAATCACTTCTAGGCACCAACAATGATACATTTTCATTATCTGAACATAGCCTACTATATATATATAAACAACCCTCCGTCAATGTTGTTTACAGAACCTGTAATCTCAACAAGTCTGTACTTAGTACCCGACAATTTTTGGCCACTGAAATTGCTCCTGGTATGATGTGCATAAAATGGTCTAATAAACAGATGTGACCAGCACCTAGGGACTCTATCGCGACACATTAGTAGTAAATAGGCACCGGTGTCAATCCCGGAGACTCATATTCTCCACATGTGGAATATGTCTGAAAGAGTGATGTCAATAAATATGACATCTTGCAAGTACAAAATGTACTTTGTGTGGAGATAACTACAAAAACTCAGCGACATGAGTGAGAGGGACCCTCATATACTTGCTCCACACTGGCTAAACTAAACTCCATGAGTTCCTAGACCATGTTGTACACCAAGTTCCCAACAACATGTGCCAAACAAATCCTACCATGGAGGTTTGAAACTGTTACAATAAGGAACGAACCCATCATGGTGTCCTGATGAACAATAAGAGAGAAAGTGACACTACTTTCCCCAATTGCCAAATTGCTATGCTCATGCCTGACCTTGTCATGTGTCTAAAGAGCAAACTGGATGAAAGCCACCTAGCTTATGCATCCCTAGTAAGTAAACTTGTTTGGAAATCAAATTGGACCAAAAACATATACTTACATTGAGGTAAATAATACCTAATACTTACCCAAATGGCCAGTGTAGCTTTCCACCTGGAAAGATACATTACCAAAATTTCTTTGACATGTGAAACACTAAAAGAGAAATTAGTGAAGATAAAGAAATTTAAACTGGTAACCCTAGGTGTTGCCTCGACAATCCGAACCCTTGGGTATATCCTGCCAATCCGAACCCTTGGGTATATCCTGCCAATCCAACTCTCTTAGTGAGAGTCTGGGAAGACCTTATTGACTACCCCGTGGCAGATTTTGAATTCCTTTTCGTGAAGGTATAATTGTGAAGAGGTCAACAAATGACCAACACCTCATATAGAGTGCTTTGTAATCACGAGTAGGGTCATACCCCTGGAAACTGTGCTTCTAGGGACACACCTAGTGTACCTCGAAATGCGAGATCCTTGGAATCTGATTCACAACTGGATCTGTGTTAGATGTAAAAGTCTATACCCTTGGGGTTTTTGTCGACAACCGTGCTATCTGAAACACTTACCTCATCCATGCATCAGGGTATAGATAAGTTTGGATGAGTTTAAGATCATTAAAAACTCAACTTGATTGTACAGTAGAAAAGGATGTAGTACGATAGCAACACAGAAACCATCAGTAATGGAAAGACTCCTGCTTGTCCATTAGAGGCAATTGGAACTCAACTGCGACGATCAATTCGATCTGAAGAGCAATCCCTGATGGATTAGAGGTAGATGGCTCGTAGCCATTCCAGATTAGATGATTCATAACCTTACAAACAAATGACTCTTAGCTTTTCAAGAAGAGATGGAGTGTAGCCCTTCCGATTACCTTACCGATTGAGAAAGGGTGTGGTAAAATCATGACTAATTTCACTATCCCTTTAGACAAGAGAGAAAGAGAATGTGTGGCTGAGGAAAAACCAGTAGGCTATTGTGATGTGTGCCTGCTACGTATGCTTTGGTGCATATTGTGCCGGGTTTGGAGCTTATCTTATAAGCCTACAACAATCGGTCTGCATGACGCTCTTTTAGAGAGAAGCCTCAAGAAAACATAAGGCACAACTTGACCTACCTTCCTTGAATGGGGTTGTTACTCGACTAGATTGACTGAATGATGGCACTTTGCCCTATGCAATGTAGACGATAAAACATGCAATATTTTTCTTTGTCCTTGACAGAGTAGTTTATGTTGTAGCAGAAGCGTACATAATGATGAGGTGAAAGCACTTTCACCATACTAGCACGCCATGCATGCAAAGCAAAACATGAAATTTGAAGCCCGTGGCTATAAGGACGGTCTCAACAGAGTGAGCCGATACCAAAAGTGTCGTGCACGATCTGGACTAGCATGAATACATCACAATTCAACATTGTGTGACAAAAAATTTGAACTGATATCTCTGTAATGTCAAATCCCAAAACCAGTGTGCCAGTGATCTTTATCTCAAATCAATGTGAATACCTGACACGTGTTAGAAGCCTTGCTTCTTATAAATTTTGTCAAAGCACTTTGCTTTGCACAATAGGAAATCATTTCCAAATGAGAAGTGTAAACTTTCAAAAACAAGAAAAACTTGAAATTGTTTGACTGTATCGCCCTGCTTTGGCCTGTTGGCCAAAAATTTCAAAGTAAAATCTCACTTGAGAATGAACTTGTAGTCTGATGTTGGTTTCCTTGCTAGAATCTGGCTCATAGACATGGATGCTGAGATAGAGAGATGTTGGATGGATCATGGGTTCTCTCTGAGCTGAGTCCATGCCGACACCCAGGGAAGTATCAAAAAGTCCCCCCAAGTGTGTATGCTCTCAGCATATCCCCGACTTTGGGAGCCACTATGCAAGATGCCTAAATGGAAGCCTTGCGTCACATAAATACTATTGTTCTCATAGCCAATAGATGTGCTGGTTGTTTTCCTTGACAAGTACGTGGCAAGTCGACTTGCTGAGACCAGTTGTCTTGAAATGCCAAAGCAAAAGCTTTCCCAAAACTCACTCTTAGCCATGTTTGCTAGCGAGCGAGAGCATATTCCAAAATTTGGAAACCTTGCTCGTGAGTAGCCGCGCATGGAGCCGTGCTCCTTAGTTGCCAAATACTGAGGACCAATATTGTAAGAAAGTCCTTAACCGTCCTCAAGTAAGTGTTTCTTGTTCTCCGTGAGATCTTGGTCTTGGCATGATATTTTTCCTATATCGAGTGCGTCTCGTAGCCACAACGCGTCTTTCGCAAGCGAGAGAAAATTCCATTGTGCAAGTTGCTTTGAGAATAGCTCCCTCTTGTGATGGCATACCACCCCGTTTGCAAGACCATGCATGATTTCATAGCGATAAAAGACATTCGCAACAAAAAGAGAAATTGATGACATACGGTAGGAAGGGCGGATTGCGACTTGCGATGTTGGTCATAGATTCAAGGATGTACCTTGACCGATGCTCACTCGCCCTCTGGAGCCATTTTTTCATTGTTGTTGCCTCAATCATCAAAAAACGTTCCATGCATAAGGTTTGATTTCCGTGCCTCGGCTGGTGCAACCTTGGTGACTGTATTGACTGCGGCGATTATGTGTTGAGGATCTTGAATGCCTTGCATGCCGTGGGGACCGCCTTAAGCCCGCCGTGCATGCTTTGCATGCCGAGAAGCATGTATGCCTTGCATGGGAGGATTCATTTAGGGTTGTCCTTTGGGTGCCTATTTTTGAACACCAAACTCAAAAAAATTTAAAAAAAGAAAAAAAAACATGTGTTGTGTCTATAGCGATGGCGGCGCCCTGTGCATGGTTTCGTCGCGCTCCTGTTGAGCCTACTCTCAGAAGCTATCGTGCAAGGTGTTGTGGTGCTCTTGTGCATGCAAGGGAACCTTCCCTCACCGACCTCACCACTGTCGAGTCCCTGATAGCCTTGGGTCCTATGAGACAGACACCGAGAAAGGACAACGGATGGACTGGCATGTGGTTCTCCTCCCAACCTCCCTACTTATAGCCCTTGGCCCTTGCAAGTAGGTCCCCTTAACTCATGCCTGGCCCTTGGCTCCTAGCCATACTGAGCCATTCAGTCCTTGGCGCTTGGCATGTTGCCCGGTCCTACCATTAGTATGACATTACTCCCCCCTTGGAGAAGCGTTTTTGTCCTCGAAAACACAAGTGGTGGTATCTTCATAAGAACACTAATTTTTTCCATCGTGGCATCTCTCATGGATCCAACTGTTCGTTGGATCGGAACCTGCCGGTTTAGTGGGAGGTGCAATGAAATCAAGATAACATCTTGATTTTTCCACATTGTTGTCCCTGTGCAACCGTCTTGATTAACCGACCCATAACCAACATAGCGTGGAACTCCATTTAGAACTCACTTGAGTATGCTAAACGAGTTATCACAACTAAAAGGTGTCTAAATGCATACCCAGGTTTCAAACTTTCTGAAGATACTGGAACGTGCAATAAGACCTCTTCTCAATTGTCCATGAAAGTAACATGCTGATATACTTATCAACACCAACCAAGTCCTTGACTTGTTGTTGTTTCTTGTCAGTAACCAAGCTCATCCAAACTGATGATCAAGGTTGATAACCTGAGAGTAATAGGCAGAGAATAAAACTATTCGTAACATGCCTTTCATCATGCAAAACAAACTCCCAACCAGAAGGGTAACCGATCCGATTGTGTCTCTTCTTGCTAACGTATGCACTTAGCATTTCCTTTAGCGTGGTTAACTAACGTATGCGCTTAGCATATCCTTTAGTACTAAATAGAATGCTTGTAAGCTGCCCATCCAACGGGGGACGAATAGCAGAGAATAAGAGTGAAGTGCTTTCCCCAATCAATTACAAACAGTCTTCCATGACTAATGATAACCTACGACTCACCAATTGAGGTTCCAGTCATATACTTGATGTGAATCTGATCAAAGAAAACTCATACAATTTAGATAATCCAATCACAAACACCCATAATCAACCATTATCGTGTATGCTCGGTGTGAACTCATAGTAAATCTGCAAGAGAGATTGCACTTGTAATGCAAAAGGGTGCAGAAATAATAAAGTCCAAAAATTTGCATGCCGCTGCAAATACATCTGTGTTAAACACTAGGGCCCATAACACCTAGTGTGCATGCATTTAACACAAACATATTTGAACCGCAATTCCATGTCGAGACTTTCCACGGTACATACAGGAAAACCTTGCAATGAAAGTTGGACCATAATAGAATGTGAAAACTCAGTCACACCTAGGTAGTACCAACCATGAGACATTCTCATTAATATAGCACACTTGGGCTATTTGCAGAAACAACCATATGTTTTGTGGTGGTTTCACCTCATTTGTAATCGCAACAAGTCTGTACTTAGTACCCGATAATTTTTGGCCACTGAAATTGTTCCTGATATTTTGTGCTCCCAATGGTCTAACAAACATATGTGACCAGCACCTAGGGACTTCATCGCAACACATCATTAGGAATTAGGCGCCACTGTCAGTCCCAAAGACTCATATTCTCCAGATGTGGCATATGTCTCAAATAAGGATGTTGGAAAAAAGGACATCCTTCAAGTATGAGATGTACTTGTGTGTGGAGGTAACTGCAAACACCCTGCGACGTGAGTGAAAGGGACCCTCATTATCATTGCTCCACACTGGCTAAACCGAACTCCGTGAGTTCTAGCCCATGTTGTATCCCATGTGATGTGGAGATCCAATTTCTCCAAGTAGTCCCCCATCTTGCTCCTAACAAATTCATTGAGCTCTTGAGGTATCATGGGCAGCTTCACTACATTTCCCTCTGGATCTTTCAATACTCTTTGGTAGATTCTCAGATCATTGGTTTCTAGCAGGTCATCTTGAATCCAAGTGCTTGTGGGCTTGAGGGTTCCCTCTGGGATAACAAAAGGCTCCACTTCTTCTAAGTAGTCCTTGATAGTCATCCTCTTCTTCTTTGCAGGTGATTTTGTGGCTGCCATGGATCCTGTTGCACTCAGTAGTCCAAAGTTAGCGTTTTTTACAGATTAGCTAATAAACTAAGTTCTGACTACCCAAATTACTTGAAAATTGAAATAAGAACTCAAAAGGGACTAGGGAAACCCTGCATGTGCCCACAGTAGATTGTTGGCTGAAAAATAAGCATGTAGACATCCTACGCGTAGGATGTCTACCTTCTCCGATTTTGGTGAAACTTGACAGGCTTGTGGCCCTTGAACTATGCAACATGGCTATGTACTTGGAATTTGGTTTGGACATTAAAAAGTGCAATTTTGAGTAGATTTAGGCTTTTGGCTCACAAATTGGGTAGGATGTCCTAAACAGGTGGCAAATGATATTCAATTGGGTTGAAATTTGATATATAGGCTTCTTATACCATGTAAAAGGCTCCCATGAAGTCAATTCCTACACAGAAGGTCAATATAACATTGGAGACATCGTACGTGTAGGATGTCTATTTTCTCAGAATGACTTGAATTTGGTTCTGTGGGTAGCCTTTAGCATGTAGAACATGGCCCTACTCTTAGATTTTGATTTGGATAAGCATTGCTGTGGTTAAGAGCATGTGTAGTGTTTTTAGGCTCAAAAAGTGCATCTTGGAGGTTTTGGGGGCCAAATGTGATTTGTTTGGATTGAAATTTAATATATGAACTTGTGAAGATGTAATAAAGATATCTGGAACTCAAAAACACTAGGTGGAGGTCAAATAGGTCATTTAGACATCCTACGTGTAGGATGTCTATTTCATTAATTTTCATATCTGACCCCACAGTTAGCTTGGCAATGTGCTAATGAGTATATTGTGAAAGTTTCATGTGATATGGACTAGTTTTGGTAGGTCTATGACCCATCATTGCCTCTATGCTCTGACTTTCCGTTTTCTGATGCATATGAGGTCAACTCTTGTCCAAATGTGATGAAACTTGATGGCTAGCATGTATAAGCTAAGCAGAAGCTATGTATGAGGTGAGATGTTGAGTTTGGTTCCCAAACACGGCCTTGAGACATCCTACGCGTAGGATGTCTCCTGATGAATTTTTTATGAGAAATGCTTCTGGTACATGCCCTGAGCCCCCGTGAGTCCCCTTTAAGCCCTATTTCAATAAAAAAGTCAAAAAGATAGATATAAACTCCCTGTTTGGCTTTCAAAGCCTCTGAGCTGTTTTTTGACTCTTGGAGTGCTTTTCAGCGACGATGAAATTTCTTGATGTTAGTCTCCATAGCTTCATGGTTCCTTGGGGATCCTTGCCATATGGTTTTTGTTGGCTTTGGCTTCACCGGAGCTCCGTTTGGAAATTTGTCGCTCTGGAAGCGCCCGTGGTTGCATTTGCATGCCGTCGATGATTTGTGGTGGTCTACCACCATAGGACTTGGTTGTTGATGGTCTAGGCAAGCCGCTCGTGAAGTTTGGTGGCAAACGGACATCCGGTTTGGCCGTGAGAGCTAGTTGACGCTTTGTGTGTCTGATGCCGTTTCTGAAGCTTAGTCCCACTTCGGGTCGCCTTATGGCCATGTGGGCTATATAGACTTGTAGAGCATGTCGAGATGCTCCTACCCATGAGTTTTGGTAGCATTTGGGCGACTTTCCACCGATTTACCACTTGGTGGCCTCTTGCAGGGCTCTAGAAGTTAGGGTTTTTCCCAATCGTTTTTTGCCGCCTTTGTGCATTCAAGAGTGGTCTCCTATGCTAGGGTAAACCGCCTATGGAGCCTTATTGCTTTTGGGTTAGCCGTTAGGTGGCCACCTCTACCTGTAGGTCTCTACTGCACGTTTCTCGTGTGAACCCTACACTAGTTTTCGCGACAAAACATCAATCATATGCGAAAAGCTCAAGGTGGTGAGCCTACCTCTCATATCTGGAGCCTCGCGGGTGGTCGTGTGCGTCGTAGAAGCAGCTGGAATTCCGGTTCGCTCTAGGTGGCAAGAGCTCTCTCTCAAGAAGGAAATAGTAGAAATGAGCTCTAACACTAGAATGGTAACCTAACAGGACATAAAAGTGTCCTTTCAGGGTTTTGGAAAAAAATTCCAAAACCATAGTAGATCCACTCATTTTGAAAAATCCTTTCATGAGCTTATAGTTCAATAACTACTACATATGGGAAAAATGAGAAACTTGTAATTTTTCTCATCCCTTGGTCACTACAAGCCTCCAAAGTTGATGGACCAGTGCATTTTGCCCAAAACATCAATTTCTTACGGTTGATTGCATATAAATAAGAGTGGGGATTTTTGTAGGACATGAGATAAAATGCCCCGTTAACTTCAGTGGGTTGGTGAACAAAACATATATTGGTTGCTTTTACCTCACCATTGTTTTTTTGGGCAAAAAAAATAGGTACAAAAAAGTTGCATTTTTGCCATTCTGCGGACCTATCATCAAAGTTTCTATAGTCACGCTCAATACAGATACTATATAAATGTTTTCTTAGTTCCCTTTGGGCCTTTGGATTGAAAAGGAGCCATGGAGATGTCAAAAGGATTATGGATCTCTTAAAATTGGAACTTTGGGGGCAATCATAAAGTACTAAATACAGTAAACATGAAAAAACTGGGTTTAGCATTATGACCTCTAGAAACCCATAGAAACTACTCAATATCTAGCCAAGTTTGTAGTCTATGATTAGATATGGTTACTACCTACAAAATACACACAATTGGCCTAAGAAACTAGCAATATTGAGAAAGTTATACTTGCTACTCTAAAATGTATTGTATTCTTCAGCAATAAAAAAACTCAACCATCATCATATACTATGCTATATAGCATATTAGGTCCCCCAAAACTCAAGGAAGATTAGCTTTATGTTATACATTACACTTACACAATCAAAATTGAATTTGGATATCAAGAAAGCCACCAAAAAAATCATAAAAGTGCTAATTTTGGCCAAAAAAGAGGATTATGCAATTCTTGTAAATTGGTCATAACTTTCAATTTTTACACTTAGCTCTCCCTACAAGCATCAAAACATGTTGAGAACTATGAAGGCCTAACCTCTAGCCATCTAAACCTCACAAACATGAAGTTTAGAGTGGTATAGTTGCCAAAAATTGAAAAAAAGCCAAAAACAGAACCCGTTTTTTCACACAGTTTAGGTTCAAAAATGTTGTGCAAGAGTAAGGTTAATGGTGAGATTGATACTTTAAAAAAAATCCTAAGTTTTTTTCAGCTCATAATTCAACTTTGTGGATATATAGCACCTAGAAATTCATTTTCATACTCTTCAAATAATTCAAGCAAAATGGTCACTTAACAGGACACAAAAGTGTCCAAGGACATAAAAGTGTCCCGTTACCATTCTAGTGCTAAGTGAAGTGAAACAATCTTATAATGGGGGTCCCCGAACCGCTTTCTATGAAATTTGACATGTGCTCCCAACTTCTTGCGAGATGCGGTTTAGGCTCGAAAAGTTCTTGATTTGGACTCCGTTTGCCCAGTTTCCAAGAAATTTGACATTTCGATGAAAATCTGGCCAAAACACGCCTTCCGCTCCATTCACATAATTGCACCCCCATTGTACCATAGGTTGTCCTATAGTCACCGATTATCTCCATATTTTTTGTTTTTCATTACGACTGTATTTCGATAATTAGTAAAATTAAAAAGAAAATAGCAAATTAAACCCATAAAATCCCCCAAAATCATAATAACTCAAAAAGAGTTTACCAATATTTTGCCCGAAAAATGGCTATTTTTACATATATACACACACCTAGGGGCCTCATTTGGCATTTGGCCCCATATACTTGTAGATTCGTGCTATATAAGGGCATATGTACTTAGGTTAGTCCATAAAATTTCGCAATCAAATGAAAACCATTCAAAATAGTCAAAAAGCATGCCCTTTTTTGCTCTTTTGACCTTCATTGGGTTCGCATTGAGAATGTCTCCCCCCCTCCTAGTCGGAGTCCTCCCGGACGACAAGGTATCACCTCGGGGTATGTGCAGTGCATGGGTTAAAAATTGTGCTAATGCGCGGCCTTGTAATGTGGCCCTATTTGATGCATACTCAGTCAATGCATGGAAAAATCAATGCTGTGCGAGAGGAGGGAATAAGCAAGATGCTTATTGGCATTCGACATCGAGGTTTCCTGTTTGTTGTTGATTTGGTTGGCGGATTTTCTTTGCAAGTAAAAGTTGTAACTCTACAGCTCTCTGTTTGATCGTCTTTCTTGCAAAAGTCGGTTGGTTTGCCGCTACTGTCGATATGGCCGTGGTTGTCTTCGTGGAGAGAATTGTCATGGCTGAATTGTCCTTAGTCTTTTTCTCTTTTGCTTGCCATTTGTAGCTTTGTTTTGGAGGTTTTTGTAGGTTTATTGCCACGTCCGTGGTTGTCATTGTTGTTTTGCTGATTGGCACCCACATAGATCGGTTTGCCGATTTCATATGTAGTGTGTGTCTGCATGCTGGTGTTTCTTGTACTGAAGGGAGTTCCTGTTGCTTTGGTTTTGGGATCCAAATGCGAGTTGAATTTAGTTGTTACTTAGCATTCTCTTTGGGATCCATATCTTTTTTATTCCCGTGGTTGTTGGTTGAACTGTGTTCTTCTTTTGACTTCTGTTGTTGTATTGTGGCTTGTATGCCATGTCACCTCTATCCTTTTGTACCCATACTTGTTTTTCACGTGTTGCTAACCTTAATCTATTCACCGTGGTCTGTGTTGTCTTATTTTTGTAGTGAACATGGTTGGCAGTTCCTTGGTTGTTCTCCATGGGTATCGTGTTGTTCTTTATTGGCACCCATCCTTTTGTTTCTTTATCCAGTGATTGTGGTGCTGTCATTTGGTTCTTCTGGGTTTGCTGAGCAAAGGCTACCACCTGTTGTTCTTGTGCATGCTGAATTTTGACTATATCCGAATTCCAATCTATCTGCACATTAAACTCTTTCTGCCAAGGTTGTCCCAACAATATGGGGTGTAGTGTGCTCACATCCTCAACTACGTAAAACTTGTGGGGGTAAATATATTGATGCATTTGTACATGCAATATAGTCCAGCCCAATGTTCCTAGCGAATGTGATGTACTACTTTGCAGCACTTGTGGAGTAGGATGTAGGTGATCTTTGGGCTTGAGATGTTTATATAATTTGTAAGAGATCAGATTTTCTTGAGCTCCAGAATCAAGCAATGCTATCCATTCAACTTGATTGCTACCCACTTTGACTGTAATTATTGGTTCCACTGTGTCTTCAACAAAATTCGTTAATCGAATAGCATTTATTTGCAACGATGATCCACTTTGTTGTTGTTGTCGTAGAAGCCTTCTTTTTGCAATGCGTTCTTTTGCTTTTTCTTGGGCTTCTTCTCGTACCCTCTGTTTCTCCTTCATCCGTTGTTTTTCTTGATGGATTTGTTGGAGCATATCCTGTGTTAGTGGTAAATGATACTTTTTTAACCGACACCCACCAATTTGGCATTTCTTCTCCTGCCAATGTAACAAGTTTGACAGCTCCACCTTGTGATAAGTCACTAATCACAAAGGGTCCCATCCCTCGCTTTTTAAGTTTCTTGGCATGTTGCTTCAAAGTATAAACAAGTACATAATCACCTGTTTTGAACTCTTTCGTACGCACATGCTTGTCAAAAAACTCTTTTTGTCTTCTCTTTTTAGCATAGATCGAAGCTACAACTCTCAGTTGAAGTTCATCTAGCTTTTCAAGATCATCTATTCTTGAAGAGAGCTCATGCCCTGTCCATTCTAAGCTTTTCGCTACTCGTAGAGTTGGAACTAAAAACTCTATGGGTAATATAGCGTTTAGACCAAACACCATGTTGTACGGTGTTGTTCCGATTGATGTTTTGTAAGCTACCCTGTATGCCCATAGTATTGAGTGTAACTGCTGATCCCTGTCCTTGACTCTGATACAATTTTAGTCAAAACAGTACATAATGTTTTATTTGTGGCCTCAGCTTTTCCATTTGCTTGTGGATGATATGGAGCAAATTTTCTATGTATGACCATGAATTCCTCTACCAGATATTCAATGACTTCATTAAGAAAATGGGTTCCTCGATCATTGACAATTTCAATTGGTAATCTGTATCATACAAAGACATTCTCATACAAAAATTGTGCAGTGGTTCTTGTGTCTGCTTTTTGTGTTGCTTTGGCTTCCGCCCATTTTGTGCGATAGTCCGTAGCCACAATGATATATTGGGTATGGGTGCGATATGCAGGGGGTGAAATAGGCCCCACAAAATCAATGCCCCATTTTGCAAATGCCCGTGCTCCCATCATTGGCTGTAGTGGCATCTCATCTCTCTTTATCTGCACCTTAGTTCGTTTACATGCATCACAACGCTTTACAAACTCCTCGGCATCCATGTGCAATGTAGGCCACCATATTTCTGCGGTTAAGACAATTTTTGTCGTTTTATCGCCTGAAAAATGGCCTCCACTTATTCCTCCATGTGTGTGTTCTAGAATCAGCAGGTATTCGCTTTCATTTGCACAGATTCTAAGTTGATTGTCCTTTACTCACTTGTAGAGTTGATTTCCGATTAAATTAAAGTCGCGAGCCTCCAGATCTATAGCCCTTTTTCACGCTTTTGTTATGTTTTTAGGAAATGTCCTTGTTGTTAAGAAATAAATGATATATTGACTCCATGCAGGTGCAACGTTTACCTGAAACAATGTCGCGTGATCCACCGGTCGTTTGGCACTACATATAGTACAATTGTTAACATAATTATGTGTGTCAGCATACATAGTTGGCCAATAAACTCCTAATTGTTTCACTCTTTGGTGTGTTTTCATTGTTAAACAATGAAATGCACAATCCTAGATGTGTGCTTCTTCAAGATAACACTCGAATTCCTCTAGATTTATACATAATCGTAGAATTTGGTCCGAGCCTAGATGGTACAGTTGTCCTATGATCAACTGAAAGTTTTTTGTTTGTCGAAATGTTTGTTGTTTGGATCTGTCTTTCTTGTTATCAAATCTACCTCCAAAGGAAAGAATGCCAACAATTTCCTGAGACCATTTGGGTATCATTTCAATATTGAAAAGATAAGCATAAGGTATGTCATCGTCTACTCCTTCAGGAGCTTCCCCGTTTTGCAGCCTTGAAAGATGATCCGCCCGTAAATGAGTTTTACCCTTTTTTACTACCACTGTGAAGTCAAACTCTAGCAATATAATAAACCAGCGTACAATTCTTCAAGTATCACATGGTTTATTTACTAGATACAAAAGAGCTTGATGATCTGTGAAGAACACAAATTTGTTTGCAAGCAAGTAATGCCGAAATTTCTTTACAGCATAAATCATTCCTAATCCCTCTCTTTCAATGGTGGTGTAGTTCTTTTCTGCACTATTTAGTTGTCGGCTCGCATAACAAACTGGGAAATTCATTGTTTCGTCTCCAGGTTGAGCTAGAATACTCCCAATTGCACATGCAGATGCATCAATGTGAACATGGAATATCTTTTCCCAATCTGGTGCTTTAAGTACAGGCGGCGCTGATATAAGGTTTTCCTTAAGATTTTGGAATGATGTTTCACACTCCTCAGTCCAGTCGAAACTAACTAATAAAGGATACAGAGGTTGTGCAATGACTGCATACATATATATGAATCTTCGATAATATCCGCACTGTCCCATGAAGGATTGTACTATTTTGGCATTATTAGGCCTATGAAAGTCTACTATGACTCTTATTTTGTCTTGGTCAGTGGTTATGCTATTTCTTGAGACAATATGTCCTAAGATGCGGACTTGCCTAACCATAAAAATGCACTTTTCCGGGTTGAGACAGATTCGATATGTTCTGCACTTCTCGAATACCTTTTGTAAATGGTCAATATGTTCTTCTCGTAGAAGAGAGTGGACACAAAGATCATCCATATATATTTCTAAGAATATTCTTAGGTATTCTTTGAACGCATGAGTCATTAAACTTTGGAAGGTAGCTGGGACATTGGTTAGGCCAAAAGGCATAACTCTATACGCATATATTCCCCACTCTGTTGCAAATGCTGTTTTGTGTTGATCCTCTATTGCAATTGCCAATTGGTTATACCCTAAAACCCATCTAGAAAGGAATAAGACCGTTTCCCAGCCACCCTCTCAAGCACATGTTCTGTGATCGGCAAGGGACAATTATCCCTTATTGTGGCTGCGTTCACTTTTTTGAGGTTCACACACACACACACACGCAGCTTTCCGTTCTTTTTGGGGACAACCACAATGGGTGACACCCAATCTGTATGCTCGATTTCATAGATGAATTCAACATCCATCATCTTTTCAATCTCGTCTTTGATTCGTTTAGCAAATGTGTCATTATATGTGTAAGGACGTTGTTTGCTAGGTTTGGCATCTGATTTCAACGGAATTGTATGTTGGAATATCGATGGATCAACTCCTTTGAGGTCTTTGTAGGACCATGCAAACACATCTTTATACTTCTTGAGAATTTGTGTTAGCAGTTCTTCTTCTTCAGACTCCAAATCAGTTGCTATATAGACAGGCTGAGGCTCTTCGCCGGGCGCAGCGAGGTCTATCCGTTTTGCATTTTCCGGCCCATCGTAAGAATCCTGGTTTATTCTTTCCCTTATTGGTGGTGTCATTATGATTTTTCTGTCCTGGATGGTGAAATTTTTATAGTGGGATGGTACATTCATGTTTCCTTTTTCTGACTCCTCCTTACCATCTTTTTCTCTCTCAGTAGTCCATACCTCTCGTAGCGACCGTTTCAGTTCTTGGTATTTCTTTACGCTCCATTTTGGTCCATTCTAGATCTTTTGTCTTTTCCTGTTTTGATTGTTGAGATTTTCTTGATTTTATTTTTGTTTTAGTCTTCCGTGCTTGTTTTATTTCTTCATGCGTCCTTTCCCTTCGAACTCTTGAGAATCTTCCTGATATTTGGTCTTTTACACAATCCTCTGCCTTGACAAGCACGAGATAGTGAGTTTTATCTTTTATCATGGGCATCAGGTTCTCTCTAATTTTGTTTTCTGCTCTTTTTTTTCTATAGCGTTCCTGGCGTCTAGGGTGCTGATTTGCAAAATCATATAACTTGATATTCGTTGTTGTCTCCCCACGTTCGCTTGAGCTGTCTGAACACTCGTTATCTGCATCGTTATTTAACTCCAGATGCTCAGAGGAGTCATAAGACTCTTCTTGTTTTGGTGATTCTACATTCACATCTCCTGCTGGTATAAGGCTTACCATGTAATAGGGTAGCACATCATAGCCATCCTTATCGAAAAATTTTATCGTTGGGCTATCTATAATGGTACAGACATCCAATGTTGCTAGTATGTGTTCCCATTCCAGAGGTTCTAAGGCATCTTCAGGAAAAGGTTCCGAAATGTAATCCTTGTCCTCAATAGCTCTTTCTAAGACGCATTCCTCTCTTTTTAAGCTCCCACAATGTGAAGCTCCACACATCCATAGCTCTTTTTTTGCCCTAACCATGTGGGAGTTCGGACCCTGCCAATGTAGCTGAATCAAACTGTTCCAGTAGTGTCTGGTTCACATCTTTGTAACTATGGTCTTTTAGGTATATTTTGGTTGTAGTTTCGCCATGTCCGAGGTATATGTGGTCGTAACCCCAATCCTGGACCATCTTTAATTGTCTCATGAATGGTCTTCCCAAGATGATCTCGTAATTGCTCTTTTTGTCGAAATCAACTATTGCAAATGTATGCTCATACTCGATTCCGCAAGAGGTGACACTTACTTTTTCTAAAAGTCCTAGAGGCTTTTCCATGAACCCATCGCCAGTTGCAATTTCATTCTGGTAGCTCTCAAAGCCGGTTTTCCCCATTTTTTCCAGATTTCCTTAGTGGCGATAGCGACTCCTACTCCACTGTCAAGAATAGCTTTGGAAACTAGTCCTTGGAATTCTATTGGTAGTGTGGTATTTCCATCTTCTCCCTCGCATATTCTCCAACCTTGTTTAAAGGTACTGGCCTAGTGTTTAGTTGAGGCTTGTCCAATTCTCTGATCCTTTCTTGAAGCTTTGAGGTGGGGTCTTTTACTCCAAATTTTTCTAAGCATTTGGCTACGGTGGTCCACATGTTTGGTCGTAACCTCAGCAGTTCGGCTAATGTGATTGTGCATGCCACAGGGGTGGACAATAACTCAATCAACCCTTGTGAATCCATTACTAGGTTGGAAGAAAGTCTTTGAGATGGGATTACTCTCACCTCAGACTTAGCTTCATACTTCCCTAGGTAAGAGGGTAGAGTTTTTAGCGAGTCTGGTTGGCTGTGCCCCGAACTAATTGAACCCTGGTCTCCCCCTTGTGAATGCATATCAAAATTCATTTGTGATCTTGCCTCAAATTCTTCAATGGGAAGTAAGATCTCATTTTCCTCCTTTCTCATGCTATTTATTTGGTGGCTCGTCCTGTTAGCTTCATTGGCTTCCTGGATTTTCTTGCACAGGTCATCTAAACTCTTACAATCCTTACCCATTTCTACCAATGTTTTAGGCTGGAAACCATCAATTGTCTCATCTATTGTATTTGGCACTATGATAGGTTCTCTCCTAGACTCAGAGGCAGTCCTGATTCTCTCCTTCGTGTCTACTTGTTTCTCTAGAGTTGTTTTGATAGGAGTTGGAGCTGGTACCTCGTGCCAACTTGCAGGTTTATCAAGCGGGTTTTCTATCAAGGATTGGGCTGTCTCAATCATCTTTCGACACATTTTCAACCTCTGTTTTTCTATTTTTGCATATGGATAAGTCATCCGTCTTTGATCTTGGGTTTGGTTGTTTTTGAGTCTGGCTTCGTATGCTTTTAAAAGTGCATCTAACTCCTCATTTACTTTTTCTGCCAGCACTGATCCTCATGATCCTGTACTTTTGGGTTCTACTATTTCCTTGGGCCCTATGGTTGCCGCAGTGTGTGAGCTTAGACTAGTTAGATCCTCTAACCGCTCTAATCTATCCTTTGTGTGTTTTAACTCCTCGGATAGAGCCGTTTGCTCTCGTTCTCTCCTGGCTCTCATACGCGCCTTTCTAGCTTTCTAAGTGCTTCTCTGATTTTTCTTTTCTGCACTTGGGGCATCGATCTTTGGCTCTTCAATTATGGGTTCATTTGTCATTCTTTGAGCTTGGACTCGTGTCACTACCTGAATAGGTATTACTGTCTCATTTTTTGACCCTCCACTGGAAGGCACTGCTTCCAGCATGTTGAAAGTAGTTTTTGCTCCTTTGCTTGGGTTCTTAGGGCAATCAGGAATCAAATGAGTAATTCCACACTTGGTGCAATATGCGTTGACTCTAATGATTTCATCATGAGAACAGTCTCTTAGCCAATGGTCTCCACCATACTTGTAGCAGGGTCCCTTAGGTTGTTGAGGTGCTCCTTGAGCTCCTCTTTGTTGGTATACACGCCTCTGCTCTCCCATGCCTCCGTTTTCTATGAACAACAATGTTCGTTCATCCAAGCTATATCTTCCTTCTCCTGCTGCCTGTGCAACTGTTGGTGGTCCTGTACTTCCCATCATGCTCCAAGGTTCTGGCGTTGGGGGTTCTTCCAGTGGATAATAGACAGGATTTGTAGCATATCCATTGAAATCTTTGTAATATGCATGCATAGGCACCAAAGCCTTCTCTTCTGGTTCGTTTACTGTTGATGTGTATCTTATGCCGACTGGTTGTAATCCTGGTAGGGGTGGTTGTTGCCCCAATACTGGTTGTGGTCTTTCTACACCTATAGGTCCTGGTAGGTTGCCTGCTTGATACCTAGGCATCGGTGGAAGTTGAGGAGATGCTACCTGAACTTGGGGAGCATATGGTCGCTCTCTCACATATCCCTTGTTATAATAACATTCCTCCGTCACATGGTTTTTCCATTTTTGTTCAATAGCACACCACTTCAGCTGTTTAGCCTGAGGCTTGGCATACATTTTAATTTTTTTAGCACTTCCTCCACAAGCTGCTCCTGGCTTACAGGTACTTCTCCTTTCGGTGCTGTCTTAGCGGACTTGCTTCCACTTTGTTGTGAGGATGAATCATCATCAAGATCCTTGAAGTCACCCTCCTTGTAGACCGAACAATTGTCTACAAGGTAAAGAGCCTCCTTATTTAACTCATTTAACGTCGTGCTCCTCTTCATATGTAAGTCCTTCTGGAGATTTGCGTTCCTTAGTCCTTAAATAAATATAAGCATAAGTCTGGACTGAGTTGGCAGTTCTTCCACAGGACAGAACTTCACATATCTTTTTAGTCGTAGGGCTGCCTTTCCCACAGATTCCCCTTCTTTTTGTTTGAATTTATGGATTTGTGAGACTGTATTATGAGCTATCCCCCTTTGTGAGAATTCCTCAATAAACTTGTCAAACACCTCCTCCATAGACTCAAAGTCTCTATGCTCCACAAAGTCAAACCAAGTAGCAGCATCCTCCTCTAGGGTAAGTCTAAAACCTGCAAATTGGGTAGAGAAGTCTAACACCTCTTCAGCTCTAATTACACGCATAAAGGCTGCTACATGATCCCTAGGATCTTTGTTTCCCGTGTATTTCTTGTTTCCCCATTTTTGCACCTGAGAAGGTCTTATTCTACGATGGTCTACAAATCTCATCATTGGTTCTTCTCGTCCTACTCGATATACCTCCTCTCACCTTCGATAGTGGGAGAGTTCCTCTCCCAGAGGTGCCCCTAAGCCATAATTTCTGATGGTTTTTGCAAGAGGTGGTTCATCTCTTCGAACTCGTTCTATGGGTTGT
The DNA here is from genome assembly GCF_014529385.1 of Adiantum capillus-veneris. Taxonomy (NCBI): domain Eukaryota; kingdom Viridiplantae; phylum Streptophyta; class Polypodiopsida; order Polypodiales; family Pteridaceae; genus Adiantum; species Adiantum capillus-veneris. Next base: position 110,443,231 of record NC_140943.1, on the reverse strand, counting down.
CTTCCAGACTCTGTAGACTCTTGAGTTTTTGGTTTAATCTCGCCTTGATACTGTGAATAGAGTGGTGGTTCTTGTAAATCTCTTAGCCCTCATGTAGCTGGATAACCATCTCGGTTTTGGTCTTGTTCTAATGTCGCACTTTGTCGAAGCCATGCCTACAATGATGGTTGGGTTGCTTGTTGGTTTTGGTAGTTGAACGTCTGTTCTCGGTTAGAATGTGAGTTCGCGTCGTACTCTTTTGAAAATAGATTTGTCGACTTGCTAGGGGTATAGGTGAATCTTGGCACTTCTTCGGGGGCATATGTTGATATTTCTGGAACTGTTGCCTTTTCTACCTCCTTTGGGAGGATTCGTTTGTATTCTCGCCCGTACTTGTCAACGAAAATGATATCCTTCCCCATAGCAATTTCATGAGAGAATAAGTAAAGAACCTTGTCTTTGCTTAATTCGTTTGGGTAGGGTTCTTTGCATAAAAAATAAGAGATTACTCCCTCGCTCGCATGCTTGTAAATTCCCACATTCTCATTATAGGTAGAGACCATGGTTGTTTTTTTATCATACATAAAAAGAGCTCCAGGTCGATCAATTTTTGGAGGCGGTTCCTTGAGTTTCTGAGACCATTTTTCCTTTTGCCACATTATCTCCATATCTGTTGTAATCCTCAGGATTACTAACTTTCAGATAGTGGTTCCCCTTTTCGTCTCGGAATCTATCTCCATCATCATAGACTCGAATTATCTCCAGTCTCTGAGCAAGTCTTTCTTCTATACAAATACACTTGCGTCCCCGATAGTCAGAATAAACTAGGGCTCCCCTAGAGTTTGTTCCTTCTAAGAATATTATAGTGAACTTGGCATCGTTCAAAGGGTTTTGGGAGGTACTTCCTCCTAGCATTGGTCCTTCATCGAAGAAACCTCCTGGCTGTTGACTACCCATCATGAAGAAGGACTTATCTGATGAAGTGTCAGTATCACTATCCTCCTCAATGATCGTTGCTAATGGATCTAGCCTTGCTTGAGTTACACTCTCCTCAATGGACACTAAGCTACCCTGATCACCTGCCACTTTTTGATCTTTAGGAATGTGTCTTTCTGATCTTAAATTCATCAAACTTAGCAATGTAATTTATCACAAATCCAACCACTCACCTGGCAAAGGTTCAGTTCCGCACAACTTCTTGCCTTGCCGCTGAATAGGTGTACACAAGCGTTTAATTTTGGCAATCGAATCAAAGCATTTAACCCCTAGAGGTGGACTTAGTAATGATTGGTATAACTGGAGGGTTAACCTCAAAAACTACTGTACTTTATACACTTAGGTTGTTCTTGGTTTGGTCTGCTAATCTGGAACTGTACTTCACTCGAATGTTTGTCAGTTTAGAGGGAAAGTCTTAATTCAGTCTTTGCTCCGTCAAAAGGTCAAACAAGGTCCAATTTCACTTCTGAAAGAAGTTATGGAACTCTTAAGTCAATTGGAACATCACTCTATGTCCACAGTCAGATTTTCACTTCACTAAGCCCCCTGTAGACATCCTACGTGTAGGATGTCTACCTGCTCTATTTTGGCTGAATTTTGCACTATAGATTCCCCTTGATGTGCTGAGTCCACAGTTGTTTTTACTTTTTGATTTGGACACCTATAAGCTGGTCAATTGATCAGAAATTTGTTCCAGCAGCCTGACATTGGTCTGACCAGTCAAATCAACTCCAATTTGGACCAAAATTGACTAGGAGGCTTGCCTCAGGATATACAACACCTTGCTATGCCTATAGTCAGTTTTTGACTTCAATATCATGCAATAGACATCCTACGCGTAGCATGTCTAACTGCTCAAAATTGCTTCAAATGCAAACCATAGACTCCTCCTAAGGTGTTGATCACTTTGGTATGCTCAAAGTTGGATTTGGAGTGCTAAATCACTGTGAACTGTTTGACCCCAAACTTGAGCCACAACTTCCCCTTGATGTCAGCAACCCAATGCTATGCTTAGATTTTAGTTTGGATTTCAAAAGACCCCAATTTTAGCTATCCTAGCCCTTTTCAATCAAAAAATGCTAAAGTCTACTTAAAACCCAATTTTCTCTCCCAATTGAGATGAAACCTTTCTCATGCACTCAATAAATCATGTAGATCATGCTCCTGAAGCCATCCTATGGTTTTGGTCTTAAAATAATGCCTTGGCACAATTTGGGTAGGATGTCTGGCAATTTTCTTTCTTTTGGCCTTACCCTGTCAAGATATGGTCAAACTTCCACTTTCCAGGTGAAAATAGGGTAAAACCTACCTTCTAAACATACTGGTCAACTCAGATTTTCAAAATTCTCACTAGAACACCCTGTAGACATCCTACGCGTAGGATGTCTACTGGCTTAAAATTTAATTTTTTTCTGACAGAAGTACTCCCTATGCTCTGCAGCTCTCTCAGAAATAATCACAGAAACTTTTGAACTCCACTTCAGCTTCTATACACTCTTTTCCGTCTTTTACAACTCTTTGATGAGCCTAACAGCAAATATAAACATGCATGAAGTGCTCCAGATCATAAATCATGATGTCCTACTTACCCTACTCCTACTCATCATGTGAGATGGTGATTTTGGTGTCTCGGCTGCTTACTGGCCTCTCTGGACTCTCAAGATATCCGTTCACCACCTCTACCACTCCAACTCTTACTCTCTACACCACAACTTAACTAATACCTAAAACTACCTAAGTCTACCTGAGTCGAAGGATCTAGGCCAGACACTCGTCTCCCTAGACTCCTCCTAAGACCTAGAGAGTCCTCCACCCTATGATCCTATCTAAATGTAAAACAAGACTCTGGCAAGTCAGAGAATCCCTATCCTCAAGGACTAGTCTCGATCACCTACCTAGGGTTTTTGTCCTCGGCAGCGGCGCCAATGTTGGTGGATATGCCACGATGGACGTCAGCACAACGAGAACTCACCTAACAAGATTTGTTATCTAGGACGAAGCTCGACCCGTAGGCGCGTGGAAGCAAGCATAAGGTGTCAACCTACACTCGACCGAGTCTCGACTACTTCCTACAGAGGTCTCTACTTGATGTCTAAGCTACAGTCTTCAAGAGTACATAAGAGGAGATTTCCTACGACGCTTTCAAGAGCCAAATACCCATCAAACATTCTCAAAACTCCACAGAACTTGAAGAAATCCCTATTAACACCAATAGGTCGCTCTCCGTAAGGTCCATGAACCAAAATCCCAACCCTAAACACCTAGTGCAAAATCACGTAGGATATCTGGTCGAAATTTGCAGGTCGTCGTTTCCAAAAACTAAAGTGCCTAATGTGTAGCTCTACTCAATGCGAATGCGTGGATATGCTGAAATGCGAAAACAGACAACGTATGCTCACCAAATCACCAAATATAGCTCGTGGGTAGATCTCGCGAAGCCAAACCGTACACCTGCAATGTAGGTGTTGGCACGTAGCTCTCTTCGAGGGCAACACGATGCACTTCTCCGCACTCGATTCTGACCATCGGTGCGTGCGTAGCGTCAATATAAAACTCTCACTTTCTCTCGTACACAGAGTACATTCAACTCACACAGACAAAAACTTATAAAATGACAAAAGGTTTTTTGCATTAAGGTCAAAAGTGGTACAAATACCTTACAATCTCAAACCCTAATGTTCCAATTTAACCATTCACTCAGTCTAAATGTCAAAAATGGGATACAATCTGAAAGCTTCTACAAGCCCCACTATTTACAAAGGTGAAATGACGGTTTTTCTCAGTTAAGGAATAATTACAAAAAATAATATCCTACCGGGCAATCATCCTCCGTTGGGTGTGTCCAGCTACTAACAGTCTAGGTCCTTCTCTCCAACAAGGGATAGCACATGCATCCAACATGGTTTCACCCTATGGCCAGCAAAACCCGATGCCACCTCTGCTGACAACACCTCCTATGCAAGGTATGCACAACAACTTTGCATCCCCCAGCTTTTATCATGCTAGTACTCCTTCAGTTCCCCAAAGCTTCTACACTTCAGCATCCGGCCCCATGCATCAAGGGCCGAGACCACCTCGCCCCTCCAATAGGCCAATTTTGTGCTATAGGTGCGGGGAGTATGGACATTATCAGAGCAAATGTCCATTGCTAGAAGGGTCCCCTCCTTGCCGACACTGCCTGAAGCTAACGATCACTATAGTAAGGACTACCCAAAACAACGTGCTTCCACATCTGCAAGCACAAGCCAGAACCAAGAGGATTTTACACTCCCAAAGGTTAACCTCATCACTGTAAGCACCATTCCACAAGCCCCGCCTTCCACTCTTGTAGTTGCCTCTCACTATGGGTTGAAACAGGTGGAAGAGCCGACTGGTGTGCTCACACGGACACAGAGAGCTGCTCTTGGCCTCAACCTCCCTCACTATCCAATTTTTTCATCTCCAGTCACAAAAATGAGTCACACTCCCTTAGTAGCTGACAAACCAGCGGGTAGTGCCAAGAGACAACCTACCTCTCTTCTATCAAATATTGATGGTGCTTTCATGGAAGTAGTAGAGGACTTGGAGAAGCTTAAGATACCAGAGCAAGACCTGATCAAAAGAGAGAAACCTACATCAGAGTCTATCTTGAAAAACACCTTTCAGCAAGTGTCATTGTATGACATGCTTCGATTTGATGAAAATTTTTGAAGTGACACCCTTTCCATCATTTAGTCTCTGTATCCTGGTGCAGGGCCTAGTGGCAAGCACCTACCTATGCAGCCCTTGGAGTCCTACATGATTTCTTATCCAATTGCTCCCCTCACCAACTACAGAATTCCTCGTCTCACTGTGTCTATTCTTGGGCATCAATTCTCAGGCGTCATAGTGGATGGTGGATATAGGATCAATCTGATGCCATAATTTATTATGTTGGTCTTCGGTCTGCAGCCTACCCGCCCTTCTCCATTCACTGTTACATTGGCAGACCAAAGGACAGTTTACCTTGTGGGCATAGTAGAGAAGGTGCCTCTGATGGTACAAGACTTCACATTTAGCTTGGATTTTGTGGTGGTCAGTCTTCCTCAGGTGGAGGGAGGATTTCCTTTGCTTATTGGTAGACCATGGTTGAGGCATACTAGAGGCACTTCATGATTTGGAAAACGATGCCATGTGGAGACATACTCATGGCTCCCCCATGCAGCCAATTTGGCTCGAAGGAGGTATGGATCGAGTGGTTCATCACAGCTCATTGTCAGTACAGTCCAACCCCAACCTTGAGCAGCCCATCCCACCTGACGGGTTTGACGAAGACCTGCTGTGGTGGCTGGAAGGTACCACCTTGATGCCATGCTATGTGGTCTCTATTAAAACCTCACCTCTGCTGGGAATACTCTCTCTCTCAGATCCTCAGGCGGACACCAGTGTCCCAAACCCTACAGTAGAAAGTGTGCCAGTCAAAGAAGTAAGTGTGTTAGTCCCTGATTCCCATGATTCAAGTGTTCCTCTAATGGAAGCCGTTGGCCTTGGTGAACCTATAAAACATCACCGAAGGGGGAAGAAATCTCATGTGCATGAACTCGCAAATGATTCCTCCCTCCCTCTAACATCTCCTAGGTCGGACGCCTGGCCCCCTCAAAAGCACTATGCTATATCTGTGCCTGAAGATTTACCCTTCGAGGAGCTTCCACCAGGATGGTTTCCAATCGATGAAACACCAGCCCATGATGTCTCGAAGCTCCAAGAGGCAGCTCACTTCTCAACTTCCGAAGTACCCTCCAGAGTTACACCTCGTGACCCGGTCAAAAAAGTCAGCCTGGGCGACCCTGACAACCCTTAGAACGTCCTCTTAGCAGCTTGGTTATTGGAGCATCTCTCATTACTTGATCAGTTAGTTTCTTTTATACACTCTTTTAAGGATGTTTTTAATTGGTCCTACAAGGATTTGGAAGGGATCCCACCAGAATTGGGTCTCCACACTATCCCTCTTGTTGAAGGGGTTAAGCCTGTCAGAAGCCGAGCGTACAAGCTCAACCCAAAGTATGCAGAGGCTGTTACGTCAGAGCTTGAAAAAATGCAAGATTCAGGGATCATTTTACGTGTGGAGAACTCTGAGTGGTTATCACCCATGGTGATAGCGCCTAAGAAGCAGTCCAATAAAATCCGTGTGTGCATAGATTACCGTGTTGTGCACAAGGTAACTATCCTAGATGGTTTTCCCACACCTTTCATTGAGCGTGTGCTCAAAGATGTAGCAGGGCATGTATTGTAAAATTTCATGGATGGGTTCAGTGGATACAATTAGTTGGGCATCCATCCGGGTGATCATCTTAAAACGGCCTTTGTGACTCCATGGGGTATTTTTATCTACACTAGGATGTCGTTTGGGTTGAAAAACGCTCCACCTTCCTTCAATTGAGCAGTATATCTTATATTCTATCCTTTACTTACGGATCATCTTCGCATCTTCATGGACGATTTTTCGAACTTCTCAGGTGCCCAATGTTCAACCCCATTGAAAATCTAGAGGAGCACCTTGCTCAGCTCTCTGTTGTCTTCCTCAAGTGCAGAGAGGCACGCCTAAAGCTCAATCTAACAAATGTCATTTTTTGGTCACTGAGGGCACACTTCTAGGCCATGTGGTGTTTGCCAAAGGTTTAGCACCTGACCCAAACAAGATCGTGGCCATCTTGAAGTTACCACCTCCCATCAACCCAAAAGGTGTTCAGAGCTTTGTAGGCCACACAGGCTATCATCGCAGGTTTATACGAATGTATGCACAGGTGGCTGAACCATTGACCCGACTCACTAGTGCTATTGTACCCTTCAAATGGTCAAAACCTCAGGCTAAAGCATTTGCATACCTCAAAAAACGCCTCACTAAAGCACCTATTTTAGTAGCTCTAGATTGGTCTCTCCCTTTTCATGTGCATATTGATGACAGTCAACTGGCTGTGAGTGTTGTGTTGACTCAGCCTAGTAAGGAGTACAACCTGGATCGCCCTGTTCACTATGCAAGTCGCCTGCTCACCAAAGAAGAGCGCAACTACAGCACCACAGAAAGGGAAGGTTTGGCTATGGTGTATTCTTTACAAAAGTTTTGTCATTGCTTGTTAGGGGTTCACTTCACTATCATCACGGATCATCATGCACTACGCTATCTTTTGAATAAACCCCAAGTTGCAGGAAGAGTCTGGAGGTGGCTATTGATATTCCAGGAATTTGACTTCGAAGTAGTTCTTAGTCCAAGAAAGCGGCACGTCATGTCCGACCATCTCTCTCGCATACATACAGGTGAGCCTGATACTGAGGTTGATGATGACTTCCCAGATAGTCATCTCTTTAAGGTTGACACCACCCCAGAATGGTAGGGAGATGTGTTACATCTTCTCTCTACTGGCCTATATCCTGAGAATGCTTCTCCTTTGCAAAAAAGAAGACTCTTGCTAAAGTCTAGACTTGGGCGAGAGCACTAAGTACTCTTGCTGAGAGCACTAACAAAGTGCTAATCGTGCTTCTCAAGAAAGCTTGTCACCTGCATCTAGCTTCTGGGGCTCAGGCTATCCTCAGCATAGTTTGGGCTTATCACACCTCCTTCAAGGCAACCACTAACTACTCCCCATTCCAGCTAGCTTTTGGTCTAGAAGCAATTGCACCATATGAGATCAACTCAGGTTCAGCAAGAGTGGGAAGTGTTTGCGTCACAGCGGGGATTGCTTTTGCAAACCTCTCTTGTCTCTCACAGTTAGAAGAAAGTAGGATATTAGCTTCACATGCTCTCCAAGCCGACCAAATTCGTCGTAAAGCGTGGCATGATCGCCACCTCAGAAAGCCAAAAATAATGCAAGGAACACTGGTGCTACTCTATCAAGCTAAATATCTGAAAAGGCTAAAAAGCTGGTCCTATCCTGGCAAGGGCCATTCATGGTACAAGAAATTTTGCCACAAGGAGAAATCTTGTTAGTAACTTTGGACGGTGTTCCATTGCCGCCGCTAGTAAATGGCTCCAGAATCAAGTGCATTATTCCTCTAAGTAAACAGTCTGCAACTATTTTGCCATCTGTAATTGTTATGTCTAATAGGTTCTAATCTCCCATCTCTCTCCTCCACACTACCTTCCCACCAGAACAGGTGTTCTATAACTGTCTCAGTCTCTGCAATACTCTTAGTCTCTGCTATGCCTGTAGAAGTTTCCACCTTTCCTCCTAAGGTATCCTTTCTCCACTCAGTAAACTCAATAATTGGGGTATTGTCTTGAACTTCTTACAATCCAATCACTCTTTCTCTAAGTGTTTCTATCATCAATGTTATTTGACGTTCTTACTAAGGTCTTTCAAGTTAAACTCCTCACCTAGTCTGTTTTGTGATAGTTTCTTTAAGTTCACACTCTTCTCTCTGTAGCACGGAGTTGTCTGTCTCTATTGTATGCCCTTGCCATCTCTACTCTCTAATGCCCCAATCGGGTGCCTTGGCCTTGGTGTTTTAAAAGCACATCCTCTGTTGTCTTTCACACAAACTTCACCTCTCCTTACTGCAAGGCGCTATAGTTGCAGTCTCATCCCAACCAACTAACATGCTCCTGTCCTCCAGAAGAACAACCACAACTGCAAGTGTATCACCCAATCTACCTCTACTCTCATATGTACAGTAACATATTCACTATCATGCCCATCAACATGCTGCTTTAAGATCTCTCAATTATGGCCAAGCTCTCACAATTATGGCCATCGCAAATTCGTGGCTACAGCTAGTATTTTGAGCAAGACTCATGCATACCTTGCACTAGGGAGAGACGTAGATTTATGTTTCAACTTGAGGACTATTGTGATGACAATGTGATGTTATCTACTTTGTTGAGGTCACTGGTCATGCAGGAAGCCGACTCGGGTGGGCTATTGTGAAGGACTACTCTGTTTATTCAAGGTTTCTTAAGCAGGTTACATCGTTGGTCATTTAAACATCACACAAGACCCAACTGAGAGAAACATAGCTGTTAAGAACTATCAGCAAGGCCTATTCTAATCAGCTTAGGGCCAAAGAGAAAGTTCCATTGGGTCTTCCTCCTACTTATTATGCAAGCAAAGGTTTGAGCTTTCATTATGCATATGCCACTCTACGCCATTGATGGAAGAGGCTGAACCAAACAATAGAAACATCACAATGGCTTGGCTTGCAGCTGTTGGAGCGAGTTACTGCAATTTTTCAAAGAAGTGACAGGTACTTCACCAGATATCTGATCCGCCTCTGCACTGCATATAAGTTTTACTCCCAATCCCTCTCTATTTCCCAATCCCCCCCCCAAAAAAAAATCCAAATTCGGCTTCTTTACCTCTTTCCCCCAATTCGCCCTTCCTCCCAATTTGTCCCCCTCTTCCCTCTCCAAATTCGCCCTACTCCCACCTCTCCCAATTCGGCCCTTTTCCCCAATTTTTCCCCCTCCCAATCCCAGTTCCCCCTCTCACAAATTGGCCCCCCTCCCAATCCCAACGTGCCCTCTCACAAATTCGCCCCCCCCAATCCCGAATTTTCCCTACTCGCCCACACCATATTTGTCCCCCTTCCAGTCCCAATTCGTCCCTCGTCCCCTTCCCAATTTTCCCTCTCCGAATTCGTCCCCTTCCCCTCTTCCCCAATTCGTCCCCTCTCCCCAACTCGTTTTTTTAACTCTACCCAATTCGTCCCCTCCCCCTATTCCCTATTTCGTCCTCTTCCCTTTCTCCCAATTCACCCCTCTTCCAATTCGTCGCCCTTTCCCTCTTCCCTAGTTTGTTCCACCCTCTACCCCAATTCGCCTCCCTCTCGCTCTCTCCCAATTTTCCCTATCCAAATTGGTTCACCTTCCAATCCAGCTTGCCCTTTTCCACCTACCCAATTGTCCCCCTCACCAATTTGCCCTACCCCTTCTCTTGATAAAATAGGCCATCCGGGTTGTCAAACGCTACTCGACCTCTATTTTTTGAAGCGGCTTTATTTGTGAGCCTTCCCTTCCCTTCAGAGTGACCCTAATCTTGCACATCTCTTGCTATCTTCCCAATTTGACCGCTTGCCTCTTCGACATCTTTAACAGTTTGGCTTTTTCGCTTCCGCTCCTTCAAAAGCAGTATACAATAATTATGAGTTATCACATGTATGCAAGTGTGGATATGTATGCAATTGTGGATCAGTTTTTGAGTCTGTTCTGGGTTTGACGTTCTTCTGGCTTTGCATTGGAACAACTTCAATCACTCGACAGGGTGTGCACATCAGTTAGTGTCAGAATATTTGCAATTATCATGGCAGAGGTAGCAGCAAACCCTCCAGAAAAGCAGTCAAAAGCCACCACCTCAGCAACTGAGCTCTGCTAAAGAGGAGGAAGACTCAAAAACTAGTGGCCAGGATCTGGATGACTTCACTTCCAATGATGCCAGCGATGAAAGTTACAAAGCATCCCCTCGGAGTCAAATTCAGAAGCTACCTCTGAATCCGATGCGTCAAAAGAAACAAACATGAAAACAACAAGTAAAAAGAAACGCAATCAGGAAATCATCCATCAGGAGATCAATAGGCTGGCTACATCTAAAAGTCGCACACCATTCTCCTTGGCTGTTTATCTATAGCCGCCTCGACCGTCTCTCAGCTATATCCTCTCCAAGTACTAGTTACAGACTATGAAAGAAACAAACAGCTCTTGGCAATCTTTAGATACTTTAGATACTACTTTCTAGCTAGAGATGCCAAAGAAGATAAAGGGAAATGTGAACTTCCCACTACATTATCCCATTGGGACGGCCTTTAATGTTTGCTCCATGCCCAACCCTGTGGATTTCACCAGATCCTTTTTTCATCTCGGGCCAAAAGGTTTCGGACCCAGCTGAGGTCTGTGCAGCTCAGTTTCAAATGTTTCGCAGCCCCTCTCTTGATGTGGGTCATAAGTATACATGTTACACTAGACAAAGTAGATGATGATACACGAAGTGTGGAAGGGGAAAGGAAATCCTTCAACATTCATGCTGATCCTAAAATCAACAAGAAAAAGAAGATCAAAGCAAAGGTGGTGAAAGATACAACAGAGTCTTTACTATCTTTTCCAATATCTGAGAGCCAATAGACTAAAGTAACACATCTGCTCTCTGTCTTCCACCCCTCTCTGTACTGGGCCAGTGTTGACTCCCGAATTTCATGATACAACAGAGTCTCTACTATATTTGCCAATATCTGAGAGCCAACAGACTAAAGTAACACATCTTCTCTCTGTCTTCCACCCCTCTCTGTACTGGGCCAGTGTTGACTCCCGAATTTCATGAAAAATACAAATTGGCGGCTTCTCCCTTGGAGATTCCTCTACCTTCTTTCCCAATATTCACCCATACAGAGCTAAATCCACCTGGAACTACCGTCTCAACTCCTATTTTAGCTTCTACTCCACCAGTAGTACCTACTCCTAGTGAGCCACCTATGCCACTTGGGATTCCTCCAATATTATCTTTAGGGGTGGCTGACTCTACTTCTCTGTTACACCTTTCGGAGAAAGTATTACAAGACTCCAGGAATGCTATCGCCAACATAGAGCTTGGAGCGGAACAATTAGCTACCACGCACCAACACCACTCTGCCATATACGCAGCTATGGAGGGATCTCTGAAGGTGGCAGAAAGTGTCCTCTTGGGTTGGGATGCTACAATTTTTGCGCTACAACAAGCTTTGAAAATAAAGTCAGACATCATTGAAGACCTTAAAGCACAAGTACAAATGTTTCAGAAAATGCTTCTACATGGAGATAGGTCTGCTCAGGCTCAGGCTCAGGCTCAGGTTGGCGTGGGGTTTGGATGGACTAGATTTGGGCCACTATTGCATACTGTAGGTCCTTCTCAGCACTTTATGGGACTCTACACACATTCGCCAGTTCAGTACTACAATCCACAGTACCCTCAAGGGTTTCAGTCATCACCATCATCCCACATGTGTAGCGTTCCTTGCTGCGACGGTGTTGTTGGTGCACACCGCCATGGTTGTGTCACTCGTCGTCCTCAGTACACTTCGAACAGGCGTTACCTCTGCCCTGCAGCAGCTGGCGGCTCCTTTCACAGGAAGCCAGGTTATGGACAACAGAGCCCAACAACCTCTACAACGAAGTTCCACCATTGATTTGATGGATCCACCTCCAGAGACTGTTCCGTTGAGTGCAGTTATAGCGACTACTCTTTCTCTGGGATGATGATTGACAGTCTTTTCACCATGACAGTACAATAGTCATTATTATTGCAGTTCAATCTTTTAGCAGTTTCAGTGGTTCTCTCACCGAGACGGTGAGTGGTTTTGTGGCAAGCAACCTGTAGCTGGTGGGCTACAGTGTCACTTTCACAGGGTACACAGTTAGTAGAGTTGGTATGGTCTGGTTCACACTAGACGGATTCTCTGGGCTGGACAGTGACACGTGGCAGAGATACGGACGGTGGTCTAGAGGACATCGTGGGTGTTCACCTACCACTCAGTTTGGGGATAGACTTAGATGGCTGACATTTATGAGCCGTTGGTGGCTCTTTATGGTTGTACATATGAGTAGGAGTGGTTGGGTCATTCGATCATCTTTTTAGATATATGGTCCAGCATCGTCATTTTGAGCATAGAGTATATACTCACAGCACGTCTTCACCATCCCGGCACATCTGAGCCTCGACACCCCATTTGTACCTGTGAGTCCTGGGCTGGAGCTGAGTGTGTTGCCACGCCAAAGTCTGTTTCAGTTCTTTGAGATAGTCGAGTCATATGTTGTGGTCTGCCATATACATACTACATCAGCCATACACATACTACATCACATGTAACTTTGGTCCCATATATCATATTTGACCTCCGAGGAGGATAATAAAAGCTATCTCTCTCTCTCTCTCTCTCTCTCTCTCTCTCTCTCTCTCTCTCTCTCTCTCCTCATTGGATAGATCTTTAAGGTCTCTTGGGATATTTTCCTACGACATTAAAATTATCTTCTTCTTCTTCTTCTCTCTTGCTCGCTCTGTCTCTCTCGCACTCTCTCTCTCTTATTGTAGGACAAAAGGGAAGAAAATGGTGTGTGTGTGTGTGTGTGTGTGTGTGTGTGTGTGTGTGTGTGTGTGAGAGAGAGAGAGAGAGAGAGAGAGAGAGAGAGAGAGAGAGAGAGAGAGAGAGAGAGAGAGGGAGAGAGAGAGAGGTAGAGAGTGGGTAGAGAGATAAGGGGCTTAGAGAGAGGAGTAGTAGAAAGAGAGAGAGAGAGAGAGTGAGAGAGATAGGGATAGCGCTAGAGAGATACATTTTCCCTAACTGAATAAAATAAGGGCAAACTTGAAATTCTCTCGATTTTTAGGTCAAAAATTGAAGGTTTTGCCGGTATTTACACTTAAACTTGTGAATTTCTCAGTTTTCTTCAAGGACCTCTCAACATATAATTGAGATTTTACAATTTTAGCTAGTTGAAAACACTTTACCCCGTTTTTTTAAAATTTTGATCGCTATTGCTTTGTTTGGGAGAGCTTTTTAAAAAAAAAACTTAAACACCTTTTCATTCCTTTTTTCCTCTTTATATGAAAAAAAAAGCCAATGCTCTCCCCCTCCCCCTCCCCCTCTCTCCCTCTCACAATCCCTCCCCCCCTCTCCCTCTTTTCTTTCCACCGGCCTTCCCTTCCCTTCCCCCCCCCCCCCCCCCCCCCCCCCCCCCCCCCCCCCCCCCCCCCCCCCCCCCCCCCCCCCCCCCCCCCCCCCCCCCCCTCTCTCTCTCTCTCTCTCTCTCTCTCTCTCTCTCTCTCTCTCTCTCTCTCTCTCTCTCTCTCTCTCTCTCTCTCTCTCTCTCTCTCTCTCTCTCTCTCTCTCTGCCCTAGAAAGCACCCTCCTCTCCATCGTTGGCCTTCCTCAAGCGTGAAGGGCTACCTTGTCGGGTGGCGTTAGATCTTAGTTGTGTCTGTTGCAAGCCCACATGCATTCACTCTTTGCTCGTCTTGCTCTGCCTTACAGTACATTCTTGCAACTCTACCTCCTAGTGCCTCGCTACTCTACCTTGCTCAGCCTCATAATTGAGCATTGTAGTTCAATCCTGCTGGGCCTTGCTCAACCTCAATGTGCCTCCTTTTGTGTCTCACACTCGACCCTAGCCAACACGGCCGCCACATACATTATCTTTTAGGTTTACACTAGTCTAAATACTTACACACTTTAGCAGGTGTTCCTACGCTACAAGCCAACCGAATCCCATCTTAGGCGATATGACAACCAAAGAGAAGACTACAACCCCAAAAGCCTTGTGAGGACACGGTCAAGCTTTGTGGTTGTCCTAGCAGCTTGAAGCAAGCTTGTCTCATTGAACACCTCCAAATGGCCCCTCAATTGTGTCATGGGAGAGAATCGCAATCTCAAAGCTTGCATTAACAAGCTCAAGGCATGATTCGACTCAATCATCAGACTCGTCACACTGATGAGTGAGTGTGTGTGTGTGTGTGTGTGTGTGTGTGTGTGTGAGAGAGAGAGAGAGAGAGAGAGAGAGAGAGAGAGAGAGAGAGAGAGAGAGAGAGAGAGAGAGAGAGAGAGAGAGAGATTTTATTATCGTCATCGGAGGTCAAATATGACCTATGGGACCAATGTTACATGTGATGTAGTATGTGTGTGGCTGATGAGTGATACTCGATGCTCCAAAATTGTCGTGAGGAGAGTCAGAATGGAGAGCCAATATTATGGATGGGAGAGGAAAGTGTATAGGTATAAGTCATGACTAAAAATGTGAGGGAAGCAAGTTTGGATGTGACCAAAAGCTGAGCACTCTAGTAGTATGTGGTACTCAAACTCTCAAACTTGCAGTGAGCATAAAAAGTGCACAATCAAATTGATTCTTCTCCATTGTTTGAACGTCCTGTCTCACATCAAAGGGAGTAGGAGCTGAGCCAAATGGCTACGATAGTGTGTACCACTGACAAGGGGATAGGCTCAATCATGTGTGTGTGTGTGTGTGTGTGAGAGAGAGAGAGAGAGAGAGAGAGAGAGAGAGAGGAGAGAGAGAGAGAGAGAGAGAGAGAGAGAGAGAGAGAGAGAGAGAGAGAGAGAGAGAGATTGAGAGAGAGAGAGAGGGGGGGGGGGGGGGGGGGGGGAGAAAGGGAAGGGAAAGGGAAAGGGCTGGAGAGAGGTGTGAGCATAGAGAGAGAGGTGGGAAGATGTGTGTGTGTGTGAGAGAGAGAGAGAGAGAGAGAGAGAGAGGGAGAGAGAGGGGGGGGGGGGGGGGGGAGAGAGAGAGAGAGAGAGAGAGAGAGAGAGAGAGAGAGAGAGAGAGGAGAGAGAGAGAGAGAGAGAGAGAGAGAGAGAGAGAGAGAGAGAGAGGAGAGGGGACATGAGAGGGGATGGGTTGGAGGGATCATGAGAGGGAGATTTGGTTTGATACAAAGAGACCCAAGGCACTAGAAAAATTCATAGTGCCTTGGCATTTGTGTGTGTGTGTGTGTGTGTGTGTGTGAGAGAGAGAGAGAGAGAGAGAGAGAGAGAGAGAGAGAGAGAGAGAGAGAGAGAGAGAGAGAGAGAGAGAGAGAGAGAGAGAGAGAGAGAGAGAGAGGAGGTCCTTGGCTACTCCAATGGTGGGGAGGGGCTAGCAATGGGTGGTGGTGGTAGGATTAGAGACGGCTCATAGTGGCAGTAAGCTAGCACCAATAACCACCGGTAATGGACTTAGGTGGTGATGGTGATGGGTGCTAAGGGGCAGCAATGGGAGGTAGTGGTGGTGGCCCTCAAAAAAAAAAGCTTGCTCCAAAGCTCACTCCGTTGAGCTCGGTGTTGTCTATTTTTCCTTTGTTTCCAGTCTGTTTTGAGTGAGATTGTCAGACACATTGCACTGAGGAGCACCCACCGTAGAGAGCACGACACACTATCTGTGCTACAGCTCAATATTAAGCCATTGAGTGACAACTCGTGAAGAGAGCTTTGTAGATCTCATCTGTAATATTATAATGAGACTTACATTCTTCCCATGAGGTAAACTGCTGCTGATAGATCTAGCTCTTTAAGCACCATCAACATTTGAGCCACAAAAACCTTGGTCTGTTTTAAGTTCATTGCACGTACAGAGAGGTTGAGCATGTTTGCTTGATGTGGTTGCCTCAATAAGCATATCTTCTCTTCTATCAGCGCCTGTTGTAGCAACTTGACATCACTATCTTCTAAACCTTTTAGGTATCCGAAGGTTGTTATGCATGGCTATTTCCCCTGATGCTTCTCCAAGATGTTTACCCATTGGTCGTAGATTTCATCATCATACATGACCATGTGTCCTTCTCTATTGGCAAATGATTGATGGTTGAACATGATGTTGGCCATATTTACAAAGGCCTTCAGAATAAACATAAAAGAAAATAACATCATTTCAAGACGTATCTGTAAAAAAAATGAGCATAGGGAAATGAAACTTACATCCCAAGGTGCTCGCATGACCGATAGGAACTCCTACCTTGGGGTTTGTTGGTTCATAGTAGGCAATCCACTGACTACGACCATGATTTAAGACCTCCGCATAAGGTTGGTGCTTCAATGTTGTTATTTTCTCCATGTTCTCCATTTGGATATTCAAACAACAACCTCTTTGGGAGCATCTACCACTATCCTTGTAGTTCTAAACTTGTAGAAATCTTGCCTCAAAGCATACTTAGTGCTCTTGTTGCGTAGAAAATCTCTAGCTGCTACGATGGAATGTTGGCCAAAGAGATAGTGATATGTAGCTAGCTTGTCTCCATGTACTTCAACTGTTTGGAGAGGCATTTTTGTAATTGGATTATATTGCATCATGTCTACTGGAGTGGAGACTGGTTTAGAGTGCCCTTTACATACATATCTGACAAGGGTCTGCATTTTAGGCTTCTGGTGCAAGGTTGCATTGGTCACCTGGGATCAATTGGGTGAATTGTACTCCAAATTTAAAATAGTGTGCAATTCCAACATATCCATCTGAAGGAGTACGAGCGGAAGTGCGACGCAAGAGAGAGTGCGAGAAGAAGAGCACGACGATATGGTGAACTCGCTCTACTGTAATGTGTAGAGCATAGTGAGTTCTTATTAGGTTTTTACAAAAGAATATGTGTACATACCTGGCAACCCGCCCACTTACCTGGGCGACCACATTGGGCTTTATACCCCAACAACCTCCCACTTAAATTCCAATGTGGTACTTTAAGTGTGAGAGAAGCTACTATACAAGCTAATATACAAGAGATGTAGAGAAGTGATGTACTACCCTACACCTAACTGCTTGCGAAAATGCGCAAAGCTCTTTGAGGGAAGTCCTTTTATAAGTAGATCAGCAGGATTTTCTGTGGTGTGAACTTTTACAAGCTGAAGTTGCTTATCCTCGAGCATTTCCCTGATGAAATGATACTTCACATCCACATGCTTTGTCTTTGAGTGATAAACTGGATTGCGAGCCAATTGTATAGCACTTTGACTATCAGAATATAACACAGGCATCTCTTCTTTGATTCCCAAATCTGTTACTAGTCGATTAAGCCAAATTGATTCTTTGCATGCCTCTGATGCTGCAACATATTCAGCCTCTGTAGTAGACTGAGTAACACAATATTGTAATCTAGAACGCCATGATACTGCTCCACCAGCCAATGTAAAGACATACCCTAACGTAGACCTTCGGTTGTCTAAGTCACCTGCATAATCTGATTCTGTAAAACCCTTTACACTTAGCTCCTGACTCCCATAGCATATACGCATACTCTTTGTAGCTTTCAGGTATCTCAATATTCCTTTCACTGCCTCCCAATGTTTCTTGCCTGGGTTTGACATGTATCGACTTACTACTCCCACTGCAAATGCAATGTCTGGGCGAGTAGCAATCATTGCATACATCAAACTACCCACTGCAGACGCATATGGAATCTTATCCATTTCAGCCTGCTCTTCCTCAGACACAGGACAATCTTGTTTGCTAAGTTTCACATATGGTGGCAATGGAACACTCAATGCCTTTCCCTTCTCCATATTGAAATGTTGCAAAACCTTGTCAATATACTCTGTTTGAGATAACCAAATCAACTTCTTTGATCTGTCTCTCTCAATGCGCATACCAAGTATATGACTTGCCTCACCCATGTCTTTCATGTCAAACGATTTTTCCATCTTTGACTTCAAAGCTGAAATTTCTTCCAAGTGCTTGCCAGCAATCAACATGTCATCCACATACAAAATAAGGATTAGCCAACTGCCATCCTTAGCCTTCTTTGTATATAGACAGTGATCGAACTCACTACGTTTGTAGCCTTGAGAAAGCATAAACTTGTGGAATTTATGGTACCATGCCCTCGGTGATTGTTTTAAGCCATAAAGACTCTTTAACAACTGGCATACCCAATCTTCCTTGCCTTTCTCAACAAACCCTTCTGGCTGCTGCATGTAAATTTCTACATCTAAATCACCATGCAAGAACGCTGTCTTGACATCCATTTGGTGCAACACCAAATCTAATATGGCAACCAATGCAAGAAAGCATCTCAATGTAGTCATCTTGACCACCGGAGAGAAGACTTCATCAAAGTCAATGCCTTGTTCTTGCTTAAAGCCCTTGGCAACAAGCCTTGCTTTGTACTTTGGCTGACTATCATGAGCGGTGATCTTATACCTGTAAACCCATTTACAGGGTAGAGCCTTTTTTCCCCGTGGTAATTTAACTAGCTTCCATGTCTGGTTTTTATGCAGAGCTGTCATCTCTGACTGCATGGCCAATTGCTAATTCCCGGAGTCCTTCATTTGCACTGCTTCCTTGTAACATGAAGGCTCATTGCAATCAGTGAACATGACATAGTTCATAGATGGAACAAACCTATCAGGAGGTCACGTGACACGTCCAGATCTACGCACAATAGGTGGCTCAGGCTCAGTCACAACCTGTGGTTCCACTCTATCTTGTCCTTGCTCCTCTTGAGCCCTGACATTTTGTCTTGCACGTGCAGGTCCATCTTCTTGGAAGACAACTCTTCTAATCTCCTCAACCCTCTCTGGTTTAGAATGATATTTGGATTCATTAAAGTGAACATCATTGCTGTGGACAACCTTTCTGGATTCGGGATCCCAAAGTCTGTACCCCATCTCACCAGAATTACCATAGCCTAGAAAGATGCACTTTCTACTCTTTGGCTCAAGTTTGTTCCTAAATTCCTTTGGAATGTGAGTATATGCCTCACAGCCAAAGACTCTGAGATTCTTGTATGAGGGCATTTTGCCTGACCATACCATCTCTGGCACTGAATCCTTCTGCAAAACCTTGCTAGGAGATCTATTTACAAGATGAACAGTTGTTGATACAGCTTCAGCCCAAAACCCATTTGGCAACTGTGCATTAGACAACATACTTTTGACCTTCTCTTGTATGGTCCTATTCATCCTCTCAGCAACATCATTTTGAGGAGGATTGTAAGGAGCAGTAAGTTCACGTTTTATACCTTTTGACTCACAAAAGTCCTGAAAGGCCTTTGAAACATACTCTCCACCATTGTCAGTGCGTAAGCATTTAAGCTTCTTGCCACTCTGATTCTCCACAAGTGTCACAAACGTTTTGAAAACACTAAACGCTTCATCCTTGTGCTTGAGAAAGTAAACCCATACTTTCCTCGAGTAATCATCTATAAATTTTCATAAAGTAAGAAGCTCCCCCTAGAGATAGGTTAGGCATAGGTCCACACAAATCACTATGAACAAGTGCCAACTGTGTATCTCTTCTACTGCTTCTATGCTTATGTGGCTGCTGTGTTTGCTTACCATACAGACAATGTTCATAGAATTCAAAATCATTAAATGAAAAGCCAGGAAAATAACCTGAACGAGACAAGATTTCCATTCCCTTCTTGGACATATGTCCTAACCGGCTATGCCACAAAGAAATGTTCGGCTGCTCGGTTACATTGATTACATTTTTAGAGACATTCGATACATAAATCATGTAAAGTCCTCTAGACTTTACTCCATGTGCTACTGTCATAGAACCCTTGGATATCTTCCACATGTTCTGTCCAAAAGTGGTGATGTAGCCAACATCATCAAGTAAACCTGTGCTGATCAAGCTCTTTGTAATTGCGGGAACATGTCTCACATTCTTCAGCGTGAAAGAAGAGCCATTCTGAAACTTCAATTGAACATCTCCAACACCTAAGATCTCACATGTCTGCCCATTGCCTAGTCGAACATGATCTTTAGTGGTCACATAAGAGGTAAACCACTCCTTGTTTGGAGACACATGAAGTGATGCCCCTGAGTCTATAATCCAGTCACTCAGTGCATTTCCATCAGATGCTGTAAGAAGAGCTGAGTCCATTGTATTCTTCAAGAAGTAGATGTCTCCTGACACTAGACTGTCATCCTCTGCAACAGTGTTTGTCACATTTATTTCTTGAATCTTCACTGAGGACTTGTTCTTCTCACCATGGTCTTCAGCTTTCTCTTTGCCTTTTTCTGCTTTCCATTCTCTGTAGTCTCTTTTCATGTGACTCTTCTTGCCACAATGGTAGCATTCTATGTCACTCTTGCCTTTAGAACTGCGGGACTTGCTACGAGACCGATTCCTCTTTCCACCTTTGTACTTTTCTTTGGTCCTTCCCCTGACAACTAAGGCTGTTCCTTTGCCTTTGTCCATTGTCTTTCTATTGGTTTCTTCAGTAAGCAGGCTTCCTTCTACGCCTGGTATGTTCAAACCATCTGGAGGTGCATCATTACTCAAATCTGTGCGAAAAGTGTCCCAACTTTCCGACAATGTGATCAACAGGAACATAGCTCTAACAGGTTCATCAAACTTGACACCTTGAGCAGACAACTGACTATAGATTGTGTTGAATTCATTCAGATGATTGGACATAGGTGTCCCTTCTTTCATCTTCAAGTCAACAAGCTTCTTAAGCCAGTATACCTGTGAAGCTGCACTCTGCTTCTCATAAAGATCACTCAGCTTTAACCATGCTTGATAAGACGACATCTCGTCTGCTACATTGAAGTAAATGCTTTCTGCCAAAGTCAGCATAATGGTAGAAAGTGCCAATTCATCCATTTCGCTCCATTCATCTTCGTCCATATCTTCTGGTTTTATCCCCTTGAGCTTTATAGGTTTTATCTGCTTCTTTTGTACCAACACGTGCCAAATCTACTTCTTCCACAATGGGAAATTGGTTCCATCCAGCTTCTTGATATTGTAAAGACCAGTGTCCTGTGATCCAGCCATAGCTACGCTTCACAGTAGTTTACTTTCCTGGGAACAATTCGGCAGAGTTTCCCCTGTAAACTGACCTCTGAACCAATATCAACCTGTCAAATGAACCAAGAAAGCTTCAGATTCTGCAGAAATTTTGGCAGAGTCTCCTTTGTAAAATGGCTATGGTGTACTAAAAACAGACCAAAAAACAGCTCAAAAAACCACTGTCTCTCTAACACTGTAAGCTGTGGGTAAACCTGTCCTGCACCTGTACTGTCTCTGACTGTCCTGTCACTGTCCTGTAAGCATAGACTGCGACAATGCCTCAACAGCAGTAAAGCAAAGATGCAATCCCAATTGTCTAACTCACAGTCAATACATCCTAGCTGCCTATCTAAGGGTGCTCGAGGGATCGCTCCAAGACCTGTATCACCGAAAGGATCTCAACATTCGAGAATACCCCAGCTCAATAAAACCTCACTCGACCCTCAACAAAGGCTGCAATAAATCTGACAGTACATAGACTTCCCACAAAGTCATACATCCACAAATTTCCCACTGTATGTTGTAACCGCTGCGGCGGTTGTTTGCTGCATGACTCACAGCCAGCAAACCCTCAACAGACATACATCATCTCTGGCAATACATCCCATGTGGAAGTACCTGCAATGTCAGGATGAAATCTGGAATATCAAGTAGCAAACACAAGCTACCTGATGAACTAGTGGATGTCGCCTACAGTCTATGTGTAGATGCGCCCGTGTCGTATGTGACATGCCTCCAAGAACTGTGAGCCGTCCTTCGATGTGTAGACAGCCACAAATCAACACTCTAGGAGTGTCGATATCCTCAGCACCTACAGTCGTAGGCCGAAAACCCCAAATTTGCAGAGTCAGATCTACACCCGCTGAGACCACGTAGTCGAAAATGGCCTGTGCAGAACTTTGTCAAAGCCGAATGGTGACCGAGATGACCTCAGAATGAAATTCTGAGCACACCGAGCCCTATGGGCATTCCCACAAGATTTGGGGCCGTGTCTTTGCCTGTCAAATTTCACTCCAATTTGAGCTGGTGTCTCTAGCCTCCTGCAGTGCTGCCCCGAGCCTCGATCTGAGCTCTGATACCAGTTGAAGGAGTACGAGCGAAAGTGCGACGCGAGAGAGAGTGCAAGAAGAAGAGCACGACGATATGGTGAACTCTCTCTACTGTAATGTGTAGAGCATAGTGAGTTCTTATTAGGTTTTTACAAAAGAATATGTGTACATACCTGGCGACCCGCCCACTTACCTGGGCAACCACATTGGGCTTTATACCCCAACACCATCCAACCCACTCTTAGAAGCTTTTGCAACTTCTTTATCAAGATATTTTTCTTTTGGTTGGACAATAGAGTTCAACACAACTAAGGAGGTTGAGTCCGCAACCACTACCACATAGGGGGTTTCAATTGTGGGGGTTACACGTACACTGGCATGTCCTACTTGTTAAATCTCTAAGGGTATAATGAAAAATCTTCTTGGGCCACATATGTACTGTTTTCTCCAAGTGAGGGATTCTCACTCTACTTGAGAGTCTTAGCTCGACTTACTTTACCTATATTGTCATTATTTCGCTTCTTATTCTTCTTTGTGCTGCTCAGTTTATCCAAATACTGAGTGACTTTCTTAAAGCCCTAAATATATACGTCTTGGAAGTTCTCACTTGGAGTTTCCTCTGTAAGATCTACCCACCCTGCTTTTGACATTGACAGTCCATCACCTGTAAACTTCACCAAGCCTTGAGCAAAGGCCACAGGCTACAACAAGTAGGAATCACCTTTCAGTAGCTTTACTCCAAGACATGGAGACATATCAAGATCTATAAAATCTTTCTTAAGCTCCTTAACAACCCCACAATGTTTGAAGGGCGATTGCTCTTTATCTTGAAAGAATAAATGAACCCTCTCATCACTTCCATCATTTGGTAAGTGAAAATCTAGTTACCAAGACCTTGGTGTTGAGCCTGTTCCATCAACTAACTTTGACATTCTCTTAGGTGCCATTTTTGGCAAAAATAACAACATATATTCTGTCAAGATGGATATTAATACACCCCTATGTACCTAGGACCATAGAGTCTCCTATATTTTATTGAGTAACCCTATGGCCCTAGGTACCACCATACCACCATATGTCCCTAGCATCATAGGATCTCTAATGAAATTAAAGGAACCTTGTGGTCACAGGGTACCAAACTAGTAGCCCTTGAATGGCTTAAATGCCCCTCTAGAGCCTCTACACTGGCACCCTATGGCCCTAGGTCCATAATGTGCCCTCTAATCGCCTCAGAGTTCCTATGTCCATTGTGCCCATGTAGGTGTCCTTCACAGCTTTAGAGCTTCTACATTGGTACTCTATGACCATAGGGCCACACGATGTACTATAATATATTAAGATTTTCTATATACATGGTTCTTATATAGTTTCCATTGAGTGGCATAAATGTCTCTAAAGAGATTCTACATTCACATAGTTTAAACTACCTCACATACTCTAACCATGCTCAATCTCTACCAACCTCAGTCTAGAGGTGCACGGAGATCAAGACCACCGGGCTATAATATTGTCTTTATTGGTCAATTCCTATATTCACAAGTGTGACATATGTGCACATCTATGTCTACATGACAATGCATGTAATGGAAAAAAACCCATTGCCTTCTAGTTTATTTCAAAATTGCAACCTCTATCGTAACCCTAGACTTACTAGAATTTCAAAAGCAGCATCTTAGCTTGGTTATATAGTATTACACATACTAGGAATATATTATAGGTTTCCATGTATTGTAAAGAGAGATCCTATGGCCTTAGGGACATAGTGCTTTCCTGGTGCACAATAGAGTGTCATGGAGTATGATGTGTGATCATATGGACTTAGGGCCATAAGGTGCCAATGTATAAGGTCAAGGGCCATAGGTTGTTTCTCTCTATTTCAATGAGAGATCCTATGGACCTAGGGCCACAGGGTGCCAATGCATAATCTCAAGAGCCATAGGTTTTTCTTTATTGCAAATAGAAATCCTATGGTCCTAGGGCCATAGGGCTACTATAGTGCATATGTTGGTGCCCTTGAATGACCCAAATGCTATTTGAGAGATTCTACATTCACCCCTAGGCAATACTCTAGCCTTAAGGCCATAGGTTCCTCTCTAGTATGATGTGAGATCCTATGGCCTTAGGGCCTTAGGGTACCAATGTATAAGCTCAAGGGCCCAAAGGCTCTTTGAGAGATTCTACATCGACACCTAGTCCACCCTATGGTCCTAGGGCCATAGAGTGTCCTTTAGTATGATGTGCAATCCTATGGACTTAGGGCCATAGGTTGTGTCCCTATATTCCAGTGGTGGGGAGATCCTATGGACCTAGGGCCATAGGGTGCCAATCCATAAGCTCAAGTATCATATGTTTCTCTCTATTGCAAATAGAGATCCTATGGTCCTAGGGCCATAGGGCTACCATAGTGCATATATCGGTGCCCTTGAATGGCCCATTGGGAGAGCTTCTACATTGACCCCTATGCCATCCTCTAGCCTTAAGTCCATAGGTTTCTCTCTATTATGATATGAGATCCTATGGCCTTAGGGCCATAGGGTATCATTGTATTGGTTCAAGGACCCAAAGGCTCTTTGCAAACTTCTACATTGGCACATAGTCCAATCTATGGCTATAGGGCCATAGAGTGCCCTGTAGTATGATGTGAGATCATATGGACTTAGGGCCATAAGGTGTCAATGTATAAGTTCAAGGGCCATAGGCTGTTTTTGTAACATTTTAATGGCCTAGTAACTTGTGTGTAGCGGAAAATAACATAGACATAGTGAGAATTTCATCAGAATAAATTCTTAATGTGAATAGCAAGAGTGCTTGGATGGAGAGAGCAACAAAAAGCATAACACCTAGTAAGCTAGGCATGAAAAAATACTTCAAAAGAGAGAGAAATTAAGCTATTGACAATAGTTGAGGACCGGATTTACATGGAGCCGGTCCCCCCTCAAAAGGCTTTGTATTATAGGTTTCCTCCATCAAGGGAGACATTTTACAATACAATTCTTTGTGCTCCTTCAATAACTAGCTAGTGCCATGAAGATGGAATCTTCAAGCACTAAGAAAACACTTATAAAAAACAACATCAATTCCCTCACGATCTCAGACCCAAGACCTCACACACCTTCGAAGATGGTGAGAGCTAGCGGGGTATGAGAGTAGATTGAGAGGAAGAAGGAGTAGTCTTACAAGAAAGAAGTATATCTCCTCACATAATCACTCATAAAAGCTTAGCATAGCTTAGTAATTAGCATGGTAGAGGAGATGGGCATGCATTGAAGCTTGGAAATTGGTTGGATTTGCATCACAAAGCCAAGACTTGTTGGTGTAGGCCTCCCTTCTCACAAGCTTGGAGTAGATGATGAGCTTTTTATTAAAGCTTGAGAAGGAGAGAGAGAGTCTTCTTGCTTCACACATGAAATTGTGCGAGTGTATCTGTGATATGCCTTTGAAAAATCAGTCCCCTCTCTCTCTTGGTCGACCCCTCTTGCTAAATCCTCTTGCTGGCTTCCCATTGGACCTCTCCAAGCTTAGCCAATAGGATTTAAGAAGCATAAGTGATAGTCTTGTGACATGTGTCCCCATTTCCCCTTTTGTGAGAGCTTTAGGTAATTAAATAATGCAACTAAACTCTCATTAGACCCCTTTGTCTTCTGGCCAATAGGAAGCAGGCAAGCCATTGGGATGTTGAATGCTCATTAGACCCATTAGGAGACTGTCCAATAGTCTTCTAGAGAGCTTAATTCTTATTGGTTCATTTATCAAGTGTCTTTAAATGAATTAAACTAAATTTACTCTAGCCTAATTCTCATTGGTCTACCTCTATGGCCATCCAATAGGATTTGAGTGCACCTTGTGGGCAATTGGCCTAGGGAGCTGACATGTGTCCCCTATTCCCTTTGTGTAAAGGGAGCCTGTGAGTGTGTGAGTGTGTGAGAGTGTGTGTGTGTGTGTGTGTGTGTGTGTGTGTGTGTGTGTGTGTGTGTGTGTGTGTGAGTGTGTGTTTCTCCCTCATCCCCTACTTAGAGGGCTCGCCCCCTCCTATGTAGGAGTCTTGAAGACTTTTTGGCACATTCACAAAGCATCCAATTTTACTAAGCTTGAACCTTAGCATTTTGGAAGTCTTAATGGGCTGAACCTTAGGGTCTTTAAAGCCCATTGTTGCACATTGCTCTTTTGCAGATGGCCCCCCTTTGGATCCTTATTGTGGCCGGTCTGGCAGCTTAACCAATATTCTAACTTTTTCTCCCCTGGTACTTCCCCATATTAAATGATCAGTTTAACAAGAGAAAATAATTTAGGAGAATTAGATAATAGTTATCATGACATTAGCTCTCTCTTGAAATCATAGTCGTTCTTGACTATGGGGTAGAGAAGATAAAGCCTATTCATTAGTCCTTATTCTAGCTGGTAGAGGATCCCTATCTTACTCTACGACATCGTTCCAGAATGGATGACTAATCCATTTGACACTTGAGAGCCTAAGCTGCCGCAAGCATGTCTGCACATTAGTCCTATCAATCTTCCATAGTAAAGTGAAAAGATCTACTTGGTGTTTGGAAGACATTGTCTCCGCAAACTTGATTCTAAGCATGCATACTACTTAACATTTGTGCACAATAAAGAAAAAGAGAGTCTTTGTTCATTTTAAACATTTGTACATTTGCTTACTCTAGGGAAGCATTGTAAGCATTGACAAGGTTTAGGTTATCCTTTAATTGTATGCCTTTCATCCATCTAGCATCTTCAAAAGGATAATTCTTAAACTTAATAAGATACCATCAGATAATCTTACCGCCTCTTAATACCTTGTCTTCATGTTGGAGAATGGACTCGGGTTGCAGCACCTCTTCTTGGTCTTCGATCTCTGGTGGGTCTTCAATAGTTGGTTCTTGAGGTGGCTCTCCTTTGTAGGGCTTTAGTAGGCTCACATGAAAATAATTTTGTATGAGCCAATGGCTGGGCAACTTGAGTTGATAGGCCATCTCATTGATTGGCCTAAGAATTTGGAAGGGACCACAGTACCTTTTTGCTAACTTAGCATAGTACTTTTGGTGTCCCATAGGATTCTTGCCCGTCGTGTGCCTTAATCGAGCCTTGGAAATTTGAGTAAGACCCAATCATTTTCTTTAAAGGCTTGGCTCTTCTGTGCTTGTCAGCAACAACAGCCTTTTGCCTTTGCTGTGAGATAGAGATAGCATCCTTAATCTTTGGGAAAGATTCTTGTAGGTCTCGACTATACTCATCTGCAGTGAAGATCTTCCCGTGTACCTTAAGTAGCAGGGGACTTTTTGATCTTCCCTCAATTACCTCAAAAGGTGCTTTTCCCGTGGAAGTATGTACAATGTTATTGTAAGCATACTCCACTAAGGGTAAGTACTTCTCCCATTGGGATCTTTGATCTACTTCTTTTACATAGGATTTTATTAGATCAAGAATTATCAGGTTAGCTATTTCACTTTGGCCATCCATTTGTGGATGATAGGCCGAAGAGAAGTTTAGTCTTGTCCCTAAATTCTCAAAGAGACCCTTCCAAAAATTACTGGTCATTCTAGGATCTCTATCCGATACTATGGACATCAGCAAGCCATGGTACTTGAAGATTTGTGAAACGAAGAGGGTTGCCATTTGATGGGCTTTGATAGTCTTTTTGACAAGCAATCCAAAGATAAAATCCATGGATATGCTCTCCCATGGTGAATTAGGGATTGGCAAACGTTGAAGCAATCTAGGTTGCTTCCCTCTATCAAACTTTGTCTTTTGGCATACCATACACTTAGAAACATACTATTGTATGTTTTCTTTCATGGTAGGCCAATAGAAATATGTTTCAATCCCTTTAGGGTAGACTGAATCCCTGTTTGCCTCCCATAAGGAGGAGCATGAGATTCATGTGTTACTAACTCACGTAGTGAGTTAGTAATGCATAGTCTATTGCCATAGAGAAGATAACCATCTTGTAAAGTAAATGGTTCCTCTTTCTTCCCTAGTGCAAGGGCTACCAGTATGGATAAATCTATGAATCATGTGAATTGAGGAGTAAAATGGCAATCATCCTGTTTAAAAATGGTAATCACCTTATGCGGGGTGTCTATTTGAAAAACATTAAAAGTGCAAGGAGAAAAAGGGTGATCATCCTGTGCCAAAATGGCACTCACCTTATGGATGCCAGACTAGTGTCAAAATTGTCTCTTGTTTAGTCTAACATTATTGCACTAAAGAGTTCTTTAATGTGTGGAAAAGTGTTGAAATTAGGGTTGCAATAAAACACTCACAGCTTGGAGAAGATGAAGGAAGCTCAAGGCACACAATGGAGAGTGTATTACTTAGTGTGCAATGGAAAGATCAGATAGCCCTAGAGTGATGGGCGTGTATACAATGCACGGTGGGAAAAACTTCTTAGTGAAGAAAAAAATGCCACGAAAGTCCTAAGTGTGTTCACACACATCACTACCACATGTATATGGCAACAAATCCCTCTTGGAAGTGATGCAGTGAATGAGAGCTGGCACATAGAGTATAAAGAAGTGCCATGCCCTGAGGACATGTTCAGTCCAAAAAGGGGAATAAGCCCAAAGCTTTGTGGAAAGCTTCAAACTTCTCACAAGACAAAGCCTTTGTGAAAATATCTGCAAGGTTGTCATGTGTTGTGTAACATTTAATGGCCTAAAATCTCATGTGTAGCGGAAATTAGCATGAACATAGTGAGCATTTCATTAGAGTTGATTCCTAATGAGAATTACAAGAGTGCTTGGGTGGAGAGAGCAACAAAAAGCATAACACCTAGTTAGATAGCATCGACAATACTTTCAAAAGAGAGAGCAATTAAGCTATTGACAACAGTTGAGGACCGGATTTGCATGGAGCCGGTCCCCCCTCCAAAAGGCTTTGTATTATGGTTTCTCCCATCAAGAGAGACATTGTACAATACAATTCTTTGTGTTCCTTCAAGACGAGCTAGTGCAATGAAGATGGAAGCTTCATACACCAAGCAAAACACTTAATCAAACACAACTTGAATTATCCCCATTCTCAGACCCAAGACCTCACACACCTTCGAAGATGGTGAGAGCTAGCAGGGTATGAGAGTAGATTGAGAGGAAAAAGAAGTATCTTACGAGAAAGAAGTACATCTCCTCACATAATCACTCATATTAGCATAGCTTAGCTTAGTAATTAGCTTGGTAGAGAAGATGAGCATGCATTGAAGCTTGGCTCTTGGTTGGATTTGCATCCACATGCCAAGAGAGTGTTGATGTAAGCTTCTATCTCACAAGCTTGGAGTAGGTGATGAGCTCTCCATTAAAGCTTGGGAGGAGATAGAGTATTTTCCCTTCACACATGGTCAAGTGTGAGAGTGTGAGTGTCCATGCCAAGCAAAAATCAGCCCCCCCTCTCTCTTGGGCGAGCCCTAGCTGCTAAGTTAGTCTGCCTTTTGCCTCATTGGACCTCCCCAGGTCAAGCCAATAGGGATTAAGCAGCATAAGTGACAGCCTTCTGACATGTGTCCCCCTTTCCCCTTTTGTGAGAGCTTTAGGTAATTAAATAATTAAACTAAACTCTCATTGGACCCCTTTGCCTCCTGGCCAATAGGAATCAGGCAAGCCATGGGGCTCCTGAATGCTCATTGGACCCCTTGGGAGACTGCCCAATAGTCTTCTAGGACACTTAATTCTTATTGGTTTCTTTTATTTAAATGTTTTTAAATTAATTAAACTAGATTTACTCTAGCTTAATTCTCATTGGTCCACTTCAAGGGTCTTCCAATAGGAATTGGGCATACCTTGTGGGCATCTGGCCTAGGGAGCTGACATGTGTCCCTCATTCCCTTTGTGTAAAGGGAGCCTGTGTGTGTGTGTGTGGCTTTCTCTCTCATCCCCTAGCTTTGGGGCTCGCCCCCTCCCATGTAGGGATGTAGAAAGACTTTTTGGGCACACACTAAGCATCCAATTTTCCCTAAGGTTGACCTTTGGACACAACCTTTGAATTTTGGAACCTTAGCATTTTGGAAGTCTTAATGGGCTGAACCTTAGGGTCTTTTTAGCCCGTTGTTTCACATGGCTCTTTTGCAGATGGCCCCCCCTTTGAATCCCTATTTTCCCTCCTTTGGATCCCTACTGTGGCCGGTCTGCTAACTTAACCAATATTCTAGCTTTTTCTCCCTTGGCACTTCCCCACATTAAATGATCAGTTTAATATGAGAAAATCATTTAGGAGAATTAGATATTGATTATTATGACATTACCTCTCTCTTGAAATCATAGTCGTCCTCGACTATGGTGTAGAGAAGATAAAGCATATGCATGAGTCCTTTTCTTAGCGGGTAGAGGATCCCTATGTTACCCTACGACATCATTCCATAATGGATGACTAGTCCATTTGGCGCTTGAGAGCCTGAGGCTGCCGCAAGCATGTCTGCACATTAGTCCTATCAGTCTTCCATAGTAGAGTGACAAGCTCTACTTGGTGTTCGGGAGACGTCGTCTCCGCAAACTTGATCTAAGCATGCATACTACTTCATTTTTGTGCACAAATAAAGAAAAAGAGAGTCTTATAAGACAGAAAGTTTTGTTCATTTTTAACATTTTGTACATTTGCTTACTCTTGGGAAGCATTGTAAGCATTGACAAGGTTTAGGTTATCCTTTAATTTTATGCCTTGCATCCATCTAGCATCTTCAAAAGGATAATTCTTAAACTTAATAAGATATCGTCGGATAGTCTTACCGCCTCTTAATACCTTGTCTTCATGTCGGAGAATGGACTCGGGCTGCAGCACCTCCTCGTGGTCCACGATCTCCGGTGGGTCTTCAATAGTTGGTTCTTGAGGTGGCTCTCCTTTGTAAGGCTTCAAGAGGCTCACATGAAAAGCATTGTGTATGAGCCAATGATTGGGCAACTTAAGTTGATAGGCCATCTCATTGATTGGCCTAAGAATCTGGAAGGGACCATAGTACCTTTTTGCTAGTTTAGCATAGTACTTTTGGTGGCCCGTAGGATTCTTGCCCGTCGTGTGCCTTAATCGAGCCTTGGGAAATTTTAACAAGACCCAATCGTTTTCTTTAAAGGCTTGGGCTCTTCTGTGCTTGTCAGCAGCAGCCTTTTGCCTTTGCTGTGAGATAGAGATAGCATCCTTAATCTTTTGGAAAGATTCTTGTAGGTCTCGGCTATACTCATCTGCAGCGAAGATCTTCCCATGTACCTTAAGTAGCAAGGGACTTTTTGATATTCCCTCAATTACCTCGAAAGGTGCTTTTCCTGTAGAAGTATGTACAGTGTTATTGTAAGCATACTCTACTAAGGGTAAGTACTTCTCCCATTGGGATCTTTGATCTACTTCCGTTACATAGGCTTTTAGTAGATCGAGAATAGTTAGGTTAGCTATTTCACTTTGGCCATCAGTTTGTGGATGATAGGCCGAAGAGAAGTTTAGCCTTGTTCCTAAATTCTCAAAGAGACCCTTCCAGAAATTACTGGTCATTCTAGGATCTCTATCCGACACTATGGACATTGGCAAGCCATGGTACTTGAAAATTTGTGAAATGAAGAGGGTTGCCATTTGATGGGCTTTGATAGTCTTTTTGACAGGTATAAAATGAGCTTGTTTACTGAACCTGTCTACTATCGTCCATATTCCCGTATTCCCATGGATAGACTTAGGCAATCCAAAGATAAAATCCATGGATATGCTCTCCCACGGTGAATTAGGGATTGGCAAGGGTTGAAGCAATCCAAGTTGCTTCCCTCTATCAAATTTTGTCTTTTGACATACCACACATTTGGAAACATACTCATGTATGTTCACTTTCATGGTAGGCCAATAGAAATATGTTTCAATTCCCTTTAGGGTAGACTGAATCCCTCTATGCCCCGCATATGGGGGAGCATGAGATTCATACATTACTTTCTCACGTAGTGAGTTAGTAACGCATAGTCTATTGCCATAGAGAAGATAACCATCTTGTAAAGTAAATGGTTCTTCTTTCTTCCCTAATGCAAGGGCTGAAATCACATCTCTAAAATCGGGATCAATAGCATACTCATCTATCATTAAAGATAGATCATTGTGAGTTGCTATGGAAACCGCATTCACTCTCGGTCGTCTTGAGAGTGCATCGGCTACTTGATTATGCTTGCCAGCAATGTGAGCAATATGAAAATGAAATTGCGAAAGGAAATTTGCCCACCTCATTTGTTTGTCGGAGAGCTTGGTCTGCGTCATGAAGTACTTAAGACTTTGGTGATCCGTTCGCAGAATGAAAGGAGTCCCCAATAAATAGTGCTTCCATGAGTCTAAGGCATGTAGAACTGCAAGGAGTTCTTTTTCGTATATGCCTAGAGCTTGCTCAACAGGGTCGAGCCTTCGACTCTCATAGCCTATGGCGTGCCCTTCTTGGAGCAAAACAGCCCCAAGGCAATCACCACAAGCATCACATTGGACCTCAAAGGGTTTTGAGAGATCCGGTAGTGTAAGCACAGGTTGAGAGATAAGCTTTTCTTTAAGCTTTTCGAAAGCATTGTTCTCCTTAGCAGACCACGTATACCTAACATTTTTCTTTGTTAGGTCATGTAATGGTCCCGCAATTTGTGAGAACTTTTCTATGAAGCGTCTATAGTATGCACACATACCTATAAAGCTTCTTAGTTCATGAAGATTCCTTGGTTTAGGCCATCCTTTTATTACCTCTAACTTGGATGGATCCATTTGGATTCCATCTTGAGAGATAATGTGACCTAAATATTGAATCTCTTGCAAGAAAAATTCACTTTTCTTTCGATTAACATAAAGTTTATTCTCTCTTAAAACTTGAAATATTACCTGGAGGTGTTGCTTGTGTTCCTCTAATGAATTAGAGTAGATGATAATATCATCAAAGAACACTCCAGTGAAGGTTCGATGAGGTCTGAACAGCTTCTCCATCAAGCGGTTAAATGTGGCTGGTGCATTAGTCAAGCCAAAAGGCATGACAATGTATTCGTAAAGACCAAATGTAGTACGAAATGCGGTCTTTACAATGTCTTGATCAACTATCCTTATTTGATGTAGCCACTTTTTAGGTCAATCCTACTGAAGTAGGTCGATCCTTGTAGCTTATCAAATAGGTCTTCTACCCGTGGAACGGGAAACCTATTCTTGATAGTGATCCTATTTAGTGCTCTATAGTCGACACACATACGATATGTGCCGTCTTTCTTTTGCACTAATAGCACAGGTGAGCAAAATGGAGATGAGCTAGGCCTAACCATGCCCTTCTCAATTAACTCATGCACTTGCCGCATAATCTCCTCTTGTTGAGCTTGAGAAACTCTATAAGGAGGTTTGTTAGGCGGTGAACTTCCTGGAAGAAGTTCATTTGCATGGTCGTCATTACCTCGTTTAGGAGGTAACTCAGAAGGGATGTCGTCAATAAAGACATCTTGATACCCCTTGAGAAAATTGGATAACTCTAATTCCTTTTGGTTGCTTTTATTTTCTTTTGCTAAAGCATTAGGTTCATTTTGAGAATCTTTAACAAAAATCATGTACACGGAAATAGAGCTCTTTATTGACTTGTTGAAAGCTGGTGTATGTACAATGGGGATGGTGTTACCCATCTCCCTAGCATCTATATACATGTCCTTTTCCCTGAACTTAAAGGAGATTCTCCTTTCAGGAAATTTAACATGGGCAGCCAGACGGTCAAACCATGGTGCCCCTAGGATTACATCCTCATGCTTGAGAGGAGAGATAAAGAAATCCTCTTTGTCCACATAGCCTTGGACATGAAGCCTCAATTTCGCGATTAAGGGAGTGACTGAAGCTTCTTGCCCCTTGAAGGCACTGTCTGCGGGTAGGATATCTCCCATCTCGTAGGATTGTATGCCTAGCTTGGTGGCTAACTCCATAGATATGAAATTGTGAGTAGAACCAGGGTCAAAGAGAATAAAAGCATCATGTTCTCTTACCTTTCCCCAAGCATGGCATAGAGGAGATCCTTTGTGGTGAGTTTGGTGAATCTCCTCCTCTTGGATTTCAACCAAAGAAGCTCTAGGAGGATCTTGGCGGTTGTTCTTTTGGGGACAAGCGCGGTACGCATGCCCTTGTTCGCCGCACTTGAAACACCGGTTATCTTTACGATAACGCTTAAGCTCTTCAGGAGAGAGTTTATTCTTTCCTTTGTAAACTCCCTTCTCTTTAGCTTTGTTGGAATTGCCCTTAGGAGACTTTTGGACATTGTCCTTCCCCTTAGGCTCATTGGAACCTTTGTTTTCCGGGGGCTTATTATTTCTTTTACCCCCCGTTTGGAAATTGATTCGCGAGGCCACCATAGTATGGTGTATTACCGCCGATATGGTACGTGGCCTTTGGGAGTTGACATACTCCGCCATTTCTTCGGTTAAGCCCGCACAAAATTGTTGCTTTTGCTCTCCAAAATCCAACTTTTTGAAGACAGTGGCTTTGAGTTGTAGGTCCCAAAACTTGTCTACATATTTGTGGATGGATTCATTGGGAGAGAGCTTTAAGCTTCGCCATTCGGTGAGTACTTTGTCTTTGGCATCGGTGGCCAAAAACTGCTTCATAATGGAAGCTCTTAAAGCCTTGCATGTTCGTGGAGCTTCACCGTTGGCTCGTAGGCTAGACCACCATTGTCTGGCGGACTTTTGAAAGTGCATAGCTACATGGCGTAGCTTAGAGGACTCCGTGAAGCCCTCATCTCCAAACGCCGCATCGAATTGCTGGATAAAGGCCAAAACTTTGTCTGTAGCACCGAAGGTGCCATCATAGGTAAGGAAAGAGATGCTCTTCCCTCCCTCTTTGAATTTCTTCAGCTTGGACGACCTCTTCCATGCGGCATAGGATTTCCTATGGCCTCTTCTTTTTGATGGTTCAAAAGTTCCACCATCACTTTCTTCAGAAGATGAAGAATTTGAAGAAGGTGGAGAAGAGGGTGACCTCTTTCTCGCCTTTTTCTTGTCTTGATCTTTGTCGTCTTCACCATAGCTTTCATAAGAGGAAGAGGATAAAGAAGATGGAGAAGAGGGTGTCCTCTTTCTCGCCTTTTTCTTCTCTTGCTTTTTATCATCCCTCTTTGAATTATGGCGTGGAGAAGAGTGTGATGGTCTTCTCCGCTTTGGTGGTGATGGAGAGCGTTTAGCCCGCCGTCTTCGTGGAGCCATCTCCGCCGAGGTGGCGGGAGACTCGCTTCTTTCTCGTTCCTTCGGTGGAGGCTCTTGATTTCTCCTTTGGGAAGGAGATGCATCATCAAGAAGTAAGTTCTTGAGCCCTTCATATGGATTCTCTTCTTCTTCCCGAATCGGAGAGAGACCTCTTTTGGTAGTCTCACAAGGAGGCTTCCTAGGTGTTCTCTCGTCATGGTGATGAGCTTGGAGAATCCCGTGAGCACGGAGCTGCCGTTGCACTTCACTTTGGAGAGATGGATTGCCCATGGCTTGTTGAAGCCTAGAAACAAGATAATTAACAAGCATTGAAGCATCATTAGTAGCTTGCTCATGAGCAAAATCAAAGTTATCAACATTAATTTCACTCTCTTTAATATTGTCAGCCATTCTAACAACTTTTAGGTGTAAACTTTTTAGGTGTACTTTGGCACTTCAAGCCCTAGTTGCTACTCCTCTTTACCCCTTTAGAAAAAGCACTCAAGCTACTGTACCCGCGGCTCGAATACCATTAATTGCAAGGAATAGAAGAGAGGGTCTTTCGACACCAAAACAACACCGGCTCCTGTCAAGCTTCTAATAGCTCAATAGTGGTTAAGCCGTAGGCAAGCCCCGTAGGACTCCACTATTAAGACCATAGCTCTCGACGGTGATGCCCCGTTAACTGCACAAAGGCAGGCGCACTGCAAGGCTGAAAAATCCCTATTCTACTTACTCACAGGCAATTAATAATACCAACCATTTGTAGCTAGCTTGAGGACCTCCCTTCTTGAGCAAGAAAAGAGAAACCTTGAGCTCTGATACCAATGTAACATTTAATGGCCTAAAATCTTATGTGTAGCGGAAATTAGCATGAACATAGTGGGCATTTCATTAGAATAGATTCCTAATGAGAATTACAAGAGTGCTTGGGTGGAGAGAGCAACAAAAAGCATAACACCTAGTTAGATAGCATCAACAATACTTTCAAAAGAGAGAGCAATTAAGCTATTGACAACAGTTGAGGACCGGATTTGCATGGAGCCGGTCCCCCCTCCAAAAGGCTTTGTATTATGGTTTCTCCCATCAAGAGAGACATTGTACAATACAATTCTTTGTGTTCCTTCAAGACTAGCTAGTGCAATGAAGATGGAAGCTTCATACACCAAGCAAAACACTTAATCAAACACAACTTGAATTATCCCCGTTCTCAGACCCAAGACCTCACACACCTTCGAAGATGGTGAGAGCTAGCAGGGTATGAGAGTAGATTGAGAGGAAAAAGAAGTATCTTACGAGAAAGAAGTACATCTCCTCACATAATCACTCATATTAGCATAGCTTAGCTTAGTAATTAGCTTGGTAGAGAAGATGAGCATGCATTGAAGCTTGGCTCTTGGTTGGATTTGCATCCACATGCCAAGAGAGTGTTGATGTAGGCTTCTATCTCACAAGCTTGGAGTAGGTGATGAG
The DNA here is from genome assembly GCF_014529385.1 of Adiantum capillus-veneris. NCBI lineage: Eukaryota > Viridiplantae > Streptophyta > Polypodiopsida > Polypodiales > Pteridaceae > Adiantum > Adiantum capillus-veneris. The sequence goes on along the minus strand of NC_140943.1, from coordinate 110,406,428 downwards.
CTCTCCATTAAAGCTTGGGAGGAGATAGAGTATTTTCCCTTCACACATGGTCAAGTGTGAGAGTGTGAGTGTCCATGCCAAGCAAAAATCAGCCCCCCCTCTCTCTTGGGCGAGCCCTAGCTGCTAAGTTAGTCTGCCTTTTGCCTCATTGGACCTCCCCAGGTCAAGCCAATAGGGATTAAGCAGCATAAGTGACAGCCTTCTGACATGTGTCCCCCTTTCCCCTTTTGTGAGAGCTTTAGGTAATTAAATAATTAAACTAAACTCTCATTGGACCCCTTTGCCTCCTGGCCAATAGGAATCAGGCAAGCCATGGGGCTCCTGAATGCTCATTGGACCCCTTGGGAGACTGCCCAATAGTCTTCTAGGACACTTAATTCTTATTGGTTTCTTTTATTTAAATGTTTTTAAATTAATTAAACTAGATTTACTCTAGCTTAATTCTCATTGGTCCACTTCAAGGGTCTTCCAATAGGAATTGGGCATACCTTGTGGGCATCTGGCCTAGGGAGCTGACATGTGTCCCTCATTCCCTTTGTGTAAAGGGAGCCTGTGTGTGTGTGTGTGGCTTTCTCTCTCATCCCCTAGCTTTGGGGCTCGCCCCCTCCCATGTAGGGATGTAGAAAGACTTTTTGGGCACACACTAAGCATCCAATTTTCCCTAAGGTTGACCTTTGGACACAACCTTTGAATTTTGGAACCTTAGCATTTTGGAAGTCTTAATGGGCTGAACCTTAGGGTCTTTTTAGCCCGTTGTTTCACATGGCTCTTTTGCAGATGGCCCCCCCTTTGAATCCCTATTTTCCCTCCTTTGGATCCCTACTGTGGCCGGTCTGCTAACTTAACCAATATTCTAGCTTTTTCTCCCTTGGCACTTCCCCACATTAAATGATCAGTTTAATATGAGAAAATCATTTAGGAGAATTAGATATTGATTATTATGACATGTTGGCACGTAAGCGAAGTTGATCTCTCATGCTGAGAGCCTCTCTCCGACATAGTGTTAATGCCCCTCAATGTGCTTTGCGTGAGCATGAAAAATTGGGTTCCTCTCAACTACCAATGCACTCTGACTCTCATTGTAGATAGTGTTGGTAGTGTTATGTCCAACACCCAAATCAACCATAAGGCATCTGAGCCATACACACTCAACCATAGCTGTGAAGACGGCCATGTACTCAATCCCACAACTGGATGTGGCCACAATAGGTTTCTTCTTGCTTAACCATGAGATACATGAACTGCTGAGCATGAAACAAAAAGCACTTGTAGACACTTGCATGCCAAAACAACTAGCCCAACCTGAGTCTAAAAAAGTATGTAAATCTAGCGCAATGATCCCCCCTTGGGATAAAACAAGCCAAGATGTAACGTGCCACTCAAGTAGAAAAAAATCCTCTTGACAGCCTGCCAATGCTTAGACCTTGGGCTATGCATGAATCTACAAAACTATGAGGCTGCAAACTACATATTCGGCCTCAGGTTGCATACATAAATGAGGCATCCAATAGCAATGAGAGAAGCCTATCAATGCTTAGCCCTTGGCTATGCATGAATCTACAAACTTGTGAGACTGCAAACTGAATATTCGGCCTCGTGTTGCATACACAAATGAGGCATCCAACAGCAATGAGCAGTGCACAGAGGGAAGGAGAGAGCGGGATGTAGGGGATAGTGTGATGGCATAGGGGGGCATGCGTAGTAGGAAAGGAGCCATTCTCTCAACGCACCCATTGTGCTGGCCAATGAGGGAACAATGCCGTAGCCATGCAGCGGTCATCTATGACGCAAGCAAGCCAACAGGGTGGAAGTAGGGCAGGAGGTGCGGCGCAAGGGGGGATGTTCATTTTTTCCTTTGGGAAATGCGACAAAGACCAAATCGCCGTACATTCCATCTAATTAGATGTGTAAAGAGCCAGAATGGAGAAATCTATGAATCATGTGAATTAACGAGTAAAATGGCAATCATCCTGTTCCAAAATAACAATCACCTTATGTGGGGTGTCTATTTGAAAAACATTAAAAGTGCAAGGAGAAAAAGGGTAATCATCATGTGCCAAAATGGCAATCACCTTATGGATGCCAAACTAGTGTGAAAATTGTCTCTTGTTTAGTCTAAAACTAGTGCACTAAAGAGCTCTTTAATGAGTGGAAAAGTGTTGAAATTAGGGTTGCATGAAAACACACATAGCTTGGAGAAGATGAAGGAATCTCAAGGCACACAACGGAGAGTGTATTACTTAGTGTGCAATGGAAAGATCAGATAGCCCTAGAGTGATGGGCATGTATACAATGCACGGGGGAAAAACTTCGTAGTGAAGAAAAAAAAGGCCCGACGGTCCTAAGTATGTTCACACACATCACTACCACATGTATATGGCAGCAAATCCCCCCAGGGAGTGATGCAGTGAATGAGAGCTAGCACATAGAGTATAAAGAAGTGCCATGCCCTGAGGACATGATCAATTCCACAAGGGGGAGTAAGCCCAAACTTTCATGGAAAGCTTCAAACATCTCACAAGACAAAGCCTTCATGAAAATATATGAAAGGTTGTCCTGTGTTGGCACATAAGCCAAGTTGATCTCTCATGCTGAGAGCCTCTCCCTGACATAGTGTTAATGCACCTCAATGTGATGTGTGCGAGCATGAAAAATTGGGTTCCTCTCAACTACCAATGTGCTCTGTCTCTCATTGTAGATAGTGTTGGTAGTGTCCTGTCCAACACCCAAATAAACCATAAAGTGTCTGAGCCATACACACTCAACCGTAGCTTTGAAGACTGCCATGTACTCAGTCCCACAACTGGAAGTGTCCACAGTAGGTTGCTTCTTGCTCAACCATGAGATACATGAACTTCTGAGCATGAAACAAAAAGCACGCGTGGACACTCGCATGCCAAAATCTAGCGGCAATGATCCCCCCTTGGGATAAAACAAGCCAAGATGTAAAGTGCCACTCAAGTAAAAGAAAACCTCTTGACAGCCTGCCAATGCTTAGACCCTGGGGTATGCATGAATCTACAAACCTGTGAGACAGCAAACTGAATATTGGGCCTCGTGTTGCATACATAAATGAGGCATCCAACAACAGTGAGCAAGACAAAGAGGGAAGGAGAGAGGGATGCAGGGGATAGTGTGATGGCGCAGGGGGGGGCAGATCTGCTGGCATGCGTAGTGGAAAAGGAGCCATGCTTAGTGGGAAATGAGCCATTCACTCAGCGTGTCCACTGTGTTGGGCAATGAGGGAACAACCCTAGCCATGCAGTGGTCGTCTATGTCACAAGCAAGCCAACAGGGTGGAAGTAGGGCAGGAGGTGTGACGACAAGCTGCCTAGGGGGGATGTTCATTTTTTCCTTTGGGAAATGTGATAGAGACCAAATCGGTGTAGATTCCATCTAATTAGATGTGTAAAGAGCCAATACGGAGAAATCTATGAATCATGTGAATTAAGGAGTAAAATGGCAATCATCCTGTTCCAAAATGACAATCACCTTATGTGGGGTGTCTATTTGAAAAACATTAAAAGTGCAAGGAGAAAAAGGGTAATCATCCCGTGCCAAAATGGAAATCACATTATGGATGCCAAACTAGTGTCAAAATTATCTCCTGTTTATTCTAAAATAAGCGCACTAAAGAGTTCTTTAATGTGTGGAAAAGTGTTGAAATTAGGGTTGCACGAAAACACACACAGCTTGGAGAAGATGAAGGAAGCTCAATGCACACAATGGAGAGTGTATTATTTAGTGTGCAATGGAAAGATCAGATAGCCCTAGAGTGATGGGCGTGTATACAATGCACGGGGGGGAAAACTTCCTAGTGAAGAAAAAAAATGCCCTGACAGTCCATTAGGAAATTTTGGAGGTCATTTGGAGGGCCTTGTTGAAGAGAGAGAAAAGAAGGCGCAGCCAATGAGCAGCAACCTTACATAACATAGAAATGCATGGAGAAAAACACAAAAATGAAAGAAAACATTTTAAATATTGAGTTTTGTCCCATTTTCATAAGGTAACTTCCTCGTCTCACAAAGTAGGACCCACTGCCAGTAGCCGTCAAGTTGTTGACACCTGACTACTGATTAACTCTCTCCCTTCATTAAAAGATATCCACCACCTTTATGGAAGGCTTTCAAAACTCATTCTGCCTCCATTATACCTATGGCTTCGTCTTCTACCTGCCCAAGAAGTTCTAGAGGTTTCTCTACACTGTCCCCAACTAGCCTCACCATTAGTGTGCCAAGAAGACCATGTAGTAGCATAAGCACTATCTCAATCTCAAACTCTCTCACTACAGATAATAGGTGGCAAGAGCAGAGGATAAGCAAAGGTTCTTGGGTTCTTATGTAGCCAAGAAGGAGAAAAAAGCTCGAAATCAACAAAGATGTTTCGTTCTGCATGGAAAGCAAGAGTTCTGGATTTCAAAGTCGAGGTTGGTAAGAAGATTGTGAAAGAAGTCTTTGTTCAACATGTTTTCACTCACTATGATGTGATTGCTAATGGCGGCGATGTCTCCATGGTGCACAATCCACGGTGCAACTGTAAGTTAATTATTTAGCACTCCTCTATAAATGTTATCTTACATTTCAAATGTGAATCTGTTTTTTCTTCTCTTATTACAGGTATATAATTAGGTTATACAGATGTTTGTATTTATTTCTATTCTCTTACATTGACAGATGTTTATCCTTCCTCATATGAGGAATGGGAGCCACTGGAGTGCATTATAGGTCTCATCTCTGGGACCCATGCTCATAGTGGGGTCTTGCAATATGTTGGAAGAACTAGCAAAAGCCTGGCAGACGAGGGTATTTTCTTCTATGACCATTTTTACCAACTTAATCAAAGGAATTAGAGATGAGTGTTGGTGAAGGTTCCACTACCAACCAACTAAAACTCCGTGGATTGGCTCGTTCCCAACACAACAATGAGTGAGGTATTGAGGAGCAGGCTCTATAGGGATGTTCAGAGGTCTCTCCGAAACTCTGTACCCACTAAATTGGTGAAACTTGCAAATTTCTGTCATGTTGGTCTCTTTGTTGAGTTATTTCATACCTCCAAAGTACATGTTGCTAAAAATATGCTGCTCTGCAAATCATTTGATTCCCTCTTGTGTCATAAGCTTCTTGATCCAAGGTGGTATGTGAAAGAAACAGATGGCATATGTTGCAAGATTTCTCTTAACACTTCCATTGTCAAGTATATGCTGGCAACACAGACATTAATAATCTCCTTTTGGTACAAGCATTCTCACATTGTTGAAGTTTGCTATGTGCCTATGGATCAAGAGATAGCAAGTTTGGCAAACAATGCTGTCATAGACGTGGAAGTGGTGGACAAAGACCTATCTTATGACAGTAATTACAATAAGGCAACAATGCAATCTTTTGCGACTTTGACATGACATAGTGAAGGAGACTGCCGACATTGACTCCGTAAACTTTTATTTCTTGCTAGGCGGACGAAGAGTAATGCAATGAAGGGAGAAGCATTTTTTGTGTGGAGATCTTTCTGGCTGTATTCAAATTGTGCCCATGTAATCTAGCCTGAATGGCTTCAATGAAATGTAACTTTTTTGACTAGTTTAATCTTAATATCAGATGTTTGCTCAAGGCTCTCTCTCTCTCTCTCTCTCTCTCTCTCTCTGTCTGAGTATTCGAAACACATAGATAGGTAGACAGTATCAATTTAAGGTATAAACAATGAATTACTACGTACATTTGTAAGTACAAATTCCAATGTGCTCAATGGGCTTAAATACATTGCTTGCAGGTATGGGACCAAAATGTCCTCTAGGTAAAAATCATGAAGATGCCCTTCAAATGAAGGTGGGGAAATAGTAGTGTCAGGTGGATTAAGTAAATCCTTAAGTGGTGTGTCATCAATCAACAAAGTATTGAGAGCATCATAAGGCACATTGATCTTTTCAAAGGGCTTGTAGAAAAGTGGTACATTAGCTTTAGTTGGGTGGAAATGTCCCGCAATGGTATTGAAATTTCTTTGATTATACACAAAATAAAATCCAATCTCTAAATTTTCAGCCAAATTGCAAACTATGGTAACAAGGGGATTCAGGTTTTGGGCCTGCATTGAAGACCAGATAGCAACCCTAAACCATCGAATCAAAAAATTCAAAAATTCCATTGTGCCTGGTCGAATTACTACTCTGAGATTTCCCAAGCGGAAACTACGTAAATCAGAGAACTTTATGATGTAGATTGTACGACTGTCATAGCAGCAGCAATCCATTGAGATCCAAGATAATTAGTCTATGTAATCATTGTGTGCATACATATAAGTAGTTAGAAACAAAAAAGAGTATATTATTTAAGTACAATGAATATTACCAGAACAACCATATCTACTTGAAGCAAGAGTCCGTACTGGTCATTTCTAATGTTGACATTCTGTTGTTAAGTATCGATGTTCCCTTTTGTATTGCCAAGGGTATCCACCTCTTGTGGTTGTGCAGTACAGGACTCTTGTGTTTCCATGGCCAAATGGTTAACCTGTTTTGTTGTCTGTTCGTAGCTTTGGTTTGCAATGTTGGCCTCCTCCTCTACATGGTCAAGACACTCTGTATCTTCTCTCGGCTCTGAAGAGCTCTTCACATCATAATCACAGGATATTGGACTCCCTCATATTGATCATGTGCCACATCCTGTTCCACAATAATAGGCACTCCCTTATCCTCCTCTACTTGGCCTATAACCTCTGTTGCATTCATCGGCTGTGAGGAGCATTTTACATCTGCATTTTCAAGGGCTTGGTCTACTTCACATTGATCAAACCCAACTTCGGAGTCAACCACTCCAACTGCAAAGCATACCGGTGTCTGTTCCTCTAATATGGGGCCAGTTTTAGGGATTTGATTTCCAGTGGTGGAAACTGGCATGACTTCCTCATCACTGGTCATTGTTAAAGTTATTATATGGTCATCGATAAAACTGTCTTCTCCATCTAAAACTCTTGGGGTTGAAAGAGATAGTAGATGTTGAATCATTGAGGCACGGTACCTTTGTAAATATTCCAATGTATAATTTTCCACAGCATTCTTCAAAATTAGGTTAACTTGTGGTCAATACTTTAATTAATAATAGCACCAAGTTGGTCCAAACCATAGCAAGGAAATACCTTTGACATAGATGGATTCAAAGCAAAAAGCTCTATAGTATGTACTTTGTATGGAGAAGACATCTCCAACCACAGGAATTTGGATCTGTCTGATTAGGCGCTTTGACAGCTTTAAAGGTTGACTTGTAGAGTTCATGATTTCCACAAAGCCTTCCATAGACATGAAGTAATCTTTTTACACATCTATGAACAGTGAAGGTTATTCATTATTAATAATATTGAGGTCATCAACCATAGCCCAAATAAATACTCAAGGTTTTATCAACACTCACACTCTTTTCTCTGAATGTGTCCCTTGTATGGAGTGGATAGTCCATACCACTTGTTTGTCCAATTCAATGCATACAAGGCTCCAATCATTATTTGATTTGTATGGTTACACCAGAGTTGTGACCTGAAGCATTGGACAATGGAAAAACCATCTCTCCAATGTGCCATGAGGGGTGTTTTTTATTCGGAGTGGCACAGACAATTGTGGATCTAGAACATGTATTCCAGTATGGGTTTCTTGAGGGAGCTGTCTCTTTATTAAGCTACAATAAAAAACAAGGATTTAAGTAGAGACCAAGTACAAAAAAAAAGGATCTTAAAGGTAGAGGAGAGCACTTACTTTACGCATAAATAAACAATAGAGTCTGTAATTTGTGCATTGGGATCTTTTCAAATCCATCAACAGAATCCAGTGCTAATTGCCTAGTACCATCAACAAGGGAAATGGTTGCTAACAGTCCTTCTTTCATGGAATGTAAAATATCATTGTTTCTTTCATTTAAGTCTATGATAACTTGCCCATAATTTCTCCTCTGGGCCTCTTCATCAGCAACAGCAATCTGTATCCTCTTTAATTTCTCTGCTTCCAGGTGACGTCTTTCTTCTTGCTCAGCTCTAGCTATGGTCTTCACATCATTAGTAACCTCATGAATCTTAACCCCATGATTTTGGCGGCCTGGTGGTATTAGCAATATATCCTTCATTTTGGGGTCTATAAACTCATTAGGGATAAGGAGCTTATCGTATCTCCAACGTACTCTCTTGAGCGTCTCACTATCCTTGTCCATTATTGTCACCCGGTGAGCATGAGCAACAACAATGGTGATATCATTAAAATACTCCAGTAAAAAATCTTATGCTGCTTCTTGAAGAAAGAGTAAGGCAATAGCCTTCCATCTCATTGTACCAGCACATGCTTCCTCACAAATTTTCCTTACTGCTCTTTGGAAAGGAAGTTTAGGGACACAAAGCTCAATACATTTCTGAGCTTTTCTTATCTCCTTAAATAAACCCATGTTTCTTTGAATATTCTTCATTCTTGGTCCCTTCAATATCTTCATTGGTTTACCTGAAGTTTTCTTCTTACTTGCAGACCTTCCACATGCTTTCTTTGCAAGCCCTGGTCCTCTCCCTGCCTTCCTTGCTGTTGCCTTGGTTCTTGCCATTCCACTATAAGAGAAAAGTGCAAAGGATCTCTCTCTCTCTCTCTCTCTCTCTCTCTCTCTCTCTCTCTCTCTCTCTCTCTCTCTCTCTCTCTCTCTCTCTCTCTCTCTCTATGGATCACGGCGCGTGGGCTCAGCTTTGAGACGGGATAATAGCCTATTGCACGTCGTGATCCACAAGTGGATGGAGAAAGATTTGAAATCTAGATGATGCCTTTTAAGCAACAAGCCTCAATTTTATTGATGATGAAATAGTGTGTAAAATAATAATCTTGTGATGTAGTACACTCTCTCTCTCTCTCTCTCTCTCTCTCTCTCTCTCTCTCTCTCTCTCTCTCTCTCTCTCGCTCTCTCGTATGGATCACGGTGCGTGGGTTCAAAAACAAGCAAAGAAAACAATCCATCGCACGTCGTGCTCCATTTCATGAAATCCCTCCCTCTCTCTCTCTCTCTCTCTCTCTCTCTCTCTTTCTCTCTCTCTCTCTCTCTCTTTCTCTCTTTCTCTCTCTCTCTGTGTGTCTCTCTTTAACTTCAACAACCAGTTTGGAGATACCTCTCTTAGTGAAATTCAATTGGAAGAAAACGCTTGAAGGAGCATTGCACCTTGGTTGCAAAGGTTGTCTTGGCGGTAGGTGTCTCTCTCTCTCTATCTCTATCTCTCGCAGAGGCCGTCTAGTTCGTTAGGTCTCTCTCTCTCTCTCTCTCTCTCTCTCTCTCTCTCTCTCTCTCACCATGAATTCAAATGTGCATTTGTCTATAAATGTACACATATTTTTGGGTTTTTAAAAAGTACTTATTGTGGTCGTACCACCCATTTAATGCATGTCCTTGTAACACGTGTACAATAATATTTGGCTTGCTTCCTTAAAAACTCCAATAATAATGTCTATTATTGCATGAAAAGGAGAGAGAGAGAGAGAGAGAGAGAGAGAGAGAGAGAGAGAGAGAGAGAGAGAGAGAGAATAACTTGGGTGGTGATAGGACAGATCAAGGGGAGAACAATATTCATATTGGTGAAGCTAAATACACACCGAGAGAGAGAGAGAGAGAGAGAGAGAGAGAGAGAGAGAGAGAGAGAGAGAGAGAGAGAGAGAGAGAGAGAGAGAGAGAGAGAGAGAGAGAGAGAGAGAGAGAGAGAGAGAGAGAGAGAGAGAGACTTAAGAAGGCCTCTGCCTCCTTCAAGGTGCAGGAATCAGAAGCTTGAAGACCCAAAACAACATTCCCAGTCTTGAATCTCTACTCCAACAGCAATGTCTAGTCCTTGCAAATGTAAAGTCAATCTCTTCACTTTCATTTGGTCCATAGTTTAGTTGTATGCAAAAATTGTGCTTCAAAATTTAAAAGACCATTTCACAATTCACCAACCAATATTGGATCACGGTGTGCCAGTAATGTTGTGGACATTTGTTTACATACTGCGCGCCGTGATCCTCTTTTGAAATTGTACAAACATTTATTTTGAAGAATAATATTCTTTGTTGTTTTGGTAGATATTCCATTGTATGAAAGTCCATTAAGTGGATCACGGTGCGCCAGTAGTGTTGTGGATGCTTGTTTACATACTTTGTGCGTCGTGACCCTCTTTTGAAATTGTACAAATATTTTTTTTGAAAAATAATATTCTTTGATGTTTTGGTAGCTATTCTATTGTATGAAAGCCCTTTAAGTGGATCACGATGCACCTGTAGCTCTGTGGATTTTGGTTTATGTACTCTGCATGCCGTGATCCACTTGTATGGCTTTTGCTCTTCACAACTATAAATAAATTTTTCATTCTATCCGTACTAATCATCTTATGTTATTGTCTATATGATTAGTTAGGAATAATTGTGAGATACCTAGCTATAGTTTGTTCAAAACTTATATGATCATTTGGTGCTCTTCTTTTTATTTATGGTTGATGAAACTTATATTTGTGAATATGAAATAAATGGCAGGATTAAGATCACATAGGAGGAAGAGGCAGAAAATAGATCTTGAGCGCATTGTTTGCCAAGCAAACGTTCCGAGAAGACTGTCGGAGCTGTTAAAAACATCAATGAAGAGGAATTTAGACTTCACAGAACCCATTGATATATCTACTGCAAAGCCTGCCATGAGTTTGGAGGAGCCTGCCCTGAGTTTAGAGGAGCCTGCTCTAGGTTTGGAGGAGCTTGATACTGATCCATCTCTTAAAATGGAGTCCCTTTCCAAAATTTACTTTACCGAACTCACTTAAGACAGAAGTGTATTTTTCAGCACCTACTTTGTAGAGTACCCAATGTGTTGCAACATCTCAAAAGAAAAAAGAGGCAGTTATTTATGAAGATCCTACAGTGATTGATGAAAGGCTTTTAGATTTTGCCGTTTTGTCTGGGACTGGTGACAAGTTTGATTTGGTTTCCTGCATTTTCAATGCTCCATTTAATCTTGATGTGTTTATAGCTGAACAGAGTGAACACTTGAAGCTGGAATGAGAGAAATTGGAGCTTCACACTCAAGAGGGCAGGGTTAATGTTGGTGAAATGGTGGTAGTCCATTTAAAAGACTGTGACCCTAAAAGACAATCTTACAAGAAGTATAATTAGCTGTCTCTTATGTACAGGCCCCATTGGCACAGCTTACATGAACGGGAGTGCAAGCTGATTCAAGAATCCTTTGGCTTTCTAATAATTTTAAATGGATTATTTACAAGTCTTATGAAAGATCCTAAGGAGGTCATGGAGGAACACAATTTACCAGTAGATGAAAAAGAGGAAAAGAATGAGGAATATATTGAAGTGACAGAGATAGAGGAGTCCATTGATCTTGAAGAAGAAGCAAAAGATGTGAAACGAAGCAATATTCTCTCAGTGAGAATCTCAGATATCAAGCTACCTCTAGAAGTGTCAGGTTTTAATGAGCGGCAAGCCACCTTAATGCTAACAGGAGTCCAGAGTTTAAATTTGGAGATAGGTCATACATTTTCCTTCATGATATACAAAGTATTTTTTGTTTGCGGGAGGACTTTGCACTGGCCACTATCTCCAAGTATCAGGAGGAGAGGAATGGATTTGTTTCAGATGACGAGGCAATGGGATCTCCAGTAACCCATTGGACTACCTTAAACTCTGCTTTGAAAAGGCAGAAAATTAGAAATAAAGCCTTCCTGATGAAGCCACATTTCAAACTATTCAAAATAATCTTAAGTCATCAACTAGTAAACAAGACATGGAGGATTGGTTTAAGCGACCAGCCCAGGAGTCAACCGGATCAATCTACCTATGGAAGGATGAGCTTTTTTTGCAAGATGAGAGTTTCATGGTATAAAATCTTGCCCCCCTCCGCCCCCCCCCCCGACATCTCTATCTCTCTCTCTCTCTCACACACACATACACAAACACTTCTTTTGTTTACATTCATGGATTGCTGAAAAGGACGACTTTCTTTGTCGTCGAAGAAGACAGTTCCATGGTAGGGATGCAACTCTAGGACAATATCTTCCTAGTTTATGTGAGGCACCCATCCTAATCTTCCACAACGGAATGTCACAAGAGGGGAATACTGCAACATATGCTTTCAAGACATTATCTCGCTTCTTAGGTGGTCCAATGCTTCCACAAAATGCTGACAAAGTTATCCTCGTCGACAAGGTTTTTGGGAGAGAATGTTTTGGTTACTCGCCACGATATACTGGGAGCCATGCAACATATTACTACACATACACAGCAATGTCATTATCTTTAGGGAAAGAAAACCATACTGAACTCTTAGAGTATGTCAAACATTTAATGATCAGATACAAGGACGAGGTTTCAAATGATATGAGTAAATCATCAAAATGTTGAAATAGTTGTTGTACATATTGAATTTAATTCTACAGGAATTTGTGGTACATCCGATCATCTAAACTCTAACTCTCTTTTTCCACCGATGATTGGCATATTGCATTGTCTCTCTCCACCTGATTTGACTTTCAAGAGCACTTGAGTTTTTGAATGTGTTTGCTCGCTTTCTTTTTTGAAGTTGCAAATGTCTGATTGCTTGTACGATTACTGAAGAGGCCAATACTTGCTTTTGTTGCATGCGGTGAATGATTCTGTGATAAAACCACTGAAATAAATCCTTCAGACTGTTTGCTTTATTGCAAGAGCCTCCATGTTGTGTGTGTTTGAAGTAGGCATTTCTATCCATGTAATGAAACTTCTCTAGGCCATGGGTGTTCCATATACCTGGATTCCCATACTTTTGGATGAAGTGTGGCAAATGATTGAAAATAATGTGCTTCAAAACAAGAAATTTATTTAGAAATTTAAACACAAACTTAGTACTAAGACTATCTGAAGTGCTTTGAATTTACCATGTAATGAGTGATTTGAGTGTCACTCCATGCTATCTTGAAGGATTTTTTCAGTAGCTGAAGGTTTTGTTTAAACTTGCTGAGATTATCCTACGACCAATCATCATTCTCACACATTTGAAATAATATGTCAATGGAACTCCACACATCACCCTTTGCATTGCGAGTTGTTGGCTCTTGGTCTTTTTTAGCTAAATGAAGTTTTTTCCAATGCATATACTCAACTTTGATAATGTAGGTAGAGTGATATACTCTCCCTCGCTTTGTTAGCTTCACATCTTCATACCTTGAGATTTAGATAGAAAACGGTGTGCCTTGACCCACCTATGGATGGTTTTCAGGATACATCTTTCTCATTGGTTGACCTTTTTTAGTCCCGTTGTATTTACACATTGCCCCCATGTAGACCAATATTTGACAAAACTAGTTCCAAAGCCTCTAGAGCGACTTGTTGTTCATATGACCTTTTGATTTTCCAAGCAATCCCAATGTACAAATATACCAACTTCTCTACAATTTGGCAGAGACCATGCATTGTACAAATATGGACATTAACAAGTGGTATTTAGAGTCTTGATTGTGACGAGTAGGAGCCTTTTTCCACCACTTTGGGTCCATCACTTTTGCAGGCTCTATGCAATACAAGCATGGAGACTTTGCCATGGCACCCATTCCACAATTATACATACACTTCAGTGTTTTGAGGTCACCTGCAAGATGCCATTGAACTTGAAAGTCTCCTCTCCCATCTACAACCAATACCTCTCCTCGATTCATTTTCCTATCAATGATATCTGGAATAGGAGTTTGATGGAACACTCAAAATAAAATGTCATGGTATTCTTTCTTTACTTGCAAGATTAATCCTTATAAGATACGAAAAATAAGTCTAAAATTTAGGTACAATAGAGGGCTTGCTAGAGCTGCAAAATTGGAGATAACTGGATTACCTAAAATGCACCAAGCCACCATATGTTTTTTTTTGACTCAACACTGAAGTATGAAGGGTCATCAGTGGGACATTTGGAAAGTGCCCTATTCATTAATTTGATTGTAACTCGCTCTAGCTTCTTCTCTTTAAGAATCTCACACTGACCTAGCTTCAAAACAAAACGTAGAACGCCACCTGTCTCTTTGAATGTAATATTGTAGAGCTCTACCATTCTAATTTGCAACAAAGTGAGGTCCATGAAGATATTGTTGTACTCATCATAAGTGATAGTAGTTCACTGTGAGCTATAAATATCTTGAATATGAAATGGACATCCAATGAAGTCTGTCTGTTCATTATTGAGCTGTAGTCTTTCCTTCCAAACACTTGCAGTTGTTGGTAAAAGCTTAGACTTTATTCCCTTCTTCACAAACATGGAAGAGATAGACTGTTGAATAGCTAAGTAACCTCTTTTACTAACTCGAAGGGAGTTCAATGTACCCTGTATATGCTTGGCAGGCACTGTATTCTTTGAAATGAATATGTCAATGATATCCCGTTGCAAAACCTTAAACTTTTTGTCATGCATTATATCCTTTGCAAGACCACTAGTTATCAATGGCTTTAACAGCTTTCCTACATTGGCCTTCGGGTCTATGTTTTCTTTGTCTAGATAGATGGAATCTCTACAAAGAAAGCATAACTAGCATAAACAAAAACTTAGATTAGTTTAAATTAATTAGACAATTTACAATGCTCACCTCAATGGTTGGATTCTTTTCTTAAGGCCGCCAGAGCCTACCTTCAACGTTTCAAGATTCGGTAGTTTCTTCTTTCGCACACGAGTGCCTAACATTGTCTCTTTGTTTTGTAATGATTGTACCTTTGTTCGCAAGATGTGTGATTCTTGTGTGCACTGCATTACAGCCTTTTGGTCCTCATGATGCAAGTTTGAAAGTCTCTAAATCTCATTTTCTTGGTGCTTCACCATGTCTTTATAAGTTTGTGATTTGTTGTTTAAAGCTTTACAGTAGCCAAGAAATCCATTCTCTGCATTACCTGCAAAGGTCAATAAGTTAGTGGGATTTGAAAATGTAGGGAAAGCATTGGTCATGGGATTCAATGGATAGAGTGAGCCTTTTGTCCAAATATCTAAGTGTTTTGCTCCCTCTACTCTAAGTCTCTTTGTCATGATCGGTGTCACTTTCATGTTAGTTTTGCCTCGCTTACACAATGGCACATATTGGGGATCCAGGTCATGTGTAGATGATAGAAGGGTCTTTTAAGGAGGAAATTTGTGGGGGTGGAATAAGAAGCCATGTATGCAATAGGACAAGAAAAGGAGGATTTCTTTAAGGTCAGCACACACACAGTGAGAGAGAAAGGAGAGAGCTGGTTTGGAAGGATATATCCTATTTCCTTTAGTCATACATTCCATGTACAGGAAACTCCTCCAATTCTAGGACGTTCATTAAATGCAACTAAAAACAATTTATTCTCCAATCATCACGGACATTATGACAGTGTGGCAAGATTCTACTTGTCAGTGCACTTTTCGAATGGTTATTCCAAGTTTACGATTGCTTTTAACACACCTATTTTCTAGAGAGAGAAAGTCAAAATTCTATTTTTCTTAGAAGGCCCTCCAAATGACCTCCAAAATTTCCTAATGCTAAGTGTGTTCACACACATCACTACCACATGTATATGGCAACAAATCCCCCCTGGGAGTGATGCAGTGAATGAGAGTTGGCACATAGAGTGTAAAGAAGTGCCATGCCATCAGGATATGATCATTCCACAAAGGGAATAGTACCAAAGCTTTGTGGAAATCTTGAAACTTCTCACAAGACAAAGCCTTTGTGAAAATATTTGCAAGGTTGTCCCGTGTTGGCATATAGGCCAAGTTGATCTCTCATGCCTAGAGCCTCTCCCCGACATAGTGTTAATGCACCTCAATGTGCTTTGTGCGAGCATGAAAAATTGGGTTCCTCTCAACTACGAATGCACTCTGAATCTCATTGTAGATAGTGTTGGCAGTGTTATGTCCAACACCCAAATCAACCATAAGGCGTCTAAGCCATACACACTCAACCGTAGCTTTGAAGACTGCCATGTGCTCAGCCCCACAACTGGAAGTGGCCATAGTAGGTTGCTTCTTGCTCAAACATGAGATACATGAACTACTAAGCATGAAACAAAAAGCACTTGTGGACACTCGCGTGCCAAAACAACCAGCCCAACTTGATTCTAAAAAGTATGTAAATCTAGCGGCAATGATTCCCCCTCGGGATAAAACAAGCCAAGATATAAAGTGCCACTCAAGTAGCAAAAAATCCTCTTGACAGCCTCCCACTACTTAGACCCCTGGGATATGCATGAATCTACAGACCTGTGCGATTTCAAATTGAATATTCGGCCTCGTGTTGCATACATAAATGAAGCATCCAACAACAGTTTGGTAAAGAGTGACATTGGTAGGATCACCGCATCATGAAGACTCAATGTCAAACCTATTTCCATGGGAGTGTCAATAGGTTTGCAATCCTCAAGTCCAAACTTACTAGCAATGTCTCTATGTAACTTGTCTTACACAAGGCAATACCACCATCACACTGCTTAAATTGTATATTCAAGTAATGATGCAACAACCCCAAATCTTTATCTTGAAAGTGGCATTCAAATCAACCTTAAATTCAGCAAGATGTCTCTCATTCGGTGCAGTGATTAGCAAATCTTACACATAGAGAATGACAATGAGAAGTACATCACCCTCACGCTTTACGTACAATGTGCTTTTTGTTGGACTATTATGGAAGCCTTGTTTGACCAAATGAGTGTCAGTCTTCTCATACCAAGCATGAGGAGATTTCTTCAACCCATACAAAGATTTCTTAATTTGTGCACTTTATCTTCCTGCCCTTTAATGACAAAACCGCGAGACTACGTTACATAAACTTCCTCAAATATGTCAACATTCAAGAAAGCAGTAACAATGTTTGATTGATGTACATCCCAACCAAATTGAGCTACCAATGCAAATAGAAAACGCAAAGTAGTCATACGATAAGTGGGAGCAAAAGTCTCTTCATAATCTATGCCTTTTTGCTGTGCATAACCCTTTGCAACAAGTCAAGCCTTATAGCAATCAATCTCACAATTTGGCTTGCGTTTTAACTTGTGAACCCACTTCATACCAGTGGAATTTTTTCCAAGAGGCAAATCACATAAAGTCCATGTGTCATTTTCCATAAGTGCATCATATTTAGATTGCATGGCAGCTATCCAACTTTCTTTAGGTTGTTGCGGGAACAATGCAATCAATAATTTGTCAAGCATTCCTCCTTGTTTTTCCTTCTAGATTTTTTTTCTACTTTCCTTTGAGCATAGAAGATTGGATGGAGCCAAAATTTTTTCCTTGATCTTTGTGGGTTGTGGACGAGGTTGTGGACTTGTCTTGAGCTATGTGGGTGGATCTTTCTTTGGTATCCATACTTGCTTGTCGAAAACATTGCCCCTCTTCTTTGGCACCCAAACTTGTTTATTGCAAGTATGAGCCTTGGGTCTCCGTCTTGGTTGTGGTGTCCTTCCCTTTGTAGCATTGAGTGGTGTTGAATGGGATGAAGAGATTTTGGGGACCCATATTTGTTGTTGAGCACATTGTGCTTCTACTATCTTGATGTACAACCTTATGATTTTGGGATTACGAATAATGATTGGTCTTCTTGGAGTTGATTTGTTGTGAGGAATATGGTGTAGGACTTGGCTTGGCTGAAGAACGATTTTGAATTCCTTTTGGTACCCAAATCTTAGATGATTGTGTCCTTGATTCTTGTTGGGGTACTGGTGTGTCTTGTAATTGATCATTCCATCTTGATTGAGAAGATATCTGAGCTAGAGTTGATGGCCATGTTTTCTCTGAAGTGGATCGTTCCTCTTGAATAAGCATGGGTTCTATCTCATTTGTCAAAATTGCCCTAATCTATGGACTATATTCTATTGGGGATTCCACATCTTTTGTTTTAGGAATCTTTTCCTCTAATGAAACTTGTGGTATGGGATGTCGATAGACATCTTCTGGGGTAAACGTGACATAAGGTCTGTGATCTTTTGTACCGAAGTAGACATGGTCTTGTGTCCAATCAAGATAAGCTTGATAGGCTCTTTGCCATGTGCATCCAAATATAACATCAAAAAGAGATTATTGTGGTGGCAGAGTGTCAAATTTGTGTCCACACTTGAAGCCATTAATATTTACCATGATGTCGGCGTATCCTATTGTTTTAGTGTCATGTTCATTGAAACCTATAAGGTTGATTTTGTATAGGTGGTCATTGGAGGCTAGACTAATCAGGATATATGGTTCCAAGCCTCCTTCCTTCTCTTCCTCTTCTACCTTGTTGTGGCAAACAAAAGCCATATATTCATTGATCTGAAGTCATAGGAATGCCTTTTTGGCCAAAGGTGGTGTACTCTTCTTCTCCCTAGAGGTAGCTTTCCACTTCTTCTTGCGAGCATAGGTTTGTCCTTTCTCAACAGTGTGACATGAAACGTTTTGGGGTTTTGAGTGTTTTGGGGTTTCGAGGTTTCTGAAACGTTTTGCTTTGGATCTCAAAGAAAGTGAACCACAGGTTTCTTTTTACATGTATGTACCTATAATTATACATCGAATATACATAAAAGTTCACCTATCAAGACAGACTTGAGTCACGACTGAACAAGGTATTGATTTTTTAAGGAGGCCTTTGTATATGACTAAAAAATCCCCAAAGGCTGGTTTGAGGTCAACTAGTGGTGCGTATGGAGAGAGCGAGAAGGATAGAAAGAGAGAACACATGATGTGGGTGGAGCAACTCAACACAATGTGTGTGTGTGAGAGAACCCCTTATTCTTCTATCTAGTAAAAAATAAGGTGTGTACAAGTAATGGGTGGTCAAACGTCTCTCTCGTTTCCTATCAAGGTAAGAGGCACACCGTCTTTACCCCAAAAATCTCCCACTTAAGGGAGAATGTGCTGATAAATTGTACTAGTATAGGACCTAGTAGTATGTATAGTAGGTATAGGGAGCAATGTTGTCTCAACCTATGCCCACTGGCTCTCTCGAATTCAATGCATGTCGTCGTGTAGGCTCTAGCGATGTATGGAATCATATATCCCTACTAGAATCAACATGTATACCCTGCAGGTATCCTATAATAACCTCCACTTCTCCATGATGCATCATGCTAGTGGCAATCATTGCATGATTGGTAGCCGCAATTGCAATTGCTTCCACTGTAGCTGCTATGTCGCGTCTCGACATTAAGAGGTTGTACATGAGCGTCTTGAAGGCTGACAAAATGTGTGCACCCTTGGCTAACCTGTCCCTGTCAACCGCCTCTGCTCTGTGTGCAGTCCTTGCACCATCAGGACTATTAACATATGGATGTGACAAATCATGGGTGCTCAACACTTTGACTATCCTTGCATCCATCATACCATGCTCTACCTGTTCGAGCATCACCATACCAGCCTCTAGCATGAGCATGTTAAAGAGCTCCATATCAGTCATCTCCATGGTACGAGGCATCTCTATCCTAAGAGGATAAATCCATTATGTCTTGCTAGACCATGGCCACTCTAACTCCGCATCTACATACATATTGTACACAACACTCTAGATCTCACTGTATCGTCTCACACATGTGACTCATTTCTCTTCTCCTTGACTGGCAAAGCATCAAAATTTATCACCACCATCAATGATTTCTCTAGTTGTGCACTCAAAGATCTTTCCTGATCTACATGTTTGACCTCAAACCCTGCATGCAGAATGAGAGAAGTATCACGCTGCTCATCAACAAAGTATACATGCATATACTCTATGAACATTTGCATGGCAAAGGACTCACAAAGACTATGGCATCTCCAACACCAAGAATGTAGAGAAGAGTCAAATGAGCACCACAATGGCCTCGTGCTATCACAAGAGAACCTCTCCTCATCAAGTAAGACTCATAAGTCAAGTGAACATGACACCAAGAATGTAGAGAAGAGTCAAATGAGCACCATGATGGCCTCCCGCTATCACAAGTGAACCTCTCCTCATCAAGTAAGACTCATAAGTCAAGTGAACATGACACCCATGATCTCTAAGTTGCGAGATGGAGATCAAACTCCTATAATCATCATGCATATACTCAACATCATGGAGCACAAGCCTACTCCCATTGGTGAAGTGAAAATGAATGTCACCCACACCATGAACACCATCATATCTCATAGCAAAAAACATGCTAAACCACTTCCTATGATGAATAACATGGCACTACTATCAAGCTGCCAATCGTGAGACAAAGTCCATGTATGTCTAGGCAAACCTGTGGAAGTAGGAGTGTCTACCACACTTGTACTCTTAGAAACAACCAATGGAATCCTTCGCTATCTCCAATGCCTAAAACATTGTCTCCTCATGTATCCTTGTCTACCAACAAACCACATGTTTACGCCTCTGAGATCTTCCTAATACACCAACATGTGTATCCAATGATGAAGTGTCACTACAAGATTCCAGAATTGAGCGCAAAATGAGTCCATAGATCATCCCACACAAAGTGTAAATGCATTGTCCACAAGAGCATAACCGCTCAACACAATGCAAAGAAAACTAGTTGATCAAACACCTGCCACCAAAACTATGGCAATTATCGCATAAATCGCATAGCCCTCTGCCAAAACCAAGAACCAATCATGCATAAATAATGACCGTATGCAATAGGCACAAGCCAAAATTGGACTAAAACAGCTCTATAACACTTGCCACAAAACACATAAACCTGGCAAAAAATGGTAGAGTCTCCTATGTAACTGGAGAAAAATGTCAAAAAAAAACAAGGAAGTAAACAATGCTTGAACTCTATGATACAATGCTAAGCACAATGGCAACAATCCAAGAATCCCTCTATCGGAATCAATGAGCATAAGTCTCCCGCAATGTCAATACATTAATTATATTGATGCACAAGACATTGCAAACCTATGAGCTAATTGCCAAGCTCACCCTGTGCGGTATCGAGGCATACATGCACTAATATCCCACCTACAAAGAATATATCACAAGCCTTGAGTGCAACTTGCAATCGCTACCTAGATTACATCAAATTATGCTCATAAAACTATTGGAAAATATTTTCTAGAGTTTTGGCACGATTTCGGCTATCTGACCATAATAACCATACATGCCATAAACATACTCAAACCACGAGCAAACTTAGACACACAACAAACAACATCGCGCACTGCTATTGTAAAAGATTCAAAGATTAAAATCAGTCCAAATGGACATCACTGTTGCATCCAAAGCATGAAAATACTCCAAGTTACACCCTGACCTTGCATAAATCGCATTTCGTATGCAAAAGTTATGCAAAAAATATCATTTTGGAGCCCAAAAAATGACCTACAAAAATGCAAATCTGCATTCTTCTTGGAATATGGATACAGAAGAGCATACAAACTTACAATGCACTCTCCTCTAAATTTTGGAAATGTCCCTCAAGCTTCCATGAGCACAGATCTGTGGGTTGCTCACCAAAATCAATCTCCCACCAAAAGCGAGCTCACCAAAGCCAAAAGCTCACTTCTCTGTAGCACGAGATCCATCGCAAAACAAAATATTTGATATCAATTGTGAGTGCACAAATGTGGTGCATCACAGAGAGAGAGAGAGAGAGAGAGAGAGAGAGAGAGAGAGAGAGAGAGAGAGAGAGAGAGAGAGAGAGAGAGAGAGAGAGAGAGAGAGAGAGAGAGAGAGAGAGAGAGAGAGAGAGAGAGAGAGAACACAGAATGTGGGTGGAGCACCTAAACAAAATATGTGTGTGTGTAAGATCCTTGTATTCCTCTATCTAGTAAAGAATAAGGTGTATACAAGTAATGGGTGATTGAATGTCTCTGGCCTATCCAATTGGGGTAAGAGGCACACCGTGTTTACCCCAACAATGTCTACTCACCATCAAGATTCTCTATGCGAGTGGCTCTAGTGTCGCATATAACATTGATTACAAAGAGACCCTACCTTAGTGAATTTTCTTGCATGCTACCTATGAGTGTAAGCAAGAAGTAGGTCACCCTTCTTAAATTCCTTGTTCTTGATGTGGGATTTTAACTTCTTCTTTTGAGCTACATGCCTTCTATTATTTACAATCTAGTTTCTCTAAGCTTTTCTAGTTTATCCGCATGAACATAGAAGATGCGATGATTCTATTCCAACCCTGAAGCGGCTTGTAGAGTGTGAACTAGGAATTCAATTGGCAAAATTGCATCTTGGCCATAAACCATACTGAATGGGGTGCCTATATTACAATTTTATAAGCCACCCTATAGGCCCAAAGTGCTAAATGCAATTTTTGATCACATTCTATTCGTGTAAACCACTAACAATATTCTTGAGTAGCATACATACAATTTTGTTGGTGCTTTCTTCCTATCCATTGGTAGAACAATAGGACATATGTATGAGTATGAATTTATCTAGAAGTAGCTCAATTACCTCGTTCACAAAATGCCTCTATCACTTAGAGTTTCAATGTGTAAGCTGAACCTTATGAATCAATTATTGTACAAGAATGTGGCAGTGGTTTTGGCATCACCCTTTGTGGTGGAAAGTGCTTTGACCCACTATGTTAAATAATATGTTGACACAATGATGTATTGGGTATGTGTGCAATAAGAGAGTGGATGGATGGGGCCCATGAAGTCTATCCCCCACTAAAGAAATGCTCTAGCACCCATGATTGGCTGTAAAGGAATATTTTCCTTGTGGATTGGTGCTTTGGTTATCTAACATTCATCACATATCTTGACATATTTCTTTGCATCCATGAAGAGTATTGGCCACCAAATTATTGCTACAAAGATGACCTTGGCCATTGTGTTGGCACAAAAATTGTCCTCTTGTGTGGTCCTTATTTGCTTTCTCTAAGAGAGGAACATACTCATCTTCCAAAGTACATATCCCGAGACAATTATATTCATCTGGCCCTCTCTTATAGAGATGATCTTCAATGAGGACATAGGATGTTGCTTCTATTGCTATGGATTTTTGCATCGCCTTTGTCATTTTCTTAGAAAAGGTACGATTCTTTATATATTCAAAAGAATACTCTAACTCCACTTAAGTGCTACCATTATTCAAAAGAGTGTGGCATAAGCTATTGGCTTTGTGATTCCACATGTTAGACATGCTACTAGGTGGGTGTGTACATCTCCCATCATATGAGGCCAATAGATGCCTAAGCACTCTAGCCTTTGCATGGTCTGTTATTTAGCAAAGTGCCAACCACTAGGAGCCTCGTTAGCTTTTCTTAGATTGATTGTTTGTTCCTCTAGCTCTATGCACAATCTCAAAACTCCATCCCTCCCTAGCTGATATAATCTTCTAGTAAGTAGTTGAGACTTGAATGCCTATCCTATCATTTGCTTATTTTCTACCAGAGATATTTTAGGATCTATTCTACCGAAATTAAGGAGAGAAATGATTGGTGTTGACCACTTTTGTACCATCTTAATATTGAAGAGGTAGGCATCTGGTAAATCATTATCTACACTAATTTGGGGCTTCTCCATCTGTGATTCTCCAGAGGTGGTTTTCCCTCATGTGGGTGGTGCCTTTCTTGATAAGTATCATGAAGTAAAATAGAGCTTGGTGACTAATGAAAAACATGAGCTTGCTTGCAAGCAAGTAGTACAAAAACTTGTTCATAATGAGAGCTTCTTGCACAATGGCTGTGTAAATTTTTTTGATGATATTGAGCTATCTACTAGTGTGGGAGATGGGAAATACATGGTTCTTTCTCCTAGCTGAGCGAGTATGCATCCTATCGCAAAATCAAATGCATCTATATGCACATGAAAGATCTTGTCCTAGTTGGGTGCTCTAAGGATTGAAGTTGTTGATGAGGGCTTCTTTGAGCTTTGCAAATGATTCATCGCACTCCTTAGTCCCCTTCAAATCCACAATGGGGCTTGGATACTATGGCATATATGTAGATGAAAGATCTATAATAGCCATAAAGGCTTGATCCTCCTTTACAATGGTAGACTTTGACAATCAAAGAGTTACTTTGATCTTGTTCATATGAGTGGAGGTGCCATTCTAGGAAACAATGTGCCCTAGAAGTTTGCCTTGTCTAACCATAAAAAGGAACTTCTCAGGATTAAGGCAAATCCTATAATATGTCATTTCTTGAGAACTTGGTGTAAATGCTATCATAGAATTCAAGAAATCTCTTATCTTGAATGGGCTACAAGACAATGATTTTCCTACCTTGGATCGTGTACTTGAGGTAATGCGGTCATATGTTAGCACTCTTCTTCATCTCTTCATCACTTTCAAACTCAACAGTACATACATCCTTCAATTTTTGCTTCAACTCCCTAAAATTTTCTTTTCTCTTAGTGCATGTCATTTATGGCTACATGTTTACGATGTGACACTTCTGTTCAAGTCTTGTTTCCTCTGATTTGTGTTTCTTTTTCCTCTTTCTCCTAGGTTTTTTTATTGGCACGTGCTTCTTTTTGTGATGTGTTATCCAAATATCTTTGTCCTTTATGCTATCCTTGGACTTTACATATATAAGATAGTGGGTTTTGGATTTCAACTCAGGTAGGGCCTCTCGTGCTCTCTTGGCGTCTCAATTGTTACATGCACATGCCATAAACTAACTAAAAGGAACAAGGAATAAGAACAAGACTAGAGACCAAAGAACTAGAGAGTGAAAACATTAACATCAAATGCCATTGTAATCCAAGGCTCAAGCTACAAAGAAGTGGGGATCCATACAAAGGGCAACCCATGCTTATTCTATAGCCTTGGCCATGACCTTTGGGCTTCCAAGTCTCTTCACACCCTACCCTAAACAGAAGAGTGTTTTTGTACCAAATGCCCATAGGGTGGTAACTCTTGGAACGCCCCAGGGACTAACCAGATTGGCTACTCAACCCCTCCAAACATACCCCTGCTGAGCACTTTGATCCTAAAAATATTGCCTCCATCAGCTTTTGCAACATCTCCACTATGCCTCCACCTGTACCGTCCATCACCATGATTATTTCCTTTGCCGCTTGCAATAGATCTCCCACTCCTCGGCTTTTTAGATCTCAGTAGGATCACCATCTGCTCAATCAGCTCCTCATATCAGCATTCGCATTGCCACTTGGGTTTTGGCTTCCTCCTTTGAAATGTGGTTTGATATAGTACCTAGGGAATTTGGTGTCAAGACCAGCATAGGCCATGCTTTGGCAACATAGGTTGATGGACGACTTGGTAGCTCCATGGAGCAAGCTTGGCATCATTGGCAAGAAGAATTTTTGGTTTGGCGGCCCCTGGTGCCATGTGAATGCAGAACAAATTTTAAATAGGATTATGCTAGCCAAAAGATTAGGGTGGTTTGTATTTGACTAAGGTTTTTGATTGAAGCGGTAGTAGATGATGCGGCTAGGTGTGGCATGTGGCACGTATTTGTTGCCTCATTAGCTCATAAGTTGGGTGATGTCTCCACCTCTTGTTTGCAATCTTATTGGCCACCCACTAGAACTTGACTTGCCCGAACATTGCAATGTTGCTCATTCTCTGCAAAAAGTAGGCAACGGCTTGGGGATGCTTGTTGGAAACACCACCATGTTCTTCTATTGTCCTTCAGTAGTAGTAGGCACTACTAGTTTTCCATAAGTTGTGGCGATTGTGAACTTGGACAAGCCCGCAGAAAACTCTATATGGATGCCATGGCAATGGTGGCTGCTCTTATTGGCTAGTAGTTGTTGGGTAAAGAAGCCTCTCCCATGATTTCCTGCTGTTGGAAGTAGTGTTCTCTCGGGGTTCGTGGACTTATTGTGTTTGTGCCAAGTTTTGGCTTTCTTGTGGGTTTGAGTCATTGGCCTTGCCTCTTGCTGCTATTGCAATGGAAACCTTGCGAGCAGTATTGATCAAGACTAGGAGATGCATTTCCATTGGTCCGAGTGCATGCTACTTACTGTTCAGCTTCATTCACATCCAACTCACTTCTGTCAGCAGTGATCTTCCTTTGACATGATTGGTCAAGTTCTCTTGTGTAAGTACAATGTAATGCATCTTCCATAGACTCAAAGGCATAGTAATCAAATCCACAACCCACTTGTAATGTATAGACAAATAATAAGTAGGATGTAACCCATCTCGATGTTGCATACCACAATACTTTTGACAGATAAATCAAGTCTCCACAAATTGCACAACATCCTTGTGCATGCCTTTCTACCAATAGCAATCTTTGATTTTGGCAAAGGTAGCCCATATTCCTCTATGCCCCGCCCATAAATTCTCATGGAATTCCTTGATTACTTGTTTTTGAGTTGCTTTATCACAAACAACTCTCTGTGGTGTACCTTGTAAGTTATTTGGATGCTTCCACAAATGCCCATCCTTGCGAAAGTACCCATATGATTTCTCTCAAATTCTCTTGTACTCTTGTTCATTCCGTTTATCCTATTTGGATAATGTCCTCAAGTAGTGGCCTATAGAAAGCCACTCACCATCATACATCTCTTCAAAAAAAACTTCAAACACAAACACAAGTGTACCACAATTTGCATGCAATTAAGAAGACATGTAGAAATTCAAACCCACATCATGACCATTTGTAGTCATCTCCTCTTCATCTTCATATATAGCTATGGAAAACATATCAGCAACTAGATTACCTCTTCCTACAATATCGTGAATCTTGGAGCAATCCATTGAAGCATAGCAATATTTGGAGTAGAGCAACATGCTATCATCCCAGGTTGTTTGTCTCCACCACAATAGAAGCTCCAATAAAGTACTCTTTGTCACACTTTAATGCCATTGCAATTATCCATAATTCTCTTTCAGCTTGTGGATAATCCAGTTGTCGTCCACTTTAAAACTTTAGCTCCAAATCGCATCGCATATCTATGTCCTTTGTCATCTTGTGCCCAACCAATCCATGTTGGACTAGTATCTATCATCACAATCACATGTCTTCCGTATTTGTAGTCAACTTTTCTTAAGATAGGATCTTGGAGGAATATCTTTTCAATTTCCTTTGATGGATTTAGTGTGCATATGATTCCTTTTAACCTTTTTCCCTTTTTGCAGCAATCGACATAACACTTCTACAACATGAGCAAAGTGAGGTAACTAAAACAGATAGAACACATATGCTCCCCAAAACCTTAGAACTTCGAAAACAAACGTGCTTGTCTCCTTCATTCATCAAATCACTTCAACTTTTACTAGATTCGGCCTTTTTCCTTTCAAGACTACACATATGTCCTACAATCAACACTTCCTTGAATCCAAAGGTAGATTTGGGCCCTAAAAGTGTTAAGTGTACTTCTTCAAGCTTGGTTAAGATTGCATCAATAAAAAATATGATTGGAAAAAAACTTTCTACACTTCCTCTAATCTTTTTCTTCATTCTTTTTGTCCTTATCATATCCTTTTATCAACAAATTATCAACAATAAAAGGCATTACCATATGAGGAATGAAATCCCTGAAACCATTCATCATATGAGCAATCAAAGTAGTTGTACCCTGCGACGATAGGGTACACATCCTCATCAAACCCAATGGAGTACGCATTGTAGTAATGTCCTTTCTTTCCAAACACAATTAGAACTGGTCATAGTAGCCTAAATAAAGATCTCCCATATATTAGATAGCCTTTTTTGCAACAGCTTGAGAAAATTCATCAATAATTGGGCCAGAGCCCACATTTCAAATTGTGACTTTGTTGACTAGCTGCATGTCTTGTATAAAACTCAAAGTTCCATGAACTATAAATCACCTATTTGAGTAAGAAGCACAATATGGTTCCGAAATTCCTATGCGGGTCTTCTCATTCAGCAAGTCAAAGAGCAATTGTTTGGGGTTATCTAGCGTGGGGAGTCCTCGGGGCCCCGTCGGCACACTGTTGACACTCTTCACCCCTTGCCTCGTGGTTGTCCCTCGTGCATCCCCATCTCCTTGCGGGCCATTTTTGGCACATTTTTGGACCTGTGAGCCTCGATGGAACCGAGAGTCCCCCAAAGGGACGTTTTCTCAAGTAGAGCCCATTTTGGGCCGTAACCAAGCCCTAGGTCCCCGTGGTCCCAAAATGGCATGGGAGCACCACGACTTGTGAATGAGCCAACGACTACCTTTTTTCCGAGATTTCTATCCCGTGGCTTGGTGCTTGGGCGGTTTGCTAGCCCGTCCCGAATTGGTAGATGAGTCTTTGGAACCAAAATAGGTCGCAAATTCCAAGTCATATGTGGAACAATGATGATAACCGTTGAAGCTACAATTTTGGGATCCACACAACCACTCTCACTTGGTTGAAAAGCAAAATCCTTCCCATTCTTTGCAAGCATGGAAAGGCTTTTGCTTTGTGAGAGATGCTTTGCAAGCATCTCTCAAAAAGACTTGATCTACTTGTGTGAGCAAACCATCATCACCAATGTTGAGTTCTTTCAATGTCTTATCGGTAAATTTGTGTCCAATATTCTTTGGATCTATGAGCATGGGTTGTTGGGATGCTTTCACCATGACCTTATCACTTCACATCGAACACTGTACACATATTGTTTTTCCCACTTGCGCATGCCTTTGGATTTCCTTTGAGATACTGAACCTTCTGAAGTCAAATCCACAAATCCCAAAGGAGAAAACTCCTAGCCTTCAAAGTTTTTCACTAGATCTTTTCTTTAGTGTACCATCATAGTACCACTTTATAATGGTACTCCTTGAAACTCCTGCTTATCAAGAAGATCAAATTTTCTGTCAACCTCGCGGACCACACGTGCATGAGATTGTGCAACATGCATTCTTTCTTCTTTGCTTCTTTTTCCCATAAGCATAGATGCTTTGGGGGCTGTTTTACACAAGGGTGAAAGCATGTTAACTTGTCATGATTTTTCATGTCCCGGACAATGCTAAGTAGCACAATTTTGACATATGCTAACTAGTACAATAACTTGAGCTACATCTCCAAGATCTATGACATATGATATATCAATAGAAAGCACTTGAAACAAGGAATCCAAACGTACAACCTCCGACAAATTTTGATATTATTTGTAAAAAATTTACCGGACGCCCAACTTTTCGAAGATGTGCTAACTTGAAACTGCTAACTAGCACAAAAAGCGCGACAGGTTAACATGCTTTCACCCACAAAGCCTCTCTGAGTGATAAGCCCTATATGCTTTTCATATCGGAAGTGAATTAGCTATTGAATTTAAGTCATCATCATTACTTATTGCTTTAAGATCAAAGCTTTTCGGCATATCAAAAGATTATCAATGGAATCTATATGTGGATAGTTTGTATCCATAAGCGGAGAATAATCTATGGAGGTATCAACATCCAAAGGAGTAAAATCTATTGATGATCTTCAAAACCTTCAGGTTCCAAAGTTTTATCTCCGTTGATGTTGAATTTGCCTTTACAATGTACTTAATGCGTTAGCTACTACATTTGCTTTAGTCGATTGGTATTGTATCATGGGATGGAAATTTTGAATGAAATCGGCCTATTTGATATGACGGTCTAAAATGGTGGATTGAGTAAGAAGATGTTTAATGGCATGTCGGTTGGTTTTGATTAGAACTTCACATCCCATAAGAATATAAGATAATATTTCCAAATGTCTAGAGAGTGGACTACGACTAGCAATTCTTTATCATGTGTTGTTTCAGATGGTTTGAGTAATTTGCGACTTTTGAAGGCAAGTGGATGATCATTTTGCATTAATACTGCGCCTATGCCTAAGCCACTAGCGTTTGTAACAACTACAAAGAAGGGTTGTGTGAAGTGACAAGTCAGGCAATTATAGGATGGGGGCATGGGTGAGGAGATATTTGAGAGTGTCAAATGATTTTTGTTGTGTGGGACCCCAATTAAATGGTAAATTTTGACGAATTAAAGTGGTCATTTTGGTGATGCCATGTGTGAGAAGTTTTTGACAAATTTACGATAAAAACCTGCTAAGCCTAGAAACGATTTGATGTCATGCACAAATTTGGGGGTAGGCCATGTTTTAATAGTGTCAATCTTTTGAGGGTCAACAATATGCCTATTTTCGAGACTATGTGGCCTAAATAATCAATGTGAGTTTGAAAAAAGGTACTTTTGTCAGGATTTGCAAATGCTCATCGCAACTGAAAATCAAAATGTCATCAAAGAACACAATAACAAAGTCTTGATAATCAAGAAAGATTTTGTTCATCATCCTAGAAAATGTGGCAAGTGCATTTGTGAGACCAAAACACACAAACAATAAACTCATAATGATCAGACTGGGTATGAAATGCAGTTATAAAAATGTCATTGGGGTGCATACGGATCTGATGCTATCCTGATTTCAAATCAATTTTGCTAAATAGTTTCGCTCATCATAAGCGATCTAGGAGGTCGTCTATACGTGGGATGGGATGGCGGTTTTTGACAGTGACCTTGTTTAATGCGCGGTAGTCTATGTACATGCAAAAAGTGTTGTTTTTCTTTTGGACTAGAAGAAGTGCGGCACCAAAAGGGGATGCACTAAGACGGATAAGGCCCTTGTCTAGAGTTCGGTGATTTGTTTTTGAATTTCTTGTTGGTGCAAGGGACTATGTCTATATGGTGCTGTGTGTGGAGGTTGTGAGCCTGGAAAAATTTCAACTTTATGATCTAATTCACCTCATGAGGGTGGGAGGGAAGGGGATAATCAGTGACAAATCAATCATTATACTATGAGAGGAAATCATTATGTGAGTGAGAGACAGACGATTGTGTGTGCTTCACTTCAGTAACAAATATCATGTATGCTTTGTCATCCTTTCTTAGTGCATGTTTTGCTCTTGTGTGTGATATCAAGGGGAACATAGCAAGTGATGCATCAACAGAAAGTGAAATAGATTTTCCATTGAAAGTGAAATTCATTGCGTGTGTACGATAGTCAATTTCTGGATTATGTTGGTGATGAAAAGGCATGCCCAAGATGATGTCGGTGGATTGCAATGGTGCAATTAAAAAATCATGTTGTTCTGCGTAATCACCAATAGTAATTATAAGAGATTTAATTTCATGTGTGCCATTGTACCTAGTACACTGAAAAGAACATTTTACTTTGTACGCAGATGGTGTGGTGGTTAAATTCAATTTTGAGCCAATTTTTCAGAAATAAAATCATGCGAACTACCATCATCGTGTAAAATAGACACACTTGAATCTTGAATTTTGCTTGACTGACGGAGCAAGGCATGAATTGGAATTGGATTACCTAGTGTGTGAGGTGTTGTTGCAGCTGTCCAATCATCCATGGCATCGTTCAAGGGTTTTGATGCATCTTCGATGTTGTGTATGCGAGATGTGGGTTGGCGAGGCCCGGGTGGATGATTATTGGTGCAGTTGGCTTCAACATGGCCGTATTGGTGGCACTTGAAGCACCAAACATCATTATGATGTGCAGGGGGGTGGGGATGATAATGTGTGTTTAAATTTTGAGGTGCAATGTGTGTGGATGGAATGGTTGGACTATGTTGAGGGCAATGATTATTTTGGTGGCTACGAGGAAAAGGGGGTGGATGGTTTTGTGTGTAATTATTTGTGCAAGGGTTTGAAGTATACCTGTTGAAATTATTACCATTGCAATTCTGGTTTTGGTTGTTGTTACCCCACTGATTGTGAGGTTGAAAATTGGGACGGTTGGGGTTGTGCGTGTTGTGCACTTCATGGACGATGGAGTTGATTTCTTTCTCAACATCGTAGGCCAAGGATATAGCTTCGTAAAGAGACATTGGTTTGAGAGCATTGAGTTTTGATTGTATACCATTGGGAAGAACATCTTCATATTTGCGTTGGAGAGAGTCTGCAGGCACTTCTTCTACCATACGGAGGAGTAGAAGATGTGTCTAGAAGCAATCGGTGTAACGGGAAATAGTGTCTTCTTGCATCCATGAGAATTTGGCCCAATCACGATGAGTGTCAAGGCCAAACTGAGGGGGTAGGAAGGAATCTTTGACCCGCTCTTGAAAACTGTCCCAAGTTGATGGTGGTTCTGCCGTTTTGCGAAGCACGCTCCACCAGAGTGAAGTTTGACAAAAAAGGTGGTTAGTAGCACATTCAATTTTATCTTTTTCAGTGAAAGATTTGCCAGCAAAATAATTATCGAATTGCGACCAATTTTGCGAGCGTTGAACTTAAAAAAAGTGAAGGATTTTGAGTGATCTTTGCCTCTTTGTTGGATGGTTGAGCTTCGAACAAGGCCTTCAAAATTCTGATCATACATTCATCTTAGTTGTCGTCACATGCTCTTTTCTAATCATTTGCTGCAAGGTGTTGATTCGCAACATCTAATTCCTATTGCAGCAAGAATACTTGTTGCTCCAAGGTCGGTGCCGGGAGAGGTGAATCAGTGGTCCAATCGGAGGGATTACTGGCGCCGTTCGTCTCCATTACGAGTAGGAAAATTAATAATCAGGTTGATTTGCTACAAATCGCAATCCAGAGTTGAGAATTTATGTCAAATAAATTCGATGATGCGGATGTTACATTGTCTGATGGAGTAAAAAGATCGTAAGCCCAATGCCAAGTGTGTGGGATGGGTGTCTAACCTCACCCTATCTTATTGTAGACATAGCGAGAACCACGAATATAATTGTCAATCCATGGGACGAAGTTGACTCAACTAGTGCATATAGGCTACAAGAGGTGGTCAATCTCTTGGAAAACAACAAACAACTCGCATCTAACTCAAGCTACACTCAAATGACAGACATCACCAAAAGCTAATCGCTACTCGAAAACAAATCACAACCGTTATATAGCATCAACGACATCCAAACGTTACAAAACTTCTAGGACATGTTTATAAGACCTAAGCACACATGATTATGGTCTCAAATCTCACTGTGCAAAAATTGCAATTATTTACATTAGTGAGTTTTTGACCTAGTCGTTTTCGACCCAGAATGCATCTAAATGCTTAGCAATGATGTCCCAATATCTGCCTATAATTAGTCTATAATTTTAAAGCGTAAATTTCTACTTATGATGAAATTAGGCCGCGGTTCGGCAATGCCAAAAGCTACGGATTACCATGAAATTCTTACATCAATGCGTAGAGCTCTTACTTGCGGTTGCAACGCAATAGACAACACTGCAATGTGACAACAGGGAAGAAAGTAAGAAGCATGAGAAGGAGAGAAGTCAGCACCGTTAGCTCACGCTGTGTTTCCGTTATCCAAAAACTTATAAAATACTTACAAAAATTGACTTTTATACCTTAGCCAAGGTTTTTGTGGTCAAAATTAATAATTTGGGAGCTCTAACTAAAGATAGGTTGATAGAATCTGGAAGCTTGTAGCCGCTGCTCATCAATTACACTGTGTTTATGGAAAGTAGGAGTTACAAAATTCTTGATTCATCAAAATAATAAGTATTTTTACAATAAGAACTCCAAAAAATGTTATCCAAGTTAGCTTGCTGCTAACATTTCCTCCCTCCTCGACTGTGTCATCCCGTGACACAGCTTCATGGACTAAAGTAGTCTTCGGGTTGATGGTTGGCGAGGCGGTCTTAAGCGCATGGAGTGCTTTCTCATATCCGAGTCTTCTTTCTTTTTCAGGAACTTGCAAGAACTGCATGGTGACTTTGTTTTTAAGTTCAATGGCTGAATAGCCAACAAATCTGGATGTAAAGTTACTTATCACTGGCCCAAATATCTTTGTTCACCAAGTGAAGAAACTTGTATAGAATGCTTCCTCAAATTCCAACATATTGCTAGAGGGCAAAAACATGCATCTAACGTAGAATCCGTAAAGGAATTCTTCGGAAGGCTGGCCACTTAAGTCATAACAGAGACCCTTATTGCCTGAGGAAAGATATCCATGGTGCACCAGCTTGCTCAGGCTAGTGAAAAGCTTGAATGCAGGTGAACAACATTCTACAAATCTTGTACAACATGGCACATGAGAGGTCAGGAAGGCTCTTGAAGAAAGTCATGGCGGCAGTTAGGGTTTTCACCATGTATTCTTCTATTGTTAGTCGCTGCTCTAGAGCTGGTATTGGTGAGTAGTTCAACCATGTAGGCCTCTTCTTTCTCTGTGCTTCATATTCTTGCCAGGTCCTTACCCTTGGTACATGACATAATGTTGGGTCTTTCTGGAGGGCTACATTTGCTCTTGTGAATAGAATTAGATATCTCACATTCTTGATCAACTAGCTCTTTCTCCATTTGGAGTGGATTATCCTCTGAGCCTTCCTCTTGCATATCCTTGTATAATCTTTCCTTTACCTGTAATAGCTCCTCTTTGATCAAGGGGTATGGCAGTGATTGCTGATGCCACTGAGCATTGATTTGGTTGGGAGTGAATTGAGCTACATTGACTGAGTGGAGAACTCTTAACTCCCAATCCATTGCTGCTTTCCATTTAGCATATGTTTCCTGAGCAATCTACTCTTTGAGTGCATCTTCCTCATCTTTAGAAAGCTGGACCATGGGCACTTGCTCAGCTTCAGTGAGTGGAACTTGAAAGTCCAACTCTCCTTCTAGACCTTCTGATGGTTGTGTATCCATCTCAGCGAATGAGACTGAGGGTATACCAATACTTGGTTTTTTAGAGGTACCTGCTTCTTCGTGATGTTTTGGTTGTCCTTCTCTTAGTAGCTGATTGACTCTCTTTAATTTGGCTATCTCTTTGAGCAATTGCTCTTCTCTTTGGACCCGCATCAATGCAAGGTCGCGTCTTTGCGATTGTTCTAGCTTCAGCTCTAGCTCGAGATCCTTGTTTCTCTTTTTCAAATTCTTATAGACTTCATCTTGATACCTTTGATTGAAGCGACAACAGGGTTCTCTCTTATCTATCTCAAAAATGCTGCATGATCATTGATCCTTTGCTCGGAGTACTGCAGAGAAGCATTTGCTACATTGATCTGCACTTGGATCTTTCGTAATGACAGAGTAGTGGTTAGAAGTTCAGTGGTTACTTCTGTCGATTTCTGATCCTTGCTTATGCAAGCATCAGATAACTCAATGAGAAGCTCTCCCAGATCTTGCATTCCTTTCTACTACTTCTCTTTGGCAAGATGGTGTTGTTATGCTTCATCCTTCAGCTCTTTGATCTATCTTTGGAGATTTGAAATAATGTTCATTTGGTCATCCAGCTCTCCTTGTAGAGTATCGATGACTAGCTCAAGTTTCCTAGCCTTAGCAGCACTGCGGCTAAGTGCTGTTGTTCGCATTTTCTCTATCATCAGATGCATCTACTTGTCATATTCATTGACTTGCATCATGACTTCGTCGTTTGTTTTCCATTCTTTAGGCTCTCCATGGGGTTGTCTAGAGGTTTTGGCTGTTTTTTCTTATGGCTCTTTAGGTGGTGCTGTGGTTTTTGCCTGTGGTTGTGGTGGGGGTTCTACTTCTCCTCCTTGAGACGTTGCGCTTGCCTCGGTTGATTTTATTGCTTGAGGCTTTGCGGATGCCTCGACTGTTTTTGGATGGGTTGTTGTAGAAAGTTCTGCCTCAGTTTGTTCTGTTTCTTTTGGTTGTTCAAAACTTGTTGTTGCCTGTTCTTGGTGTTCAGGCTCTTTTCCCTTGGCTTCCTCACCCTCATTGGCTTTAGCTTTTGGTGAAGGGCTCGGGCTTGGCATTGGGTCGTCTTCTTCCTCCGTAGCGGGTGAAGTGGGTTTTGGAGACACATTCCCATGGTCCTGATATGACTCACCCTGTTCAATAGCCTCTACTTGTCTTTGTTGTTCGGCCACTTCCTCTTTTGCTTTCCTTTCAGCTTCTTGAGCTTCCTTCAGCTTCAAGACTTCTGCTTTTGCATACATGCACTCAAGAAATTCGGTGGGATCCTCTACTCCTTTCCTTGTAGGGTTCTTGGCTCTAGGTCCCCTTATATCTCTTGGAGCCCATCTTTCCGGGTCCTCATTTGCAGCTTGGTGGCTTCTTTCATAAGTCTGCTTTTCTCTTTCAAACCTCGCCTTCTTTTTTTGAGGCTCTTCTTGGTGTGCAACTACTAATTTCTTCTTCATTTCTTCAATTCTTGCTCTTCTTTCCTCGTTGTCTGAGCTTTCACTGCTATGAGCTTCATGAGGAACTTTCTGCAGATTCTTCGTCTGACTTATATAATCTCTTTGATGAACGTGTGGTTCTTGGAGAAGTTTATGCGGATACAATCCAGATGTTTTGATCTGGGGCTGGCAGCAAATTATCGGCCATTCCAATAGCATGATATGCTATTCTCGTCAGCACTTCAGGGGCGCCCAGATATATGATTTTGCCTTCCTTCTTTGTGCCTTTCAGCATTGTCAACACATACTGCGCATGATCAATTGCCTGCCTCGTTGTCAATTTCAAGACCTGAGTGAAGGTGGTCGCAAACGCATGGTTTGGGGTGGTGTATCATGGCAGTCTCTAGTGGAAGTGTTGATGGTATAGGCAAGCTGGTTCTTCCACTTGCCTTTGGATGAGATTAGAAAAGGTGGCAGCAGCAGTCTCTTTGGTAAATGTACCTGATGTCTTTCTATCTCTGGCCTGCATCGTCATACCTTCAGTCAGCAGCTTCAGTGTCTCAACCACTATCTCCTCTGTGATTACTACCTCTACCTTCTACCCTTGTTGGTCGGTGATCTGGGCTGACCCATCTTCTTTGATTGTGGACAAGAGTTCATATGCCTTTTGGAAATCTATGCCACATGGTTCCTGGTCGTAGAAGTCCCTTATGCCTAGCCTTTTGTTGGCTTCTTTGGTATCTGGCTTGGCAGCAACATCATATATCTCTTTTGGTAGCATTTGGAGTTCCACTTGGTGTCCTTCTTTTCTCTTGAACCTGCACGTGAAAACAATTGTGTTGTTTTCTTCAAGTTGTTCTTTAGACAAGTACGTTGCTTTTGCCGTCTTCACTGAACTTGGGTCTAATTGGTAGGGTGGCAACTCTTGTAACTTTTCCTTTTGGGACACCCTTTTATTTGCCTTTTCGGTAGCGTGCATTGCTCCTGTTAAGTGAACACAGAGCCAAAGTTAGAAACTTTTGCAAATTTTGCTCTGAAATGACTTGAGTCTGAATTGTTGACAAATGATGTCCATTTTGCTTCAAATCAATTTTGGAGCATGCATAGATGCATAAAAACATGTAAAGATCAAAATTATAAAGTTCAGGCAAAAATTGCAACAAAAGTAAATAATCACGATTATTTCTAGATGGGAATTTTTTCCAACTTTTTTGCATTTTTGACATCATAGGCTTGAAACATATGGCATTTAGATGCTCTGAGCGAAGTGTGGGCTCAATTGAGTGCACTAGGTGGAAATGGTGTCAGATTTAGGCTTTCAGTCTCTGAAACAATATATATATTGAGAATTTGAGTTTCTGAGGTCCAAACTTGCTCAAACTTGGTCAGTGGACTTGAGACATTATGTTCTTTGGTCCCATAAGGTCAAAGTTGCAGGTTTCACCCATTTTGGCAAGAAAGTAAATAATCGCGATTATTAACTTTTTCATCAAAATGTGCATTTTTTGTTGCAACTTGGTTCTAGGCATGATGTAGACTCTGTGTATGAGATATGGGGTAATTTGGATCAAAAAATGCGATAGATAACTTAAAAATTGGATTTGAAAGAGTTTGGTGCGTGTTTTGACAATTTCCAACTTTTTCTTGATCCTTTTGGCTCATACTTGAAATGTGGCATGTAACAGATGTGTACAAGTGATAGGTGAAGTGAAGATATCATTTTCACTCCAACAAAGCACAAAAGTAAATAATCGTGATTATTTACAACAATCAATTTTATTGCAAGACTTGACAATTTGAGGACCTAGACATATTCAATACCTTTAAAACAAGTTCTAAAATGAATTTAGTAAGGTTTTGTCGTGTCGACATCACTTCGTGCTCTTGTCAACTCTAAAATCACCGATTTTTGTGACTAGATGGCATATAGAGTTGGTTAGTCACTTTTGAAACTATGGACTTGTCTGCTACATAGTCTTGATGCTACCCATTTAGTTTTGGCCCATTTGGAGTCAGTTTGACTTCATATGTCAAATTTGACGCTTTGTAGCCTTTGAGCTGTTTTCTGTTGTTCAAGAGCTTCCTTGTCTGTTTTCATGAAACCATCCATGTACATTGTGTATAGACCCAGTCTATAAGCTGTCTGTGGAGTCAGAACCCAATTCTAGCATATGGCAAAAACCTACATTATTTACTTGGGAACCCCCTCGACCCCTACCAAATGGTCATTTGGTGATATATAAGTGTTCTATTATATAGGGGTATGCTACAGTTCACGTCTCATCCAATTTGGTTGAGCTAACAGGCCGCCATGGTCAATTTTGGGTCGTAGGACTTCGTGGAGTGCTGTGTTTCTAGGTTTTTTTTGTGAGCCTAGACTTGCTACCCGGCCATACAGAATTGTTAATTGATAAGCTTAGAACTTACCCCTCATGTCTCGTGTGAGATGACGCTGTAAAAGGGCGACTCTGGACTCCAGAAATCGCGCGCGAAGAAGGTCAAGAATTCTCTCCTCCAAGGGTGACTAGTGGAAATGAGATGATTTTGGGCTACCTTGGATATCTATACTCGGACTTTCCAAACTATTTTTCTCCAAATTCCCCTGTTAGTCCTACTAAGCCGTGAAATCTATGTTAGACTCAAAAATTTCCTCAATCGGATTCCATTAGCTCATTCTGCAAGAATTTGCGAAAGTAGGCCTTGATAGCCTAATTTAGGCTTCTCGCTTCCATCAGCCGATTGATTAAAAATTTTTGTGCCTGTCCACCTTGTTCTTCTGATCATCAACATATCTTCATTTTCTCCATTTGAGCTCATTTGCTATTTATTATTATTTTTTGACCTGCTTATTAAAAAAATAAAAGAAAATAATAAAATGCGCTAAAAAAGAAAAGTGAAAGATCAATAATTAGGAATATCCATTGAGCAACACTTCTTTGTTGTTTTTTGGTGGATTTCTTCATTTCTAAGTCTCAATGTCAAGAAAAAATGATGAAAATAACCAAAAAACACCATTTTTCGATAGTATATACACTATTTACACTCATCAGGGAGATGTTATTAGTTAAATTCCCATGTTGATGACTTGTTAAGGACATTATTAGGTAATTTTGCAAAAAATCACACGTTAACATCAAACATTTTTCTCCCTCTTCAAACATTGCCCTTAATTACTTAGTTTCCTTCTACACCTCCTAGATGGCGTACTCCGGGATGACTACGTACATGGGTTGAACCATTGTTTCTATGCATAGCCTTGGTTGGCTCTACCATGCTTTGAAGCTCAATGCAATTTGAACCATTATGCTCTGCAAGAGTTGGGTCTTGAGTAATTAACTCATGGGTTTCTGAGGTTGAGGTTTTGTTTTGCCGTTTCTCAAAGAGCAAATCTTGTAGATTGTGCGCACTTTGCTTTATTGTACCATCAGGATGCTTTGGTACGCTGATTTCCTGAGCTGTTGATATCAATAATGATGGTTGTTGAGCTTTAACTTGCCATTGGTATCTTGTTTTTCTTCAATGAAATATTGTGGTTGAGTGTTTTGAGACTTAACCCTCTGTTTCATTGGTTTCGCAGTTGGAGAAGACAAGTGCTCCTTTTTCCTTCAAATCCATCTTGTTTTAGATTCCCTGCTCGAAAATGCTCCTCTTTGTGTTTTGGACCTTGGAAACATCTTTGGTACAGTAGATGATGTTTTGGGCACCCAAATTTGAATCGGCTTGTCCTTAAGTTGTGCCTTTGGTACCCAGATATTCCGAACTCCTTGCATGCTACTTGTAGTATTTGCTTGTCTATAGGATGGAGAAGATTGATTGTTTTGTGGGTTGTTCTGCTGGTACCCTCGTTTTCATTCCTCTTTGCTTGGTGCAATTGGAACAATGAGGTTGTCCGCCTTTAGGTGATAGCTTGAGATGATTGGTATCCCAATCTGGTACTGCCTTGTAAGTCCGCATCCATGAGATTTTAAGAATAATTGTTCATTCATGTGTTTATCTAGTAAGGATACAAATTGATGAGGGCATGACCATCCATGTACTATCACATTTAAGTTGACTACTCCGAGTGTTGGTGTTGGGTTCTTGTTGCATCCCTTAATAGTCAATATTCTTGCTATCAAAGACTGACTTGTTGCTTTCTTGTACGTGGAATAACCGACTGCATTTACTCGAGCTCCTGTATCAACCAATGCATTTGTGTTATGATTGTTCAATTGTACTTTGATGCGAAGGTCCATTCCATCTAACCATTCATCATCTGTTGATACTGCATCTTTCTATAATTCCCATACTCATTCATCTAGTTCCAGAGTGTTGATGGGAATAGGTATTTGTTGATTTTTGAGAGCAGCTTTCCTTTTGAGAACTCAAAGCCGAGCTTCCTCTTGGGCTTCCTCAATGACCTACTGTCGTTTTATCTTTCTTTGCTTTGCTGCATGCATCTTTTCTAGCAATTCAATAGTTAGTGGCAAATTGTACTTCTTTAAACGGCATCCACTAATCGAATTAGCCATTGGTTCCATCTAGGGTGGACAACTTAACTGCTCCACTTGGAGATACATCTTCAATGATAAACAGTCCGTTTCCTTTTTTCTTAAACTTCGGAATGTATTGCTTAAGGGAATAGACTAAAACTAAGTCCCCTTTTTTGAAGATTTTTGTAACTAGATGGGAATAAAAAAACTGTTTTTGTTTCTGCTTTTGTGCATAGATGTGAGCTACAACTATTAGCCTTTTCTCATCAAGATTTTCTAAATCTTCAATCCTCTCCGACAATTCATGTCCAATCCACTCAAGATCCTTAGCTACCCTTAGTGTCGACAATAGAAATTCTATTGATAGTATGTCATCAAGACCATAAACAAGGTTAAAGGGTGTAGCATTTAAAGCTGTCTTGAATGAAACTCTATAAACCCATAGAGCGGCATGGAGATTCATTTTCCAATCTTTCCTTCCTAAACTAACCACTTTAGTCAGTTTCGAGATAAGAATTTTATTCGTGTGCTCAACTTGTCCATTTGCTTGTGGGTGATAGGGAGCCAATTTGTATGGATGACCATAAATTCATTAAGCAGATACTCAATTACCTCATTGTGGAAATGAGTTCCCCTATCACTGACAATTTGTATTGGCAGTCCATATCTTGTGAACACATTCTCGTACAAGAATGCAACTATGGTTCTGGCATCATTCTTTTGGGTTGCTTTAGCCTCTGCCCACTTGGTCAAATAGTAAGTAGCTACAATGATATATTGAGCTTGGGTCCTATAAGCAGGTGGTTGTATTGGCCAAACAAAGTCTATACCCCATTTTGCAAAAGCTCTAGCCCCCATCATTGGTCTTAAAGGCATGCTATGTACACGAGTTGGCATTTTAGCTCGTTGATATGCATCACACCTTCGAACATATCCCTTGGCATCTATAAAAAGTGTTGGCCACCATATGCCTATCACTAAGATTGCTCTTGCCATGATTTCACTAGAAAAGTGACCTCCAGCTAATCCAGCATGTGCTTTTCTATAATGGGAATATATTTGTCTTCATTTGCACAAAGACGCAGATGTTGATCCTCTTTGGTATAGTTGGTTTCCAATAAGAGCATAGTCTCTTGCTTCAGTTTCAATTGATCTTTGGTGGCGTTTACTCATATCCTCAGGAAATGTTCGGCTTGATACGTAAGTAACTAGATAGTTACTCCACTTAGGAGCAAGTGATATTCAGAACAATGTTACTTGACGTATAGGTACTTGTTTCTGGCATTGAGGATATTTTTTTACAAATGAGCGAACATTACTCCTCATAGTTGGCCATTACGCTCCAAGTCTCAAGATCCATTGTATAGTTTGGTCTTCCGCAAAGTGAAGCCCAACTATGGTAATATGTGCATGACTTAGGTTTTGGTTTTTCTCTTCAGGATTAATACACAAAAGCAATATCCCATCTCGATTTCTTTTGTATAGCCTTCTATCTAGTAAGTGATACATAGTCAAATGCTCAATTAATCCACCTGTAATAGGAAGTGGTATTTGCGAATCCACTTGAGCTATGGTCATCAATGATACCATATTTTTTGACCATCGGGATATCATTTCCACGGAGAACGGATATGCATCTGGTAGGTCATCGTCTACCCCCTTGGATGGTTCTCCTGAAATAATCCTTGATAAATGATCTTCTCTTTGGTGAGTGGCGCCCTTTTTCACAACTACAGTGAAATCAAACTCCAAAAAAATGATAAACCATCTCACTATTCTTCCTATGTTGCATGGTTGTTGACCAAGTACAATAAGGCTTGGTGGTCCACAAAGAACACAATTTTTTCAGCTAATAGGTAATGTCTGTACTTTTTTACGGCATAGAGCATTCTTCCCTTTTTGTGGTTGTATAGTTTTTCTCTGCCATATTCAACTATCTACTAACATAAGAAATAGGAAAATCAATTCTCCCATCTCTTGCTGGTTTTTAGCTAGGATACACCCAATGGAAAAATTGGAAGCATCTACATGTATGTGGATTATCTTATTCCAATATGGTGCTTTCAATATTGGAGCTGAAGTGAGAGCTTGCTTAAGCTTCATGAAGGATTCTTCACACTCATCAGTCCATTCAAAGAGTGTAATCAAGCTGTTGTAATGTACCCAATATTTTTCAATAAAAGTATTTCATTTACTTTGCAAATATTTGAGGTTTTCATTTTATTAAGTCAAAGAGCATTCTAATGGAATGATCGGATAAAAAATCAAACTTAGAACGATTAATTATGACCCTTATTCACTTGAAACCAATACGGTTGATGGGAAACTTAAGCCTCAAGATTGTATCTAGAGATAAGAGCTGACTCTTGGGAAAGAAGGAGCAATTTTAGAAAAGGAGGAGTATTTTTAGGAAAGAAAGGGGAGGGAGTTAAGTTTAGAGTTCTTGTCTTGGAGCCCAAGCTTCTTCTAAAATCAGAGAACCAAAACCGTGCATCGGAATCCGTGTCTGCAAAATATATATATATGTATATTTTGGAGCCGCGAACGTACGCGAACCTATCCCTCTATTCTTAGCTGGGCTTGAGAGCCTATATAAAGACCCCTCTCCCCTCACTTTCAAAGGGAGACAGACACGCACTCTCAAAAGCGGAAGCTCTCTTGCCTTGGCGTTGGAGTTACCTTCTCTCCCTCAACCTCTCTCCCTCGAGCTCTTACCTTCAAGCCATCTCCATCTCCAAGTCTTTCTCTACCATCATTGTGTTGCCTTGAAATTCTGGAGTTCTCTTCTCTCTTTCTCTCTTCTCTACATTGATACAATAGCCCCAAAGCGAGTGACACGAAGCTCTAAGGACGCTCATGTCGCTCTACCTCCAAGGAAGGTGCAGAGGAAGACATCAACTACTCCAAACATTGCTCAAGCGGAGGTATTGGTTGTGGAAGAAGTCAAAGTCGTTCTGCCTCAAACACGGGAGGTAATCGAACATGTCATAATCCGGTAAGACAAATTTATAATTCTGTGTTGCTATTCATGTTGACCTGGGAAGCTAAGCATAGGAACCCCTTAAACTATCCGAGAAACGTGATTCTATCACAAGAAACAATCATATGTTTTCATAGATTAGTGAAAGGACTGTTTAATAAATTGTCATTGTTTGTTGAATTGTTTTTGCTTAATAAATTGTTATTATTTGATAAGTGGTTACTGATTGATATGAAGAATTGGTTGATCATGTTTGATGAATCATTTAAAGAGAAGAATTGTTGAAAGAATATCTTTTGTTCCTCGCAGGTAGCGAGATGATTCCGCGGTTAGCGGAGATTAAGCTGAGGTTATCGGCTATCTTTTGTTCCTCGCGGTTAGCCGGATGCCTCACGGGTAGCGGGATGCCTAGCGGTTAGCAAAATGCCTCATGGTTAGCGGGATGCCTCACCGGTAGTGAGATGCCTGGCGGTTAGCAAGATGCCTTGAGGTTACCAAGATGGGAAGGTTGCGCAATTCGCGGTTAGCGAATAAATCCTTTGCAAAGGCTCTATTGGTTAGACAGAGAAAATCCACGAGTAGTGGCAACTCATAAGAAATTGGAAAAGTTATTTTTGTTGAATTATAGGGATGTCTTCATTAGGCTTTGTTTGAATTGTTTTGCTATTGTTTGAAGAGCTGTATGAAAGAACCTGTGCCTGAAATTAAGAAAAGAATATTGTTTGTGTATGTGAAACAGTGTGGTAGTAATTAGAAAACAAGTTAAAAAGTGTGAGTGTGGGGTGGAAAGTGGGGGCTGGCTTAGGTTGCTAGTGTTACCATATACATGTGGTAGTGATGTGTGTGAACACACTAGGACTGCCGGGCCATTTTTTTCCCTCTTTACGAGGTTTTTTCCCCCAATCATTGTATATACGCCCATCACTCTAGGGCTATCTATTTTTCCATAGCACACTAAGTAACACACTCTCTATTGTGTGCCTTGATCTTCCTTCGTCTTCTCCAAGCTGTGTGCGTTTCTCTGCAACCCTAATTCCAACAATTGGTATCAAAGTAGGTTGCGTCCTCTCAGGCTAAGTCGCCAACTACTCCAGCACACGCCTGCTCACTTTCTCCGATTTCAGTGAGCTTTGGCAAGCGTTCACAGGTCGACAAAAATTTCGGGAAGGCTCGTAGAGCTCAGTTTGCTTAGATTTT
Source organism: Adiantum capillus-veneris (assembly GCF_014529385.1). Taxonomy (NCBI): domain Eukaryota; kingdom Viridiplantae; phylum Streptophyta; class Polypodiopsida; order Polypodiales; family Pteridaceae; genus Adiantum; species Adiantum capillus-veneris. The sequence goes on along the minus strand of NC_140943.1, from coordinate 110,361,951 downwards.
TTATTCGGGCTCATTTCAACCTCCGTTTCCACTACAGGTAGTACTACACATGCTATTTCGTCATTTTGTGCAAAATTTATGTCAGTTCCGTTTTCTGCATAACATGTGCCTCATAGTCTTCTACGGTTTGTGCTATATAGCACGTGTTGTTCCTGCTCTGTTTCTCCTATTTTCGGGCAGTTTTCACATCAAGTGCAGCATTTACCATGGCTGACAACAACACAGACGTGTTCAAGATGTTTGCTGCTAAGGACAGTTTGGATGGGGACAACTACCCTATGTGGGCTTCTGTGATGCAACATGTTCTTGTGTCAAAGGGCGTCTAGAACATTGTGCAAGGCATTGATGTACGTCTTGGTTCTGAGGATGTAGGTGATGTTGAGGATGTTGCAGGTCTTGCTGCAAGGATTGTTGTTATTAGAGTTGTTTTGCCCAGGGCAGAACAAGCTCGTTGGGATGTAAAGGATGCGTAGGCTCATGCATTGATTGTGTTGTCTGTGAAGCGCACCATTGTTCCTCACATTCGTTCAGCAAAATCTACAAAACAGGCTTGGGATATTCTAGCAGGTCTGTATGCAAGCCGCAATGAGGCTAAAATTGCTTTGCTGCATAAAGAGCTGGAGTTGAAGATTATGCATGAGAAAGATGATATGGACGCTTTCCTTGCTGGTGTCAAGTATATCAATGAGAAACTTATTTCTACAGGTGAAGTCATTTCAGACAGTTCCCTTGTGCAGACTATTCTTGATGCCTTACCAGATTCCTACCAGACTTTTGCTAGTACTTGGAGACTGATGACCCAAGGAAATCCTGAAGTTGTCAAGTTTGATGCATTATGCACATTACTGTTGCAAGAGTCACTTTCCAAAAAAAACAGGACTAGGCAGCATGCAGTTGAAAAGGCTTTTATTGCTTCTCAAAGAAAGGGTGGTAACAGTAATGCAGCCACTTCTTATGGTTCTGCTACGAGTGGCAAAAATTCTATTCCTAATGCTTCTGCTGGCAGCAATTCGTCTGGAAACTTTGGTAATAAGGGCAAAAAGAAAATGTGTTGCCTTTATTATGAAGCTAATGATCACCTAATCAAGTCATGTCCATGGTTGAAGGCCAAAGGCTAAGAAGAAAGAGGGTGGTTCCACTGCAAATGCTGGTTCCACTACAAATGCATCCATTGTTGAGTCTTCTGTAAAAGGAGACTGTGATGCTGATGTTGATGCAAAATGGTCTTTTAGCGCAGAGCGCACCTACAATCCTGCTGTCCATGATGCATGCTTGTCAGTTGCTGCAGATTCACATGTGTGGTATTTTGAGAGTGGTGCTACAAAGCACATTAACTCACATCGTGAATTGTTCACCTCTCTTGAGTCTGTCCCTCATTGGAATTCAGTCACTTGTGCCAACAATGCCTCTTATCTGCTTTAGGGTGTTTAAAAGATTGTGCTTACTGCTGCTAATGGCAGTTCTTTCACACTTGTTGATGCACTTTATGTACTGGGATCAAGAAGAATCTTTTGTCTGTATCCGCTTTTGCTAGACTTGGACTTGTAGTCAAATTTGTGGATGACAGATGTACAGTTCATGATCTCAGTTTTGGTGATGAAATTGTTGCATTTAGCCTTTTGTGTCGTAGGTTGTATAAGCTCACTTTGTATGACAAGTGTGGACAAACTTTTGCAAATGTAGTTGCAAATTCAAGGGCTATTTCAGATGCAAAACTTTGGCATGCACGTTTTGGTCATCTGAATTTTGCTAGTTTGCTGCGTTTGCAGAAATCTGATATGGTTGCTTCTTTGCCGCCTCTTGAAGCACCTGTTAAACATGTTTGTGAAGGCTTCATTTTGGGTAAAATGCAACGTTCTAAGTTTCCAAAGGATGGTTCAGTTAGGGCCACATGCAGGTTGCAGCTTGTGCATAGTGATGTTTGTGGACCCATGCAAACTCCGTCCTTGGGCAATTACCTGTACTTCGTGACTTTCATTGATGATTACTCCAGGCATGCATGGGTATTTCCGCTTAAAGTGAAGTCCGAAGTTTTTATGTGCTTCAAACAATTTCTGGCTATGGCTGAAAATGTCTCGAAATGTACTATGGGCACCCTCCGTTCCGATTGAGGGGGGAGTATATGTCTCATGAATTTAATGCATTTTTGGCTAGTCGTGGGATAAAACACCAATGTACCGTGCCTTATACACCTCAGCAAAATGGTGTTGCTGAGAGAAAAAAACAGGTCATTGACAAAAATGGCACGATGTATGGTCAAAAGTCAAGCTTTGCCGCATTCTTTTTGGCTTGAGGCCATCATGTGTGCCACTTATGTACTTAACAGGTGTCCTACGAAAGCTTTGTATTCTATTACTCCATATGAAGCATGGCATGAAAGAAATCCTTCTATTGAGCACATGCGTGTTTTTGGCTGTTTGGCATATGCTTTGGTTCCACAAACACAGCGCAGAAAATTGGATGATAAGGCTGTCAAATGTATTTTTGTTGGTTATAGTGCTGAAAGCAAAGGTTACAAGCTATATCATCCACAAACAAAGCGTATTCTGGTTTCACGGGATGTAGTGTTTGTGGAAGATTCTGTTCATCCCTTGCTGTCATGTACTAGAGACAGTAATGTAAGCTCACATGACATTTATGACACTTTGTTGCCTCTTTTCAGTGGTAGAAATACGAATGTAATTTCCAATGAGGAAAATGTACAGCCTATAGGGGTTTCTGAAATTGTTACAGATCAGCCTATTACTGATGCAGATGTACATGATGTACTGGATGAGGAAAGGGATGAAAATGAGCAGGCTAGAGGTATGCCAAAATGGCTGGTGCACACTGCGTGACAGTAAATTGGATGCACCTTTGTCTAGTCGTACTCGTTCAGGCTCTCTCCATGCATCTTATGCATTAGATTGTTATGCTCTGGCTGTGTCTAGCTTACATGATGTTGAGGAGCCTCTGTCTTTTGATGAAGCACAGAATTCAGAAAATTGGATGGCAGCCATGCAATCAGAATATGATGCACTTATAGAAAATGACACACGGACTTTATGTGATTTGCCTCCTTGCAAAAAGGCCATTGGTACGAAGTGGGTTTACACGTTGAAATGCAAGCCGGATGGTGAGATCCATCGCCATAATGCTCGACTTGTTGCAAAGGGTTATGCATAGCAAAAAGGCATAGATTATGAAGAGACTTTTGCTCCCACTTGTTGTATGACTACTGTGCATTTTCTATATGCAATGGCAGCTCATTTTGGTTGGGATGTACATCAATCAGACATTGTTACTGCTTTCTTGAATGGTGACATATTTGAGGAAGTTTATGTAACGCAGCCTTGCGGTTTTGTCATAAAAGGACAAGAGGACAAAGTGTGCAGATGCAAGAAGGCTTTGTATGGGTTGAAGCAATCTCCTCGTGCTTGGTATGAGAAAGATGACACTCATTTGGTTAAACGAGGCTTTTGTAACAGTCCAATAGAAATCACATTGTATGTAAAGCGTGAGGGTGATGTACTTCTCATTGTGGTTCTTTATGACAATGATTTGCTGATTACTGGACCAAATGAGAGACATATTGCTGAATTTAAGGCTGATTTGAATGCTACTTTCAAGATGAAAGATTTGGGGCTGTTGCATCATTACTTGGGTATACAGTTTAAGCAGTGTGATGGTGGTATTTCCTTGTATCAGAAAAGTTACATAGAGACATTGCTATGTAAGTTTGGACTTGAGGATTGCAAACCTATTGCCACTCCCATGGAAACGGGTTTGAAGTTGAGTCTACATGATGCTGGCGATCCTGTTGATGTCACTCTTTACCAAACTGTTGTTGGCTGCCTCATTTATGTATGCAACACGAGGCCAGATATTCAGTTTGCAGTCTCACAGGTCAGCAGATTTATGCATTGCCCAGGGTCTAAGCATTGGCAGGCTGTCAAGAGGATTTTCTGCTACCTTAGTGGCACTTTACATCTTGGCTTGTTTTATCCCAAGGGGGGATCATTGCCACCAGACTTACATGCTTTTTCGGACTCAGATTGGGCTAGTTGTTTTGACACGCGAGTGTCCACAAGTGGTTTTTGTTTCATGATTGGCAGTTCATGTATATCATGGTTGAGCAAGAAGCAACCTACTATGGCCACTTCGAGTTGTGAGGCTGAGTACAGGGCAGTCTTCACAACTACGGTTGAGTGTGTATGGCTCAGACGCCTTATGGTTTATTTGGGTGTTGGACATGACACTGCCAACACTATCTACACTGACAGTAAGAGCGCATTGGTAGTTGCAAGGAACCCAGTTATTCATGCTCGCACAAAGCACATTGAGGTGCATTACCACTATGTCAGGGAGAGGCTCTCAGCAGGAGAGATCAGCTTGGATTATGTGCCAACACAGGACAACCTTGCGGATCTTTTCTCAAAGCCAGTCAAGGATGGGTGGTTTCGATTAGTCAAGAAACTCTCCACTCCCTCTTATTGGGAGAAGTGAAATTAGAGACTCATTGTGCCAAGAGTCGAGATGACCCAAATCTACATGACACAATATTACTATTTAGTTTAGACTAAGTCTCATATCATATTTATGGTTTATGGATGGCGGCCGTGTCTCTTAAACGTGGGGAAAAAGGCATTTTTTATGGATTCTAAATATGTCAATGGAATTTCATCTTTATGTTAAGAAACAGCTCCATTAGAATCCTAGAGTTATCGACCTGGCTTGTGGCGTATGACCCTTAAAACCACGTAAACAATGGATAGAGGACTTCCTCTCTTCTGTTGCTCGTATCTCTACTTTGTGAAAACAGAGTAGGGTGTCGTCAATGGAAAAGGAGAATAAAGGAAGGCCATCTATCAAGTCGCCCTAATCTTGTCGGGGTTGGGGACCTCACAATTGGTATCAGAGCCTAGGTTAAAAAGATTTAGTTGGCTACTTCAAGCTTCCTCATGTGTATGGTTACTATACCCATTATCCGACTCTTAGACATTTTACGCTATGTCGATTGACGTGTACCATAGTTATGGTGGAAACCTTTACTATATTTTTTCATGGAGAGATATTTTGTAGACTCCTATATGATATTTTGATGATTTTATGGATAAAACATTGAGTTGTTTATCTACAAAGAAATTGTTTGACTGGTTAAGTCATGAAAGTGAGTTTTTTTTGTGTGGATTGGATAACCCATGGCTGGTTAAGTCATGTGATGAGATTACCCATGACTGGTTAAGTCATGTGATTGAGATAATCATGACTGGTTAAGTCATATGATTGAGTTTTGACGGACTGGATAAGTCATGACTGGTTAAGTCATGTGACTAAGTTTTGATGGAGTGGTTAAGTCAATATTGGTTAGGTCATGTAATTGAGCTTTAATGAATCGGATAAGTAAGGATTGATTAAGTCATATGATTGAGCTTTTAGTAGACTGGATAAGTCTAAGTTTGGAAAGTACCCTATTGATTTGAATTATTATAAACATTGATACACACTCAAGGGAATCCTCAAATCACTCTACATTGGAAAACCCTCAGAACGATGCTATCTATACAAAGATTCAAGAAAAGAAGTTATTGTTGAAATAAATGCAACCACCTTCTTTTAAAGGAGAGGGTGATGATATTGAGAAAGATGCAGAAGTATGGATTGAAGCTATGGATGATTACTTCTCTGCTGCAAGGACCACACCTGTAAATCAAGTGATCTTAGGGATGTTTCGTCTCTCAGGGGAAGCAAAATTATGATGGAAACAACATTGTCGTGACATGGGAGTGTTGGAGAACTCTTAGATGTTGTGGGAAATCAAACAAGCGGTGAAGGAAAGATACTTACCTCCTACCCATGAAGCGATAAAGATGAATGAGTTCTTCAGCTTGAAACAATACAATTTATCCTTGGAAGAGTACTACTCAAAGTTTATAAGGCTTAGACGTTACGCACCATCAATGACCATAGAGCAACAAGTAGCTCGCTTTTGTCAAGGTTTAAGAGAACCAATTAGCTCGCGATTGGAAGCCCTGAAGCCTACCACATTACAAGATGCTTTACTACGAGCTAAACCTTTGATGAAGGAACAAGGGATTACAAGAAGAATTGAACGAAATCAAAGATTCAACGATGGACAACCACAAAGAGCTTATACCGCTAATGCGCAAGATTCTCGACACTTGAATGTTTGATGCTTTGAATGTGGAGAGTGGGACATTATCAGAACACTTGTCCCTAACTGACTAATGGCGCAGCAGTAGCAAGTGAAGCAGATTAAAGACATCACCCTTTTTGACATAATGATGGTCGCTAGTAATTAGAGTAGGAGTATCCTCACTTTTTCTCGAGATGAGGACATCTCAAATCCCTAAGTTGGAGAGATTGTAATGTACCCAACATTTTTCAATAAAAGTATTTCATTTACTTTGCAAATATTTGAGGTTTGCATTTTATTAAGTCATAGAGCATTCTAATGGAACGATCGGATCAAAAATCGGACTTAGAACTATTAATTATGACCTTTATTCACTTGAAAACAATAAGGTTGATGGGAAACTTAAGCCTCAAGATTGTATCTAGAGATAAGAGTTGACTCTTGGTAAAGAAGGAGCAATTTTTAAAAAGGAGGAGTATTTTTAGGAAAGAAAGAGGAGGGAGTTAAGTTTAGAGTTCTTGTCTTGGAGCCCAAGCTTCTTCTAAAATTGGAGAACAAAAATCGTGCATTGGAATCCTGTCCCCGCAAAAATAATAATAATAATAATATATTTATTTATTTATTTTCTTTTGGGAGCCGCGGACGTACGCGAACTTATCCCTCTATTCTTAGCTAGGCTTGAGAGCCTATATAAAGACCCCTCTCCCCTCACTTTCAAAGGGAGACAGACAAGTACTCTCATAAGTGGAAGCTCTCTTGCCTTGACATTGGAGTTACCTTCTCTCCCTCAACCTCTCTCCCTCGAGCTCTTACCTTCAAGCCATCTCCATCTCCAAGTCTTTCTCTACCATCATCGTGTTGCCTTGAAATTCTGGAGTTCTCTTCTCTCTTTCTCTCTTCTCTACATCAATACGATGGTCCCAAAGCGAGTGACCCGAAGCTCGAAGGATGCTCATGTCGCTCTACCTCCAAGGAAGGTGCAAAGGAAGGCATCAACTACTCAAAACGTTGCTCAAGTGGAGGTATTGGTTGTGGAAGAAGTCGAAGTCGTTCAGCCTCAAACACAGGAACTAATCGAACATGTCGCTAATCCGGTAAGACAAATTTATAATTCTGCATTGCTATTCATGTTGACCTGGGAAGCTAAGCATTAGGAACCCGTTAAAATGTCCGATAAACGTGATTCTATCACAAGAAACAATCATATGTTTTCATAGATTAGTGAAAGAACTGTTTGATAAATTGTCATTGTTTGTTGAATTGCATTTGCTTAATAAATTGTTATTATTTGATAAGTGGTTACTGATTGATATGAAGAATTGGTTGATCCTGTTTGATGAATCATTTAAAGGGAAGAATTGTTGAAACAATATCTTTTGTTCCTCGTGGAGGGTAGCAAGATGATTACGTGGTTAGCGGAGATTAAGCACAGGTTATCGACTTCTTTTGTTCCTCGCGGGTAGCGGGATGCCTCGTAGTTAGCGGGATGCCTCATGGTTAGCAAGATGCCTCGCGGTTAGCGAGATGGGAAGGTTGCGCAATTCGTGGCTAGCGAATAAATCCTTTGCAAAGTCTTTGTTGGTTAAACAGAGAAAGTCGAGTAGCGGCAACTCATGAGAAATTGAAAAAGTTATTTTTGTTGAATTATAGGGTTGTCTTCATTAGGCTTTGTTTGAATTGTTTTGGTATTGTTTGAAGAGCTGTATGAAAGAACCTGTGCCTGGAATTAAGAAAAGAATATTGTTTGTGTATGTGAAACAGTGTGGTAGTAATTAGAAAACAAGTGAAAAAGTGTGAGTGTGGGGTGGAAAGTGGGGGTTGGCTCAGGTTGCCAGTCAAGGATGGGTGGTTTTGATTAGTCGAGAAAATCTCCACTCCCTCTTATTAGGAGAAGTGAAATTAGAGACTCATTGTGCCAAGAGTCGACATGACCCAAATCTACGTGACACAAAATTACTATTTAGTTTAGACTAAGTCTCATATCATATTTATGGTTTATGAATGGCCGCTATGCCTCTTAAACATGGGGAAAAGGGCGTTGTTTATGGATTCTAAATATGTCAATGGGATTTCATCTTTATGTTAGGAAACAACTTCATTAGAATCCTAGAGTTATTGGCCTAGCTTGTGGCGTATGACTCTTGTAACCACGTAAATGATGGATAGAGGACTTCCTCTCTTCTGTTGCTCGTATCTCTACTTTGTGGAAACAGAGTAGGGTGTCGTCAATGAAAAAGGAGAATAAAGGAATGCCATCTATCAAGTCACCCCAATATTTTCGGGGTTGGAGACCTCACAAATGTACATGGTTTTTGCAATTATAGCGTACATGTAAATGAATCTTCTATAATATCCACAATGTCCAATCAAGGCTTGAACGCCTTTAACTGTTGTTGGTCTAGGAAAATCAGCAATAACATGAATTTTATCCATATCAGTAGCTATGCCATTTTTAGACACTATATGTCCAAGAATTTTTCCTTGTCTACCCATGAATGTGCACTTTCAAGATTTAAGCAATTCCTATAAATTCTACATTTTTCAAATACCTTTTTGAGTTGTTCAAAATGATCAGCCCAGATTGATGAATGTATGCATAAATCATCCATATATACTTCCAAGAAATTTCAAAGATATTCTTTAAAAGCATGGCTCATCAATCTTTGAAAGGTGGCAGGAGCATTAGTTAACCCAAAAGGCATAACTCGATAGGCAAAAATACCCCATTCAGTTTCAAAGGCAGTTTTATGATGATCTTTGGGGTCAACCAAAAGTTGATTGTATCCCGAAAAGCCATCTAAAAAGTTGTAGGCTTCACTTTCTTGAGATTGACACGCACCCTTAATTTTCATACTATCACAATTGGAGACATCCAATCTATGTGTTCAATTTCATAAATGAATTTGGCTTCCTTTAACTTTTCTATATCTTCTTTGTTCTTTTTGGCAAATTTCTCATTATAAGTGTATGCCCTTTGTCTGCTTGGTTTCGCATCATCTCTCATAGGTATGGTATGTTGACAAATTTTTGGATCAACACCCTTGAGATTCTTATAAGACCAAGCAAAGATATCTCGGTATTCTTTCAGTAAGATTAACAAAAGCTCTTCTTCTTCTTTTGTCAGGTCGTTTGCAATGTAGGCCGGTCTAGGCTCTTCTCATGGTTCATTATAGCATTTATAGCATGCATTGGAGAACGAAGCAAAAGCCAATTCTTATCAATAGACACCATAGTCTCCCATATTGAGATCCATGTATTTTGAAATGGGCTTGCACATGTTCCATAGAATGCACACTTTCACATTTAAGCCCGCCCTAGCACGCTGCATCTTTGGAATAAAAAGTACACCGCCCATAAAGTTGTCACAAGTGTCCACATGGTCCTGGAGCCAAAGAGGAAGGCTCTTAAGCATGATCCACACTGGGAAGAAGCTTGAAACCTCTTCCTTTATATAGAACTCAAGCAACCACGACATTGTGTAAGCGAAGTAAGATGCCCTGCACATACCTCTTCTGATAACCAGATCTTGGATTGTGCGTTCAAAAAAGCATTCTGCCACATAAAACCCTTTGCCAACAATTGCAAAATGGCAAAGTGTGTTTCTATTGTTTTTCGTTGCTGCCACCTAGTCCTATAAGCCCTATAAAGACATTCATTGGCCCATAAAGTATAGGACTACTGAGCAAATTTAGAACACGTCTATAATCCCTTCATGAGATAGGGCTTAAGAAATATGAAGATTTAAGGTTTGGAGTGCATGTAGAAATGGATCAAGAAGTATGAAAGGGAGTGCCTAAACTAAAGCAAGAGGTTATTGCACATAAAAGGAGTCTGGTGCAATACGAAGGTCTTGTGGGCCTATTAGCAAGATCATTGTGTAAAGAAGATTGGCTATCTTTGTGTTACTCAAGATTCTTGCACTATAATAACATTCCAAGAATTCTATCGTGCAAGGTCACATGATATCAAATCTCATGTGGCTAGGTAGCTTGGCTATGTGGGCATGATACATGTATATATATGAAAATGTCTTTAAGTGAATCACTAGCCTTTGCATTCATTATGCTGAATTAGTTAATTATATGTGATTTGTAATGGTATACATTATCTTGATGGTTCAATGGTTTTCAGCTAAATACAAAGGGGCTTGAGCTTAGCATTAGCAATGATTGAATAGGATTCGAGTCTATTGACTCCTGAAAGGTATTGCAAATGAGTAAAGAGCCCTTCCTTCACCTATTCCATGCTTATTTAATTTTTTCACTAATTCTTACTTTAAAGGGATCTAGTCAATTATTCTAAGTTTCAAGTGCAAAATGCTTTGTAGATCATAACAAAATGCTTTGTAGGCTTTTTTGCATTTTCAGGTCCTTCATAGGACTCGCCCTGTTTTTGTAGTTCCCTGAGAGGTTGTTTGACTTTATGTTTTTGGTCTTGGAGAAAATATTTCTTGTAATGTGATGGAACACTCATTACATCTTTACCTTTCTCCTTAGTTTTTTCCATTTCAATTGTATATATCTCCTTTAGAGATTTCTTCAACTCTTGATACTTCTTTTCTCCGTTCAACTCGTATCATGGTTGAATCCTTATCCTGGTATTTAGGTTTTTCTTGAGTTTCCTTTCTTGTTTTTCTCAATGTTTTTGATATTTTCTGATTTTCAGATATCTACGAGTGATTTGTCCTTGACACAATCATGCGCATCTATTTGCATCAGAAATTGTGTTCTACTAGAGACTGATGTCATAGGTCTAGATTTGAAGTTTCTTGTATCTCTTTTTCTTCTATACCATTTCTATCTTCTCGGTTTTTGGTTTGGAAAGTCAAAACACTTTTTCTCCCCTCCTTTCATGAGTAGTTTAGCTCTTACATGTTCTTTTTCTGACCCCGAATCATCTGAGGTAGCTGAATGTTCTTCTAACTCATCTGTTGCATCATAGTAGAGGTATGAAAAGACTTGTTGAGCTTTCATCAAGTCCTTGGATTCTTGAATTTTGTCTTCAATGGTAAGGGTTGAGATCATTTGTATGGGAATTATGTCATAGCCATCCTCATTGCAAAAATGAGTAGGCATAGACGTATTTACACATACATCCATTGTTGCTTAAATTTGAGTCCACTCAAATGGCTCAAACAAATGCTCCGAAAAGGGTTCAGGTACATAGGCTTCATCTGTACAATCCCTTTCTAAGATACATTCTTCTCGTTTTAAGCTCCCGTTTTCTGAGGCTCCGCACATCCAAATAGGTGTATCTTTGTTCAACCAAGATGGAAGCTTAGTTTCAGCCGAAGAGACCGAGTCATTCTTGTATGGGCGTTTTCATGACATCTCTATAAGTGCGATCTTTTAGATTAACCCTTGTTATTGATCCCACTTGCTTCAAGTACATATAATTGTTTCCTCAATCCTGGATGAGTTGTACTTGTCGCATGAAAGGTCTTTCCAAGATTATTTCGTAATTGAGTTTCTTTCCAAAGTCCATTATTGCAAAAGTGTGTTGATAATCAATTCCACAAGAATTAACTATCACTTTTTCAAGCAGTTCTACGGGTCTTTCGATGTGTCCATCAACCAATTTCAATTTCATTTGAATTTGTCTTATGATTGGTCTTCCCCATGATTCCCATACTGCTTTCGTGGCTATGGCTATGCCTGCCTCACTATCCAGTATTGCCATGGTTTCTATATCATTATATCTCATCGAGAGGGTCGTGTTTCCTTCTTCTCCTTCATAGTATTCTCCAACTTTGTTCATTGGAACGGATCTAATCTCTTTGTTATCCAATTCGTGTTTCAATTTTTCCAAAATTTTCACGATTAGCTCTGTTATCCCCACCTTCTCTAGAGTTTTCTGGAGATCAATCCATAAACATGGTATGATTTTTAACAGTTCTCCTAAAGTAAGAGTGCATTGAATGGGTGTAGACATGATTGAATGGATGTTGTCTACCTCTAGGGGTTGTTCCGCTCTTTTTATCTGAGTGGTTTTATACACTATAGATTCATCTTTGTTATCTCCCAAGTAAGAGGGTAGTGTTTTTAGAGTCATTGGTTTAGACATTCCTGAAGCTTTAGTGCCGCAATCCCCATACAAGGATTGTACATCCATGTCCATATCAGGAGGTAGATTGTCTAACCAAACTTCCTCTATAGGAGCTCACTTTAGAGTTAGTCTCCCATCATTAATCTCTCTAACTTTTTTCCATAAGTGTCCAGGCCCATCTTCTTCTACGAATGAAATTCCATCTAAGACATCTTCACTATCATGCACTATGAGTTGTGGCTCTTTAGTTTCAAGGTGGGGTTCTACCACCACTTCGGATTTCTCTTTACTGGTTCCTACCACAAGCTCTCAAGGTTTTTCCATACTCTCGAGCTTGGATTTTTGTTCCAACATCTCTTTAGTAATTCTTACCAAATTTTGATAAGCTTCAAGCTTAGCTGCTTTCATATTTGGAGAAGGATAGTTTCTCCATTTGTTTTCCATGTTTTGGCCTGCTTTAAGTCCCGCTTGGTAAGCTTCCAAGGCTGCATTGATAGGCTCAAAAATTTTGTCTACCATAATTGATCCTCCAGATTTCACTGTGATTTCCTTCATTTCACTTCCAGTTTCTTTCACTTTTTCCTGGAATAGTTTTCTGGCTTTCTCCTTGATTTCATCCCTTTGTTTCTATTTTCTCATCTCATATCTTTTACTTCTGCTTCTCTTGGTCTTTTGAAAGGAAAATTTTAGTATTCTCTGAATCATCATAGGAGTTATGTTTCTTTTTCTTAGCCTGGGCTCTGGTAATTACCTTGATCGGAACCATAGATTCACTCTCAGATGAGCTACTAGGTATCACTTGGACTACGTTCACTACTGTTTTACCCTTGTTTAAAGGATTTTTTGGACAATCTTCAAGGAAGTGTCCTCCCTTTTTGCAAAATTGTATACAAAAATCATCAACTGGCTTAATGTTCTTGTTAGGCTCTGGGCATTCATTTTTCCAATGATCATCTGCACCACAGTTATGACAGTTTCCAATCCTTGGCTTAATCATGGGTCTTACCATCAGAGGTCTCACACCTTGATTAGTTACATAGAACATCGATGCAAGATCTGGTGTAGTATAAATCACATGTTCTTCCATTGGTGGTGGATGAATTATACCAATCTCCTTCTACCATTACTGTAGATGGACTACGCTCAGCATATGGTGTAAGAGGCACTAGTGCTTGTTCATCTATGACTCCTTCTGAATGCATGTATTTTATAGGCACTGCATTATGTCAAGGATATGGAGGTTGTTGACCCAACACGGAGTGGGGTCTTTCCATACGCATCGGTGATCTTTAGCTGGGCTATATTAGGTTGATATCTATACATGGGTTGTCCTTGTGGCCTCATAGGCACGTATTGAACATTCCCATCATACTTTGGTCGGTAATAGCACTCATTGGTCTTATGGTTGGTCCATTTACCCTCCCTTGCATACCATTTTTGCGGCCTAATTGGTTGTCCCTGTTGAGGTATCCCTTGCCCTGGTCCCCTCATAGGTGCTTTTTGCATGCTATTCATCATTTCATTCATCCTTTTGAGCATGTCTTCTATGGCTATAAGCGGTGCTACAATAGCAATTCCCACTTGTGCCAATTTAGTGGATGTTGTTTTCTCACTTTCATTATCCTTAGGGACATCTTCTTCATTGAAAATATCACAATTGTCTCCTAAGTCAATAGCATCTGACACACACTCTTTTAGTGTCATATGTTTCTTGCTATACAATATAGCGTGAAGTTCTTTGTTTCACAGTCCCTCTAGAACCAATGATACTAGTCTTTCTTCTGCAGGTATTTCTAGTTCTGGGCATCTTGCAATGTATTGCTTCATTCTAGTCAATGCACAATCTCTAACAAACTCACCTTGTTTCTGTTTGAAGCTTTAGATTTGAGCTATAGTATTGTGTTTGATCCCCATTTTGAAACAAGCAGGTACAAATCCTTGAGCTAATGTATATAAGTCCATGATTGACCTTGGTGGAATGTTTTGGAACCATGTCAGTGCTTTTCCTTCTAATGTCATTCCAAATTCCTTGAATTGAATAAGTAAATCAAATATGCGTTGTGCTCTTAGCACTTGTTTAAAGTTTGCTAAGTGGTCATATGGATCCCCAGATCCAGTGTATTTTCTGACCCGTTTTTGAAAATCAGCTAGTCTGACACGTCTATTTGGAACTCCTGGTCTCCTGGCAGTTGGTCCTGTTCCGAGTCCTTCAAACCAGTCTGTTGGAAATAGGGACTCATGTAGCTCTGGACAGCCTTTAGTGTCACTCAGTTTTCTTCGTGATGAGGTAGTTTCGGGTCTTTTTAAATTACTCTCAAAAGAGATCTCGCATGGAGTTCATCTCTTGGAATATTTTCTGGCCCTTGGCCCAATATCCAATCCCTTATGGAGTACCCTTGGTATTTGGTTTGTTCCACCTCCTCAGGACTCATCATAACAAAATTCTTGTTATGATAATCCCTAAATAGATAGGTTGGTAGATTTGTTGAACCCTTGTCTTTGATTTTGAAGATATAGATGATCTTCATGGGTGTTAACTGTCCTGATTTGGCATGAGAAGTCCATAGAAGAACTTTGACGTTTCTATCCTCCCAACAATACACTCCGATCCTAGGATTATCCGTGCTAAGTCGTTTCAAAGGCTTCAAATCAACTTGATTGTATCCCTCAAATTCTAAAGTTGGTGGTCCTTCTTTTGCTGCCATATCTGGAATTATGGTATTTACTTCTAACCCCCATTTTTATATCACGTCAGGGTTTTCAACTTGTATATATTGAGTTCCGTTTTTATCCATATACATTTTTCCTTGTTTTTTTGCCCTGATTTCCTCTTCAAACTCTATACCATGGTCATCAATGCTGTAACATTTAATGGCCTAAAAACTTGTGTGTAGCGGAAATTAGCATGAACATACTGGGAATTTCATTAGAATAGATTCCTAATGATAATTACAAGAGTGCTTGGGTGGAGAGAGCAACAAAAAGCATAACACCTAGTTAGATAGCATGAACAATACTTTCAAAAGAGAGAGAAATTAAGCTATTGACAACATTTGAGGACCGGATTTGCATGGAGCCGATCCCCCCTCCAAAAGGCTTTGCATTATGGTTTATCCCATCAAGAGAGACATTGTACAATACAACTCTTTGTGCTCCTTCAAGACTAGCTAGTGCAATGAAGATGAAAGCTTCATGCACTAAGCAAAACACTTAACAAACACAACATCAATTATCCCCGGTCTCAGACCCAAGACCTCATACACCTTCGAAGATGGTGAGAGCTAGCAGGGTATGAGAGTAGATTGAGAGGAAGGAGTATCTTACGAGACAGATGTACATCTCCTCACATAATCACGCATATTAGCATAGCTTAGCTTAGTAATTAGCATGGTAGAGGAGATGAGCATGCATTGAAGCTTGGATCTTGGTTGGATTTGCATCCGAATGCCAAGAGTGTGTCGATGTAGGCTTCTATCTCACAAGCTTGGAGTAGGTGATGAGCTCTCCATCAAAGCTTGGGAAGAGATAGTCTTCTTTTCTTCACACATGAGATTGTGTGAGTGTGTGTGTGTGATAATGCCTTGCAAAAATCATCCCCCTCTCTCTCTTGGGCGAGCCCTCTTGCTATTTGCTCTTGCTCTACCCTCATTGGACCTCCCTAGGTCAAGCCAATGACTATTAAGCAGCATAAGTGATAGCCTTCTGACATGTGTCCCCCTTTCCCCTTTTGTGAGAGCTTTAGGTATCTTAATAATTCAACTAAACTCTCATTGGACCCCTTTGCCTCCTGGCCAATAGGAATCAGGCAAGCCATTGGGTTATTGAATGCTCATTGGTCCCCTTGGGATACTGTCCAATAGTCTTCTAGAGGACTTAATTCTCATTGGTTCTTTTATTAAGTGTTTTTAAATTAATTAAACTAGATTTACTATAGCCTAATTCTCATTGGTCCACCTCCAAGGCCATCCAATAGGAATTGGGTACACCTTGTGGGCATCTAGGCTAGGGAGCTGACATGTGTCCCTCATTCCCTTTGTGTAAAGGGAGCTTTTGTGTGTGTGTGTGTGTGTGTGTGTGTGTGTGTGTGTGTGTGTGTGTGTGTGTGTGTGTGTGTGTGTGTGTGTGTGTGTGTGTGTGTGTGTGTGGCTTTCTCTCTCATCCCCTACAAGAAAGGCTCGCCCCCTCCTAAGTAGGGATTGCAAAAGGCTTTTTTGTACACACACAAAGCATCCAACTCCCCTAGGGTTGACCTTTGGACACAACCTTTGAATTTTGGAACCTTAGCATTTTGGAAGTCTTAATGGGCTGAACCTTAGGGTCTTTTTAGCCCATTGTTGCACATGGCTCTTTTGCAGATGGCCCCCCTTTTGGATCCCTATTTTCTCTCCTTTGGATCCCTACAGGGGCCGGTCTGCTAGCTTAACCAATATTCTAGCTTTTTCTCCCCTGGCACTTCCCCACATTAAATGATCAGTTTAATATGAGAAAATCATTTAGGAGAATTAGATATTGATTATTATGACAAATGCAAATAGCATACTCTTCAATAGGATCTAGGTAAACCTGAGCTCCATGGTGATTAGTCTTATAAAAGGTGAGTATGTGCTTATACCGCCCTATCGTTCCGGTTTCTAAATGAGTCAAATAGGAAGACATTTCAAAAATGTTGATTTTGAAAAAGTGTCTGAAACTTCTTTAAAGATAGTGTCCAAGTGATCACCTTGATTCACACTCTCTTCGGTGGATACTCTACTAGCGGTCTCTCCAAATATGCCTTGGTTTGCTAGTATACGACCATATCTAAGGTTCACATAGACTTGTGAAGCCCTAGATAGAGTACTTACCATCGAATTGATTTGTTGTCAACTTCTTCCACTTGTCTTGATTGCAACTTCTATCAAGCTTTCAATTCCTTGTCTGCAACTTGATTCCTATATCAATTTTAATCAAGTTAGCTATACTTTCACAAAGTCTGCACAATTTTTTGCTAACTATTGTGACTGGTCTATGTGTATCTCTTCAAATTGAGCTAAGTGAGTAAGCAATTGAAACTTTCAGATTCTACTTTTGCAAAAAGTCAAAGGAATAATCTGCAACCTGAAAATTGAGTGAACTTGAAATATTCTATCTTAAAACTTGAAATATTACCTGGAGGTGTTGCTTGTGTTCGTCTAATGAATTAAAGTAGATGATAATATCATCAAAGAACACTCCAGTGAAGGTTCGATGAGGCCTGAACAGCTTCTCCATCAAGCGGTTGAATGTGGCTGGTGCATTGGTCAAGCCAAAAGGCATGACAATGTATTCGTAAAGACCAAATGTAGTGTGAAATACGGTCTTTACAATGTCTTGATCAACTATCCTTATTTGATGATAGCCACTTTTCAGGTCAATCCTACTGAAGTAGGTCGATCCTTGTAGCTTATCAAATAGGTCTTCTACCCGTGGAACGGGAAACCTATTCTTGATAGTGATCCTATTTAGTGCTCTATAGTCGGCACACATACGATATGTGCCGTCTTTCTTTTGCACTAATAGCACAGGTGAGCAAAATGGAGATGAGCTAGGCCTAACCATGCCTTTCTCAACTAACTCATGCACTTGCTGCATAATCTCCTCTTGTTGAGCTTGAGAAACTCTATAAGGAGGTTTGTTAGGCGGTGAGCTTCCTGGAAGAAGTTCAATTGCATGGTCATCATTACCTCGTTTAGGAGGTAGCGCACAAGGGATGTCGTCAATAAAAACATCTCGAAACCCCTTGAGAAAATTGGATTACTCTAATTCCTTTTGGTTGCTTTTATTTTCTTTTGCTAAAGCATTAGGTTCATTTTGAGAATCTTTAACAAAAATCATGTACACGGAAATAGAGCTTTTTATTGACTTGTTGAAAGCTGGTGTATGTACAATGGGGATAGTGTTACACATTTCTTTAGCATCTATATACATGTCTTTTTCCCTGAACTTAAAGGAGATTCTCCTTTCAGGAAATTTAACATTGGCAGCTAGGCGATCAAACCATGGTGCCCCTAGGATTACATCCTCATGCTTGAGAGGAGAGATAAAGAAGTCCTCTTTGTCCACATAGATTTGAACATGAAGCCTCAATTTCCCGATTAAGGGAGTGACTGAAGCTTCTTGTTCCTTGAAAGCACTGTCTGCGGGTAGGACATCTCCCATCTCATAGGCTTGTATGCCTAGCTTGGTGGCCAACTCTATAGATATAAAACTGTGAGTAGAACCAGGGTCAAAGAGAATAAAATCATCATGTTCTCTTACCTTTCCCCAAGCATGGCATAGAGGAGATCCTTTGTGATGAGTTTGGTGAGTCTCCTCCTCTTGGATTTCAACCAAGGAAGCTCTAGGAGGATCTTGGTGGTTGTTCTTTTGGGGACAAACACGGTACGCATGCCCTTGTTCACCGCACTTGAAACACCGGTTATCCTTGCGATAACGCTCAAGCTCTTCAAGAGAGAGTTTGTTTTTACCTTTGTAAACTCCCTTCTCTTTAGCTTTGTTGGAGTTGCCCTTAGGAGACTTTTGGACATTGTCCTTCCTAGGCTCGTTGGAACCCTTGTTTTCCGTGGGCTTATTATTTCTTTTAGCCCCCATTTGGAAATTGATTCGAGAGGCCACCATAGTATGGTGTATTACCGCCGATATGGTACGTGGCCTTTGGGAGTTGACATACTCCGCCATTTCTTCGGTTAAGCCCGCACAAAATTGTTGCTTTTGCTCTCCAAAATCCAACTTTTTGAAGATAGTGGCTTTGAGTTGTAGGTCCCAAAACTTGTCTCCATATTTGTGGATGGATTCTAGGGAGAGAGCTTTAAGCTTCGCCATTCGGTGAGTACTTTGTCTTTGGCATCGGTGGCCAAAAACTGCTTCATAATGAAAGCTCTTAAAGCTTTCCATGGTCGTGGAGCTTCACCGTTGGCTCGTAGGCTAGACCACCATTGTCTGGCGGACTTTTGAAAGTGCATAGCTACATGGCGTAGCTTAGAGGACTCCGTAAAGCCCTCGTCTCCAAACGCCGCATCAAACTGTTGGATAAAGGCCAAGACTTTGTCCGTAGCACCAAAGGTACCATCATAGGTAAGGAAAGACACGCTCTTCCCTCCATCTTTGAATTTCTTCAGTTGGGACGACCTCTTCCATGCGGCTTACTTTTAGGATTTCCTATGGCCTCTTCTTTTTGATGGTTCAAATGTTGCACCATCACTTTCTTCAGAAGGTGAAGAATTTGAAGAAGGTGGAGAAGAGGGTGACCTCTTTCTCGCCTTTTTCTTGTCTTGATCTTTGTCGTCTTCACAATCGCTTTCATAAGAGGAAGAGGATGAAGAAGATGGAGAAGAGGGTGTCCTCTTTCTCGCCTTTTTCTTCTCTTGCTTTTTATCATACCTCTTTGAATTATGGTGTGGAGAAGAGTGTGATGGTCTTCTCCGCTTTGGTGGTGATGGAGAGCGTTTAGCCCACCGTCTTCGTGAAGCCATCTCCGCCGAGGTCGCAGGAGACTCACTTCTTTCTCGTTCCTTCGGTGGAGGCTCTTGAGTTCTCCTTTGGGAAGGAGATGCATCATCAAGAAGTAAATTCTTGAGTCCTTCATATGGATTCTCTTCTTCTTCCCAAATCGGAGAGAGACCTCTTTTGGGAGTCTCACAAGGAGGCTTCCTAGGTGTTCTCTCGTCATGGTGATGAGCTTGGAGAATCCCGGGAGCACGGAGCTCCCGTTGCACTTCACTTTGGAGAGATGGATTGCCCATGGCTTGTTGAAGCCTAGAAACAAGATAGTTAACAAGCATCGGAGCATCATTAGTAGCTTGCTCATTAGCGAAATCAAAGTTATCAACATTAATTTCACTCTCTTTACTATTGTCAGCCATTCTAACAACTTTTAGGTGTAAACTTTTTAGGTGTACTTTGGCACTTCAAGCCCTAGTTGCTACTCCTCTTTACCCCTTCATAAAAAGCACTCAAGCTACTGTACCCGTGGCTCGAATACCATTAATTGCAAGGAACAGAAGAGAGGGTCTTTCAACACCAAAACAGCACCGGCTCCTGTCAAGCTTCTAATAGCTCAATAGTGGTTAAGCCGTAGGCAAGCCCCGTAGGACTCCACTATTAAGACCATAGCTCTCGACGGTGATGCCCCATTAATTGCACGAAGGCAAGCGCACTGCAAGGCTGAAAAATCCCTATTCTACTTACTCACAGGCAATTAATAATACCAACCATTTATAGCTAGCTTGAGGACCTCCCTTCTTGAGCAAAAAAAGAGAAACCTTGTGCTCTGATACCAATGTAACATTTAATGGCCTAAAAACTTGTGTGTATCGGAAATTAGCATGAACAAAGTGGGCATTTCATTAGAATAGATTCCTTTACAAGAGTGATTGGGTGGAGAGAGCAACAAAAATCATAACACCTAGTTAAATAGCATGAACAATACTTTCAAAAGAGAGAGAAATTAGGACAGTTGAGGACCGGATTTGATGATGGAGCCGGTCCCCCCTCCAAAAGGCTTTGTATTATGGTTTCTCCCATCAAGAGAAACATTGTACAATACAATTCTTTGTGTTCCTTCAAGACTAGCTAGTGCAATGAAGATGAAAGCTTCATGCACTAAGCAAAACACTTAGCAAACACAACATCAATTATCCCCGGTCTAAGACCCAAGACCTCACACACCTTCGAAGATGGTGAGAGCTAGCAGGGTATGAGAGTAGATTGAGAGGAAGAAGGAGTATCTTACGAGAAAGATGTACATTTCCTCACATAATCACTCATATTAGCATAGCTTAGCTTAGTAATTAGCATGGTAGAGGAGATGAGCATGCATTGAATCTTGGCTCTTGGTTAGATTTGCATCCACATGCCAAGAGTGTGTCGATGTAGGCTTCTATCTCACAAGCTTGGAGTAGGTGATGAACTCTCCATTAAAGCTTGGGAAGAGATAGTCTTCTTTTCTTCACACATGAGATTGTGTGAGTGTGTGTGTGTGTGTGATAATGCCTTGCAAAAATCATCCCCCTCTCTCTCTTGGGCGAGCCCTCTTGCTATTTGCTCTTGCTCTACCCTCATTGGACCTCCCTAGGTCAAGCCAATGACTATTAAGCAGCATAAGTGATAGCCTTCTGACATGTGTCCCCCTTTCCCCTTTTGTGAGAGCTTTAGGTAATTTAATAATTCAACTAAACTCTCATTGGACCCCTTTGCCTCCTGGCCAATAGGAATCAGGCAAGCCATTGGGTTATTGAATGCTCATTGGACCCCTTGGGAGACTGTCCAATAGTCTTCTAGAGGACTTAATTCTCATTGGTTCTTTATTAAGTGTTTTTAAATTAATTAAACTAGATTTACTATAGCCTAATTCTCATTGGTCCACCTCCAAGGCCATCCAATAGGAATTGGGTACACCTTGTGGGCATCTAGGCTAGGGAGCTGACATGTGTCCCTCATTCCCTTTGTGTAAAGGGAGCTTTTGTGTGTGTGTGTGTGTGTGTGTGTGTGTGTGTGTGTGTGTGTGTGGCTTTCTCTCTCATCCCCTACAAGAAAGGCTCGCCCCCTCCTAAGTAGGGATTGCAAAAGACTTTTTTCTACACACACAAA
The DNA here is from genome assembly GCF_014529385.1 of Adiantum capillus-veneris. Lineage (NCBI taxonomy): Eukaryota > Viridiplantae > Streptophyta > Polypodiopsida > Polypodiales > Pteridaceae > Adiantum > Adiantum capillus-veneris. The sequence continues at coordinate 110,340,164 of NC_140943.1, read as the reverse complement.
GCATCAATTCCCCTAGGGTTGACCTTTGGACACAACCTTTGAATTTTGGAACCTTAGCATTTTGAAAGTCTTAATAGACTCAACCTTAGGGTCTTTTTAGCCCATTGTTGCACATGGATCTTTTGCAGATGGCCCCCCTTTTGGATCCCTGTTTTCTCTCCTTTGGATCCCTACAGGGGCCGGTCTGCTAGCTTAACCAATATTCTAGCTTTTTCTCCCCTGGCACTTCCCCACATTAAATGATCAGTTTAATATGAGAAAATCATTTAGGAGAATTAGATATTGATTATTATGACAAATGCAAATAGCATACTCTTCAATAGGATCTAGGTAAACCTGAGCTCCATGGTGATTAGTCTTATAAAAGGTGAGTATGTGCTTATACCGCCCTATCGTTCCGGTTTCTAAATGAGTCAAATAGGAAGACATTTCAAATGTTGATTTTGAAAAAGTGTCTGAAACTTCTTTAAAGATAGTGTCCAAGTGATCACCTTGATTCACACTCTCTTCGGTGGATACTCTACTAGCGGTCTCTCCATATATGCCTTGGTTTGCTAGTATACGACCATATCTAAGGTTCACATAGACTTGTGAAGCCCTAGATAGAGTACTTACCATCGAATTGATTTGTTGTCAACTTCTTCCACTTGTCTTGATTGCAACTTCTATCAAGCTTTCAATTCCTTGTCTGCAACTTGATTCCTATATCAATTTTAATCAAGTTAGCTATTCTTTCACAAAGTCTGTACAATTTTTTGCTAACTATTGTGACTGGTCTATGTGTATCTCTTCAAATTGAGCTAAGTGAGTAAGCAATTGAAACTTTCAGATTCTAATTTTGCAAAAAGTCAAAGGAATAATCTGCAACCTGAAAATTGAGTGAACACGAACTAATTTGGATCCGATTGAAACCGAAATTGCCCAGTGACCTTGTATTATGTTGGTCTAACACTGTACAAGTTCAAAAGTCCAAAAGTCTGTCTCTATGTATCAGAAGTAAATAATCGTGATTATTTACTTTTCTCAAATTTGTACACTTTTTGGCTTGTTTTGCCAAGTATGCAACTTGTTAAGGTCTCTGGACAAGTTTACTATGTTTGAACAAAATTTGTTCAAGTTATCAATTGTTTCGTGTCTATAGACTCAGTTTTAGAGAATCTGGCTTAAGTCTCACTTTTGTTATCCAAATTTCACCAAATTTGATTTGTGTGGTCTACTTTATATACTTGACCTTATGGTATACTCAAATGTGCAAAAATATTCAATTTTGTAGCAGATATAAATAATTGTGATTAATTGCTCCTACTATTTTTATGCAGTTTTTTATCACAATGTTGACACATAATGGTTAATCGACTCAACATAAGCTCCCTATCCAAGTTTCATCAAGGCTGGATAATTCCTGTTCAAATGGTCAACAGTTTTGTGTCTGCACACTGACTTTACAAATTTGGCCACAATTTTCACTCCAATGATCCAAATCTTACCAAATTTGATTTGTGGGCTTAATATAACATGCTAAAACTAGTGGTATGTTCAGTTGGTCAAAAAAGTTGAAAATTGGGACAAAAGTAAATAATCCGTGATTATTTACTTCATGCAAATTTTTACATCTTTTTGGTCAATTGAGCATGTACACTTGTTTAACAATTCAATATAAGCCTATGAGTCAAGTTTCACCGAGTTTGAACAAATTTTTTTAATGTACACTCAAGTTATCGACCATCAGTACAGATTTCAGTTTTTACCAAGTTTTTGGTCAGTTTGGTGATCCAAATTCTATGGGCCTTTACAAAAGATGTGTTTACACATGCATAGAGTCTCTGGTATCAACCTTGGTCACTTTTGAGTTGAAAGTAAATAATCATGATTATTTACTTTTGGCCTAAAATGAGCACCTTTTTTAGTGGACAGTCTTTTTATTATCTATTTATGCCTCTGAGTCAAGTCAAAACTTAATTTGGCCTAAAATGTCAAGAAAAAGTAAATAATCTGAGTTTTGCAAACTCTTGAACTTTTACCTAAAATGTGTCGTTAAACTTACCCACCACTGGTTCATAAAACTTTTAAAGCATAATCTCCAATCAGATTCAATGGTGGACAGTCTTTTGGTGCTATTTCTAGCCGTAGACTTAAAATTCTGCAACTTCACATAAACAACTCAGAATTGATTCTTTTGGAGAGAGCAATGTTCTGAGATCCCACCTCGGATTCTACTTACCCTACTCCTAGGTTCTACTGCAATGGGGTTGTGGAAAGTGTCCACAAACACTCATTTTCTTGTTTTTTATGGTTTTCTCAGCCTTGATCTTAAAACTTGTTTCGTCCATCAACCATTCTCAAAATCCTAATCTTATTCTACAGTTCTATAATCCTAAAAGTTACTTAGCAAGTACAACCTACTTCCAAGCTACCTCTACACAGCAAAAGACGACAATCTTAAGCTATGCGGTTTTTAAAAAGAAAGTTTTGACTCTATGAGATCTTAGAGGAAGTTAAAGGATAACTTTACAAGATGCTAGTGTTTTTCCCTAGTCTAGGTCTCTTCGATCACCGACAGCAGTGCCAAATGTGGGACGGGTGTCTAAGCTCAGTCCTATCTTATTGCAAACATAGCGAGAACCACGAATATAATTGTCAATCCATGGGACGAAGCTGACTCGACTAGTGCATAGAGGCTACAAGAGGTGGTCAATCTCTTGGAAAACAATAAACAACTCACATCTAACTCAAGCTACACTAAAATGATAGAAATCACTAAAAGCTAATCGCTCATTGGTAAACAAATCACAACCGTTACAGCATCAAACAACATCCAAACGTTATGAAACTTCTAGGACATGTTTATAAGATCTAAGCACACATGCTTATGGTCTCAAATCTTACTTTAGGTCAAGTAAAAAAATCACAGTTATTTAAAGCACTGAATTTTTTACCTCATTGTTCTCGACCCAGAATGCATCTAAATGCTTAGCAATGATGCCCCAATACCTCGCCTAAACTTATTTTATGATTTTGAAGCTTAAATTCCTACTTATGATGAAATTAGGCCGCAGTTCGATGACACCAAAAGCTATGGATTACCATGAAATGCTTATGTCAATGCGTAGAGCGCTTACCTTCGTTTGCAATGCAACAGACAACACTGCAATGTGATAACCGAGAAGGGAGTAGGAAGCGTAAGAAGGAGAGGAGTGAGCACCGTTAGCTCAAGCTGTGTTTCTATTATCCAAAAACTTATAAAATACTTACAAAATTTGGCTTTTATACCTTAGCCAAGGTTTTTGTGGTCAAAACTAATAATCTAGGAGCTCTAACTAAAGATAGGTTGATACATTAATCTGAAAGCTTGTAGCCCCGGCTTATCAATTACACTGACTATCTGGAAAGTAGGAGTTAGAACATTCTGGATTCATCAAAATAATAAGTGTTTTTACAATAAGAGCTCCAAAAAATCTTATCCAAGTTAGCTTACTGCTAACAAAGTGCCGCGAAGCTCCTGGTATTGAATTGTAGTTACAACGTTGTTGATGTAAAACCGTTGTAGGTGCCTGGGATGTTGTTGGTACAGGGGTCAGCAATTGATGATTGGTTGTCTATGAACGCAAGATATTGGGGCACTTATGTACATGCACTAAGAAAGGTGAGTACGTAACTATTTCTGATGGCAATTGAGAGAGATGGAGTCCGTGAAAATTGTAAGCTATGTTTTGTGAGCGTTTCGAAGGTGTGTGTGTAAAAATCCTTTAATCATCATCATAATAGGTGTGTGTATGTGCACCATGGTTTTCGGCATGAGAGGGTGTGGAGCCTCGTCAATACCCCATGATTGTAGATAGTTGTGACCATCAATGCTCCTCAGTTGTAAGCTCTCAATAGACCTACTCATTCAGAAACCACTTGCGGGTTGATCTCACCCGCATGCCATGGTAATAAACTGTATCAAATGATAATACTCCCCTGCAGTCCTTATTGTAATTTTTGGTACTTAAGCCCACCAAAGTTGCGTTATTCTAATTCTACTAACATTTTTTATCTCTTAAGAGCTCCCAAACATAGCGTGATCAATCATGACCCCACACGCACTGGGGATTCTCCTTGAGGAACTCATTATTCTTGGTGCACCTATGTTGTCGTTCTTACCAATCTTTCTTCCTATCAACTATAGTTTGCAATTGAACATAGTAAATTTATAACGAACTCTAGGCTAACATGCAGCAAAACCCTACAAATACTCAGAATAGCACAATAAATACCATAAAATGATAAATCGGCATACCTCAATTGTTGCACACGCACATAGACGAGCTCAACACAAACAGAGAGAGATAGAGAGCGAGATAGAACGAGGGAGAATGTGCAGGTGCACCTTATAGAGTAGAGTGCTACGCTCGCACGGTGAGAGAGAAGAGAGGAGAGGAGAGAAAATGAGACGACACTGAGTGTGATCTCCCCCCGTGCAAGAGTGACCATTTCCCTCTCACACGTATTTGATTTATAGATTTCTTGAATGGTCAAAGTGAGTACAAATTGGCCCGCCAATCATAAATGGCCAAAGCTCATAAAAGAGCACTTGAATAAAATGTAGATCGGTCAAGCCTTTTCCACCTTTCAGATGTAGTTAATTCCCAAAATATCAATTTCATTACATACCTCTCTGTTGAAAAGCAATTGTCCCTAGTTGCAAAGTATGAATCTGCAAACGATACTTGTCAAAAACGCTAACTAGTATTCTGTGTCAAAATATCACATAGTAGATTTTTTTTTTAATTAAACAACATTTCTTATGCCTGTCGTCATCCACATAATACCTATTCTAGTGTCCCATACCACTAGAATAAGCAATATATATCATATCCAGATGAATCAGGATATCATTGGTCACACTCATCATTCAATAATCAATTCTCATTAATATCAAGTTCAACTCCATAAATACTGTCGCGACAGAAAAGCATCATATATACCAATTCCAAATCAAAATCCAAAGCACCCCGGTTAACAAAATCATACCAATAACAGTGGTGGCCAGCCACTGTAGCATGATTTTGTGATTGGTGTAGATTCACCGATTTATGCAACACCAATTGTACGTATAGATCGGTTCATTTTAGGAGCATCCCAACAAAATATAGATTCATTATTTTAAATCACACCAAATGCAGATCCATCGATTCTGCTACAATGAAAGCACGGAGAGCCTTGCAAAATAGAAAAAACAACATACTGCAAGCCATAATCGACAAAACCGTGTATACCTGACAAATAACTTATGCACCATATTCATTGCCATACACGAATAGAGAGGGAAAGAGAGAAGGAGAGATCAAGAGAGCACATACAGGTGCACCTCCTAGAGTGGAGTGCTACGTCGGCATGGCAAGAGAGAAGAGAGGAGAGGAGAGAAGAACTACATAGACACTGGATGCAATCTCCCCCGTGCAAGAGTGACCATTTCCCTCTTGCACATATTTAATTTATAGATTTCTTGGATGGTAAAAGTGAGTACAAATTGGTTGTCCGATCATAAATGACCAAAGCTCATAAAAGAGCCCTTGAATAATAAATTATACATAAAATATATTATCCTTTTGAGATCCTTTCGCATAACCCTTAGCCTTTTCCACTTGTCAACTGCACTAAAAAATAAAATATCAACTCCATTACATACCTCTCCGTTAGAAGCAATTGTTATGGAGATCTATTGATTTATTTTCTATAGTATGTTATTTTATGTATTTTGCATTGTGCCTCCATTTGTAGCAGTGGTATCAGAGCTCAGGCTACGTTTGGATGTTGATAAAAATCATCCCAACAATCAAAGCTAAGTCTTTTTTTTTTTTCTTGAACATCTTTCTTGATATCTACACTTGTATATGAGATGCATGAGCATGGTTTGATCTCGGGGGTTCCACCTCTATGTATGTAAGTATACCGTGAGATTTCAACAGAATGGGTTTTTTAATTCAAAACATTTGGGTAAATTTTACATAAATATATTTAAATAAGAATTTCTTTATTGCACTTTGAAAAAAAACCCGTAAGTTCATAAAAAAAGAGGGGTTGTTTTATTAGTTCAAGATTCACAGATAAGGGGTTTTTTAAATATTCTTTGAACGCACGTTATATAGATGGTTTACATAGAGGTGGACCCCCCGAGGGTTTGATTGCCTAGATCCTTTTGTTCTCATAATTACGTGTGCTAATTATGTTAACTAACAATAATTGTTTTAACTATATTATAAATTATGTATGTAATAGAAGAAATAGATCCTTAAGAATAGAAGTGCTCTTAAACAAGCATAGTAAAATATCATGTATACTTAAAATATCATGACTTCCTCTCGTCTTAGTAAACAACCCCTCAAGAAATCATGTATAGAAAGTGATAAAAGAAACTTATAGAAATTTGACATAATCAAGAGGGAGAGAGGATGACCAATGTAGCACTCTAGGTAGTAAGGAAAAGGAGTAGAAGGAGGGGGATATGATTGTAGACAACAAAAATCTTAATAAAGTAAAAGAAGAGAAGACGAAGAAGCAATCCAACAAGTTCTAACTCAGAGGAGACAACCCGAGAGACATTCATGATCTAGTCTCATAATTGTTTTAGCTTCAGCTTAGTGAGAATCAACCTTAAGGGTAAGCTCCAAGGCCGTAGCATCAACCACTGTGTGAACAAACTCCCAACAATGCATCTGATAGAAAATAAAGGAATAAATAAATTTGTACAGTCGGATATTAAGAGATCAAACCAACCGCGGTAGCAGTGTTGACGCCAGCAATGTCATGTACAGTAGTGCGTCATCGCCACTCAACAGTAGTGCAAATAGCATGGCAAGGTTAATTACATCCACAACATCACTGCCAGCAAAAGGTGACAACCCATGACAATATACAGTGCCACATCAACTCGCAATATGGTTCACAAGGGCGCCTCAACCACGTTGCATTAGTAGCAACGTGAATGATAGTAACTCATGCAGAAGGTGGCACTTCCCTAATTCTGCAGTCTCAGGCCGGCATCACCATCTATAGTTGGTGGTGGTTGCTAATACCACATGTTCAAATCTTCTGCGTACCACTCACACAAGGCGAGCCCTGGGCAAAACATTCTCACCAACAACTCTGGGTGCGCAGTGAGCGTTTGCAGGGTGCTATCATCCTCTAGAACACAAGTTTCCCGATTGAACCGCCTCAACCGTCGGATAAACATCTTCCTAGCTGGCAGCCTGAGCTACTCCTCTTTGCCAATACATCACAACCACACACACAATTAGCGACGTAGTCAACCATCATCGACCACCTTGTCTGCAGCCCAACGTTGCGTGCTCTAGATAGCGTCACGGCATGGCAGCACAGTTGGCAGGTGGATGCTCGGCAACACCGACATGCAACAACAAGATGGTGGTCGCCTTTTCCATGGGAATTGGCGTACACACACCACACCACCAACCACCTCTCTCTCTCTCTCTCTCTCTCTCTCTCTCTCTCTCTATACAATCATGACTCTCTCTTTCTCTCGCATCGCAGTTTCCCATCCACCACCTCTGGATGCCCATGCAACTTCACACCACCTTGCAGCTCCAGTTTTCCCATCAACTCTCTCTCTCTCTCTCTCTCTCTCTCTCTCTCTCTCATGCATTCGCATGCATCAATCCATCTCTCTCCCTCTCGTCTTAAACCACCGCACCCCACTTCTCACCCCGTGGACACACTCAACTGCTGGATTTGATCCGGCTCCAACTACTGCAAGTCGCAATCCAGCAAACTCCTCTCTCTCTCTCTCACCCTCTACTCTCACTTAACAAACCACTCTAGCTCTACGGCCCCCAAACCAACCACGCATGCACTTCTGATATCTCTCTCTCATTCACCCATACACACACTCACATAACTACCTCTCACCAGTTGGCTTTCTCTCTCTCAACTCTACCTTTCCCATGGCGGCCAACCATCAAAATTCTTCAACCTCTCCCAGTTGAACTGATTCTTTTTCCCTCTCTGCCAGTAGTCCAAGTATCTCTCCTGGTCTTTCTCCCTGATCATCTGCAACAACAAGAAAATGACCTAAGCCAGAATCAAACTCTCTCTCTTCCTTTCTCCTCAGCTGCCAAAAAATAACTCTCTCTCTCTCTCTCTCTCTCTCTCTCCATTCCAGTGGAGAACTGCAAGCTCTATCCCCCGAGGATAGAACCAAGCAATCTACAAAATCGCTAGTAGTCATGGCATGTCCTACCAAGCCCATCAGGGGAGCTTTGCCACCTCTTCTGTTGCACAATTTTAAGCCCCGCAAGGATGACATCCGTGCCAATGAAGAGGATGGAATGTAAGCAAAAGCTCTCCCTGTTGAGCTTCATGCTCGTCACAATATGATGATGGAGCTTCTAGCACGACTACGGACATTGACAAAGCCCTGCAGCAGCAACCGTTGCAATACTTTCTTAGAGAAATGACCGATGCCATGCATGCATCCACGGGCATTGACAATGCTAGCGATGATTTTTATTTTTATTTTTTGTCTTTCATGTTACTTCATTTTTCTTTGGCACCCAAACATTGTATTAGAACCATAAGGATTGTATCGATTTAGTCCCATAGGCCTTTGGAAGACGAGTAATAAGGCATTTCATTTTGCTCTCTCTCTTTCCCCTCCCAATATGACTACTTACAGCGGTGGACATTGATGAAGCTCTTCCATGACTAGTGTAATACGTTTTGCGACAACGCCCAATGCCGGGCATCCACAAGACTTGATGACGACGACGACGACAATTTTAGTCTATTTTTGTAGCCAAACATTGTATTAGATCCACAAGGATTGTCTTACTTTGTTTTCGTAGGTAATTTGGCATTTTAAAGATGGTTACTATAACATTTCATTTCTCTCTCTCTTGACAACCCCCCGCCACCCCCCTATTGTTATGTTTTGGTAATTGACATCAATCATTTTATATTTTTGACAATTATGCAATGTATAATAATCCACTAATTGCATTAATGTATATGCAAGTTGCTCATATATAATTTGAACACTAGTGTCATACACTAACCACCCTCACAATTGACACTTATCCCGAGCAACTTTGCTCATTTTAGTTGAACATGGTCACTCAGTTGACAACAGTTTTTTGATGAAACTTTCAACCAAAATTAAGTGCTTCAAAACTGTTTGAGCACAAGTTGCCCTGAAATTACTCATGCGCTCGATATGTTCTTCCTATTGTTATTAAAATGTTCATAATTGTGTTCTATGTTTATTTAGCATTCTTTTCAAATAAGTCTACCTAAATTTTAAATTACACAAACTCTTTGTGCTTATATTTCCACTTTCAATGCCAATGGTAAGCAAATATATCACACATTCATGTCAACTTTTCACTATTAACATGGCATGTCCCCTGTATGTCTATCACTATGATTGTTCCCATTTCGTATAAATTCTCTCCCGAAGTATAAGTTTTAAAATCAATAGACGCAAGATATTCCGTCTTTGGCCACGTAAATTTAGTGTATGATTAGATTGTTGTTGAATTTAACACAGTCATTTTTAGTGCTTTGTTTTTTAAAAACGTTTTGCAGATAAATCTAATACAATGTTCTAATATCAAGATCCAGGTATGACATTTCTTAATGCATTCTGATAATACCCCCGTTGAAACATCACTTTAATTATTCTTGATAAGTAAGATCTATCTATAATCTCAAAGTAGCATTATCTAATTCACCACAAGTGCCTATCCCATCTTTTCTCTTATCTTGGCCCCTCCAAATTCCCCCACTCTTCACCACAACTCCTTATGCGCGAATCCTCTAGTTTAATAGTGGTTTGATAAATTAATGTTTATTATATTTGATTTCTTTTAAGTGATTCTTTTTGTAGATATTCTCACACCTCTATAAATACCCAAGCACCTTTGCATCATGCAAGAATTTTTTTTTTCCAGATGCTTTAAGACGACATAACTTCCTTACTTGTTTACATCATGTTGCAAAATCCATTGTTTCTAATATCATGGATTTTACTTTCTTTGACTGGACTCTTTCCTGAGATGACTTGTCATACCACTACTTATATAAGCTCAGCTAGTGTGTGATGATCTCTAAGATTTGATAGAAGCTTCCACATTCCATTCTATTCTAATTTTTCATTTATTTTTCACTTTTTATGCCATGTCTATTCCATTGGTCACATGCACACAGCTGTGCAGATTTAGGCAATGCGCCAATGCTCATCGTGGTGTAGATTATCCGATTTAGGTAACACCACTTGTCAGCGCAGATTAGCCGGTTTAGGCAGCACACTGCTAAATAAGACATTTACTGTTTCCAACACTCTTGAGTGCAAATCCGCCGATTTAGGCAGCACAAGTACCGATTTGTCGATTTAGGTAGCACGTTTGGTGTAACACCCCGGTTTAGGCAACACATTGCTAAATAAGACATTTACTGTTTCCAACACTTTTAAGTCCAGATCCGTTGATTTAGGCAGCAGCACAAGTACTAATTTGTCGATTTAGGCCGACTTGGCTAGTGGGCTTAACACATCATGTACTTTGGATGTATGATGGCAAAATATCAAAAATTCCCCAATTTGGCTAGAAAGTAAATAATCACGATTATTAACTTTTCTACCAAAATCAACATTTTTTTGGTACAATTTGGTTCTAAGCATTGTATAAACCTTGTGTATGAGATATGAGGTGATTTGGATCAAGAAATGTTGTCTATAACCCAAAATTGACTTGCAAAGACTTATTTGCATTTTCTGGCAATTTTCCAAGTTATAGGTGCTCATTTTGGCTCATACTTGATTTTTGGCATGTAATAGGTGTGTACACATGAGAGGTGAGGTGATGTGACCATATTCAAGAAAAAATAGTGCAAAAGTAAATAATCACAATTATTTACAACAATGATAAAATTTTTGCAAAACTTATAAAGTTTGACTTAGACACATTCTATACACCTAAAACAAGTCCTAAATTGAATTTGGTCAAGTTTCACTACAAGAGGTTATGTGCTCTTGTGACGCTCTTAGCGACGGAAATACACTGGGTTTTTATAACCCCCGGCGTCGCTATAAGCGTCGCTAAAAGCGTCGCTACGAGAGCGTCGCTATATGCGTCGCTATCTGCGTCGCTATAAGCGTCGCTATAGGCGTCGCTATATAGCGACGCTTATAGCGACGCCTATAGCGACGCTTATAGCGACGCTCTCACAGAAGAGTATAGCGACGCATATAGCGACGCTACAGAGCCATAAATAGCGACGCTTATAGCGACGCCTGAGAGAATATTTTTTTGGTGGCAGGGCATTGAATGCCCTGCCACCCATCAACCATATTGTACTTGATTCACTTTTTAAAAAAAGTGCAAAGGTAAATAATAGACCCAAAATAGTCACCCACAAGACGCATTGTTTGCAAAATTGACAATTGTACACATCATAGACAAACTGAATTGATTGGCAAATGTAATAATGACAATTGTACAACATCATAGGCATAAAGAATTGATTGGCAAAAGGAATTGCGGTGACAAATGTAATAATATACATGGTTCAAAAAGACGTATAAAATCCGTCTCATGATACATAAGCTATGAGAAACCCTAAACTAATGCTATCTAGCTACGGCTAAACTGACGTCGTCTAATCAGACGTCTCATCGCGTCCAAGCGGCGTATCTGTCGGATTCTGCAAAAAAAGACAATAAGACAGTTTTCAGTAAGTACAAACATATAACGACATTTATAAAACAATACAAAAAATAAAAAAGAGTAAACCGTAATACTAACCATGCCGCTGCGAGAACTGAGAATGTCCATCAGGGCGTTTAAGCCCTTCCTGCCTGCGTACTCGCGCTCGTACGGTGTGGGATCACGTCCTGTCATCGACCACTGTCAAAACATACAAAGATTTCATTATGTTAGAACTAAAAAACTCATAAACCCTAAACTATCGAACATGCATAAAGAGCAATGTGAAAAGACTTACAAAATCGGCCTCAAATGATGCCCATCCACCGCTCCCCAAGTGGTGCGAGCTCCCTGCCTCTACTCGCGCTCTGGCTGCATCTTTTTGTTGCTTCCACTTGTCGGGATTCTCGCGCGCTGCTTTCTTCGCATTCTTCCAATCTTCTTTGGCCAGCCAATCTGGCCTATTCCACCCATTCTTGATTGCTTTTTGCACTTCGGAACGCTTGTGTTTGCAGTATTCGCGCATTCGAATCTTCATCAGGTCTTCATTGAAGCGCTGATCCCGTGTTGGAACGGGAAACTCATCATGAAGTATGCTGATGACTCTGTTTTTTAAATCACTTGGTACTTCACTCCATTTGTTTAGTATATAGTGTCTAAACAGCTGAGAGCAAAGACCACGCATGCGCGAGATCACCTTCTTGCCGTCATCATCCATGATGATGCCGCCGCTGATGTCGACGGAGTAAGGCAAGCCCTCTGGCCGGTGACGCGTGAACCTGGGTGTCCCGGCAGGGGTCTCTAGCGGCGTGTCGATGGGGGTACGGACGTCAGGTGTCTCCACCGGCGTCTGGGCCCCGAAGCGAGGAGTGTCGAGTGGGGTGGCTCCTGGCGGAGTAGGTAGAGGTGTGTAGCTTCTAGGAACAGTCAGCCGTGCAAAACCTGGCGTAGACGGCGATGCTGTGGCTGGTGTGGGGGCGGGCAAAGAAGGGGAGGGTAAAGAGCCTCGTCGAACACGAGGCGGTGTGGAGGCATCGGTGGCGGAATCCCCACAACAACCGCCACCGCCACCACTAGAGCGCCGGTGTCTAGAAGAGTGTGACGCTCGTCTCGTCGACGCCGAAGCTTCGGAGCGCGCCGAATGCTCCGAAAGAGAGGGAGATGCGGATGGTGTAGGAACGCGCGATGATGCGCCAGAGCGATGACGCTCCACGTACCACTGTCTCTGCTGCGGTGACAAAGAAGAAAGAAACTCCTCATCATCCATACCTGCATTAAACACACGAATATTTAAACTTAATATTGAATGAATAGAGTAGACAATGACGCAAATACTATTAAATACAATGACGTAATGACGCATATAAATACAATGACGCAATGAATCGAGTGGTAGAAGAGGCAAGTCGAAAACTCAGAATTTTCAATCAAAAGAGCTAGAGCTTTTACAGCACGGAGCAAAATTGTTCAAATACAATATTTGTGGCTTTAAGAGATCTCTCTCTCATCCTCGCATAACTCAGCATAACTTCCTATATCTATATAGAGCTCTCCGTTTAAACACATATCCTCTGTTTCATTTTGTAGCTCCTCTGCATGCACCCCATATAGAGCAGTAGCATCTTGATGCTCGTCTGGCACCACCGCAGCGGCTTCTGATTGAGCATCTTCTCTGATCTCCTCCATTGATGTCGTTGTGATTGGCACATGGTAGCCTTCATACGTCCTTGCACTACGAGGGGCTACCTCTATGACGTACCACCAGTTTGATGTAGACTTTGTAGGATGAAATACTACCTGCCAGAGCCACATAACTTACATGAGAGCTTTCAAGCACATAACTTGTAAAAGGGGGATGTTAACTATTTATATACTTACTTGTTCACAATGCTCGGGTAGTACGAAAGTGTCTCTTAGGTCAGTCCATTTCTTAGTAGAATCCACCTCAAGAAAACCAGACTCTCCTCTACGCACAGTAGCGTTTCGACCCTCCATGATTATCTTGAACCATTGCACGTCGAACAAGTCGACAAAAAATCCTCTGTAATCGATCCTCAAAATCTCTTGCAGCGTGCCGAAGTAAGTGAGTTCCGCCACCACGGGATCTGCATCAGAGGAACGTCGTCGACTAGACTGTTCAAATTTTGCCATGATTCCACAATCTTGAGTAAAACGCTTTTTGTCGATTCGTTCCACCCTAAAATGTCGACCTTTACACCATGCTGCTGTGTATGACTTATACTACAACGAACAAAGATTATGAGTGGCCGTTCAAACGTTTATAAATAAAGTCACTTGCTAGTCGTACATTGCAAACTTACCTTGGTCGCGCAACCCCGAGAGTACTCCCACTCTTCTTCAGTCACTTCGTCACCGCATTGTTGTGCGCTTTTCAATTGGTTGTGCAACCATCTTAAGCTCATGAAGGTTGGTAGGCTCTCCAGAACCGCTGGATAGTGCATCGGTGGTCGTCTTCCCCGTCTCCACTCGATTCGTGCCCTTTGTCGCTCTTGCTTTGCATCCTCATATTGTGAAATCCACTTTTGCATCACTGGATTGTGAAGCATGCAAAATCGGTTGATTTTAGCCTCTAGATCTTCCGTCATCTTCTTCTCAACACCGAGATTGCACATGACAATCCCAGATATGCGCTCATCATCTATGGTTCGCCATAGCGTATCCCGGGATTTATCAAATCCGTCTAACCACTCTCCAATGTACACTAGGGACTCTGATACCAACCAACCTTCTGCCATGCTACCCTCCGGACGTGCCTTTTGACGCACATATCCCTTAAGCGTTTTCATGAAACGCTCTAAGAAGAACATCCATCTGGAATGAACTGTGCCAGCTATTTCCACCTCATCAACTATGTGAATAAGAAGATGCACCTGAATGGTTAGCATTGTAGTAGGAAAATGTTTCTCAAACATGCACACAAGCTCCGCAGCATTTAGTTTGGCGAATGGTATGGAGTCTATGTCGATCTCCTTTTGTGAGATCCATCGCACCAGCTTTGCAAGTTTGTAGATTGTGTTACGGATGTCGAGAGACAAACATCCCTCAATGGCAACCGGTAAAATAAACTGTAAAGTATGTGCAGCAATGATATTAAAGTCCACATTTTATGCAATGATATTAAAGTCCACTATGAACGTACCTGACACATTTTATGCCAATCGTGTGACTTCAAACCGGTAAGCTTTCCTTCTTTAGTAAAACACGTTCGGAGCGAGTGCATTACGCCAGTGGGGGTCCGCAAAGATCGAATGGCCTCTTTTACTTTGCGTTCTTGGGCTCCTGTGAAAATCCATGGTGCTTTAGGAAGTTTTATCGATCCATCAGACGCTGTTTGCGGCCAATATTGCTCCATACGATCCACATTTCTAAGGTCAACTCTGGCTCCCAAAGTATCTTTCTTGCCGGTCAAATGGTCCCATAGTAGATTACCCACATTCTTGAATATGTGCATTGGATCGAGCAAGTGATTGATCACGAGTCGAGGCCAGTATGGTAACTCGTACCATAGAGATAGTCTCTTCATCCCTGGAGGCAATCCGTCATCGCACATCTCCTTCTGCTCTAACCATGCTTGTGCAGACATCCTTGGTGGCTCTCTTCCCAAAAAGCCGTCGCGTAACACATGATTCTCCGGAAGATACGCTTGATGACCTTCGT
This sequence comes from Adiantum capillus-veneris, assembly GCF_014529385.1. Lineage (NCBI taxonomy): Eukaryota > Viridiplantae > Streptophyta > Polypodiopsida > Polypodiales > Pteridaceae > Adiantum > Adiantum capillus-veneris. The sequence continues at coordinate 110,324,787 of NC_140943.1, read as the reverse complement.
AGATTTGCTTCTTCAGTGAGGGTGCCCTACGTGCATTCAGTCTAGGTCCACATGTGACACATGCTCTGTATCCGCTTGTTTGAAGCCCTGCATGTATACACATGATAATAGATCAACTATGGGGAAAAACAAGATTTACAGTGTCTGAGAGAGGAGTGTCAATAGATCACCTGAGCATTCTGTTAGCCCGGGATAGTCATGCATGGTCCACATTAGAATACCTCTGATCAAAGCATTCCGTCGTCCTGTGTGTCGGCTCATATCCACCACCTCTATGCCAATCCACAATTGTTGTAGCTCTTCCAATAGTGGACGAAGATACACATCCATATTCCCCACTTTATATCGCCCTGGCACAATCAAACTTAGCCATAGGTGCCCCTTCTTCGTAGTCAACCACGGGGGAATGTTGTAGTTGACGATGACAACGGGCCATACACTGTAAGATGTTGATCTTTGACCAAATGGATTTACGCCATCCATAGCCAGGCCTAAGCGCAAATTTCGAGCTTCCCTGGCAAAATCCGACCATGTTCCATCTATATGTTTCCAGGCTGCGCAATCTGCAGGAATTCGTAGCACACCATCCGAAGATTTATTCTCCTCATGCCATGATGCTAGGGCGGCCATGGACTTACATTCGAAGAAATGCTTGATGCGAGGAAGCAAAGGAAAATGTCGCAAAACCTTTTGTGGAATTTTTGTCCCGTGGAGATCTACTCGATATCTTTCGGAATCACATTTCGGACACTTCTCCATGTCTGTGTATTCCCCTCTGAAAAGAATGCAGTCATTAGGACAAGCGTGGATAGAATTGTAATCCATCCCCAAGTTTCGCAAAATCTTTCTTGCTTCATCTCGGGAATCTGGCATCACATTGTCAGCTGGTAGAATGTGCTCTTTCAGCAATCTACACAACATAAAAATATGATACAGTCGTGTAGAAATCTATCAGATCATTATACACCATGAGCTCTATTAAAGTAAACTAATTGTAATAGATCACCTGAAAAGCGCTGTGACGCTAGTGTCACTCCATCCAAACTTTGCCTGCATGTTGAGAAGAACCAGGAGTGCTTTCAATCTAGACATACGTGCTCCATTATACAATGATGTATCGGCTTCACTTTTCATATCATCATAGATAAGCCTTTCTGAATCCATGATCGTCTCGATCATTTCATCAATCTCGGGCTCAAACATTGCCTCGTTGGGAATGTGCTCTGCATGATCATCCCCCGAGCTGTCAGAGGCTACATCTTGTGGCCTCACATATGCTGCTTGACCAAAGCGCCTGCGAATACGTCTATTGGGTTGCAAGATTGCTGCTTGTTGGCCAGCGTCAGAGTCCGACGAGTTATAATTGGCAACAACTCGATCTATAATAGATGGATCGAACTCGCCAAATTCACGAACGTGCTGCAAAGAAACACGTCTTGTCCGTCGCACAGCATGCTTGCATTGATTACAAGGACATAAGACCCTCGTTGAGAGATAGGTGTTTCGGTTGGACGGTCCCACATCCTCGTCGCTACTCATAATGAGGATAAAAAACTTATAACCTAGACAACAAATTTAATATTCTATTGGCATTCTTCATCTTATCTCTCTCTCTCTCTCTCTCTCTCTCTCTCTCTCTCTCTCTCTCTCTCTCTTTACCTCACATTCTCTAGTCATGTCCAATCCCCGCACACCTCGGTCTAGAGGTGCACGGAGATCAGAACCACCGGGTTATAATCTCGTCTTTATTGGTCAATACCTATATTTGTGGGTACAAGAAATCTAGACACCCACGTCTACATGATACTGCATGTAGTGGACAAAATCCCTTTGCCTCTTCTCTAGCTGTAGCACTTCACTTCATCTTAACATCTTTTCACAGTAGATCTTTTCACTGTTCGTCTAACTCTAAACCCTAAACCGTAAGTAATTCTTGCGTGGACTCGATCTAACGTAAATAAGCGTAAATCTAAATAAACGTAAATCTAACTAAAAATAAAGCTAAATCTAATTTAACGTAAATCTAATGACTAGAGGTTGTCTAGATGGTCATTGTGTCGGGGATGTAGTGACTCTTGCCGCCCTGAAGATCCACCTTCTTCCCTATCTTCTGAAGACATTTCACCAGTACTTTTGGATCGACGGAGCCCACTATGAGTGAAGACAGCAATACCCTATATTCCATTGAGGGCTTTCTTCACCCGCTTCATGCAGGCATCGCAGTCTATGGAGACCCGCATCTAATCTAATATAACATAAATCTAAATCTAGCTTAAATAAATGTAAATCTAGTTAAAAATAAACCTAAATCTAATTTAATGTAAGTCTACATATAACCTAATCTTTAACGTCTTTTAAAATAGTTTCCTACGACGTTATAACTCTCTTCTTCCTGTGTGTGTGCGCGTGTGTGGATGTGTGTGCCAATAAAAAGAGATAAATGGTATAACCTTTCTATCACCCATCCCAAGTGTGATAGATTGATTATGCCATTTCTCTCTTGAATAATAGGTCTTCAGTTCAACTCCTCGTCGGCTAGATCTTTAGGTCTTTTAATTTTAATTAGTTTCCTACGACGCTCCCTTAGTTTCTCTTTCTTTCTCTCTCAATGTGTGTGCGTTTTTTTGGATCGTATGCATGTTTTCTTTCTCTTTTCCTCTCTCAATGTGTGCGTTTTTTGTTTATGCATGTTCTCTCTCTCTTTTCCTCTCTCAATGCGTGCGTTTTTTGTTTATGCATGCTCTCTCTCTCTTTTTCTCTCTCAATGTGTGTGTGCATTCTTTGTTTATGTATGTGTGTGCGTTTTTGCACTCTCTCCCTCTCTCTCTCTCTCTCTCTCTCTCAAAAACACTATATGTGTGTGTGTATGTGTGTGTGTGTGAGAGAGAGCGCGATGGAGAGAGAAAGAGGGGAAGGGAACATGAGAATGAGGAGAGGGAAGGAGCATACCTGGCTCTCCTTCCTCTCCTCGTGTGTGTGTGTGTGTGTGTGTGTGTGTGTGTGTAAAAGAAAAAGAGAGAGAGAGAGAGAGAGAGAGAGAGAGTGAGGGAGAGCGTTACCTGTTCTTTGCTTGAGGGCGCCGAAAAACTCAGATCTCAGATCTGAGTTTTTGGGCGCGCTCGGTTATTTTTTTACCCCAGCTGGCGTCGCTATGAGCGTCGCTATGAGCGTCGCTATGAGCGTCGCAAATTTCTTTGTAAATTTGCGACGCTCATAGCGACGCGTATAGCGACGCTCATAGCGACGCCGGGAATTTTTTTTTTTGAGCGTCGCTGTGTGAGCGTCGCTAATGTGAAGAGCCTCTTGTAGTGTTTGGTCATGTCGGCATCACTTTGTGCTTTGTTGACTCTGAATTCACCATTTTTTGTGACTACACTGTCTGTTGAGTTGGTCAGTCAACTTTGAGGCTTTGGACTTATCCGCAACATAGTCGTGAAGCAACTCATCCAATTCTGGCTCATTTGGAGTCAGTTTGACCCCGTATGTCGAATTTGACGCTTTGTAGCCTTCGAGCCGTTTTTTGCTTTTTGAGGGCTTTGCTTGATTGATTTCACTAAACCCCTCATGTCTCGTGTGAGACGGCGCTGAAAACGGGCAACTGTAGACTCCGGAAAAGACGCGCGAAAGAGGTCGAAATCTCTCTCTGCAAAGGCCGCAAGTGAAAATGAGGTGGTTTTAGCCTATCTTGGATATCTATACCCATACTTCCCGAACCAATTTTCCCTAGATTCCCTCGTTAGTCCTACTACGCCGAGAAATCTATGTTAGGCTCAAAAATTTCCTTGATCGGATTCCTTAGCTCATTCTGCAAGAATTTTGCAAAAGTAAGCCTGGCCGCCTAATTTAGGCTTCCCGCTTTCATCTTCTGATTTCATTGGAATTTTTTGTGCTTGTCCACCTTGTCTTTATGATCACCATTGTGTCTTCCATTTTTCCATATGAGCTTCCTTGTTATTTATTATTGATGTTTGATCTGTTTATTTGAAAAAATAAAAAAAAATAGCAAAATGCTCTAGAAAAGTAAAGTGAAAATCCAATAAGTAAGAATATCCACTAAAAAACACAGCTTTATTCTTTTTTGTTGGATTTTTCTATTTTGAAATCCCATTATCAATAAAAAATACCCAAAAAGGACTATTTTTTGATGATTTTTTGATAGTATATACACTATTTACACTCATCGGGAAGATATTATCAGTGAATTTTCCCTTGATGATGAATTATAAGGGCATTATCAGGTAGTTTTGCACAAAATCACACGTTAACATCGAACTTTTTCCTCCCTCTTCAAACATTGCCCTTAATTACTTAGTACTTATTGCCCTTCCACCCCTCCTAGACGGCGTACTCCGAGACGACTGTGTGCGTGGGTTGAACAATCGTGTCTATGCATAGCTGTGGTTGACTCTACCATGCTTTGAAGATCAATGTAATCCAAAGCATTATGTTGTGCAAGAGCTGGGTCTTAAGTAATTAACTCAAGGGTTTCTGATGTCGAGGTTTGCTGAACTGCTGATGTCTTCCAAAGAGAAAATCTTGTAGCTTGTGTGCTCTTTGTTTGATTGTACCATCTAGATGCTTCAGCACACTGATTGCTTGAGCTATTGGTAGCAATTTTGATTGGTGTTGAGCTTTTGCTTGCCATTGGTAGGTTGGTCTACTTGGTGCTGTATGGTGTAGTGGAGTCTTTCACCATTGCTTGATTGGTTTTACGGTTTGTGGAGAAGATAAGTGCTCCTTTTTCTTCCAAACCAATTTCATGTTAGGTTCCTTACTCGGAGGTGCTTGTCTCTGTGTTTTTACCCTTGGAACCTTCTTTTCTTTTGTCGGTGAAGTCTTAAGCACCCATATTTGAATTGGCTTATCCTTAAGCTGTGCTCTTGGTACCCAAATTTGCCTGACTCCTTGCATGCTACTTGTAGCATTTGCTTGTCGAGGAGATGGAGAAGATTGACTACTTCGTGGTTTGGCCTGCTGATTGATTCCTTTCCATTCCTCCTTGCTTGGTGCAATTGGAACAATGAGCTGCCCGCCTTTAGGTGATAGCTTTAGCTGATTTGTATCCCAATCTGGTACTGCTTTGTATGTTTGCATCCATGGACTTCCAAGAATCATCATCTCATTCATGTTTTCATCTGGTAAGCATACAAATTGATGAGGACATGAACATCCATGTGCTATCACGTTCAAGTTGACTACTCCCAATGTTGGGGTTGGGTTCTTGTTGCATCCTTTGATTGTCGCTATTCCTGCTGTCAATGCTTGACTTGTTGCCTTCTTGTACGTGGAATAACTTACTGCATTTACTCTAGCTCCTGTGTCGCGACTAACGCATTGGTGATATGATTGTTGAGTTGTACTTTAATGCGCAGGTCCATTCCGTCTAACGAGTCATCATCTATTGAAACGTCATCTTTAGGTAATTCCCATTGTCGCGCTGGTCATCTATTTCGAGAGTGTTGATGGAAATCGGTATCTATTTATTCTTGAGAGCAGCTTTCCTTTTGAGTACCCAAAGCCAAGCTTCCTCTTGGGCTTCATCAATAACATGCTATCGTTTAATCTTCCTTTGCTTGGTTGCATGCATTCTTTCTAGCAATTCATCATTGGTTAGTGGAAAATTGTATTTCTTTAAACGACATCCACTAATCCAATTCGCCATTGGTTCACCATCTAGGGTTGACAATTTTACTACTCCACTTGGAGATACATCTTCAATGATAAACGGTTTGTTTCCCGTTTTCTTAAACTTGGGAATGTGCTGCTTAAGGGAATAGATTAAAACTAAGTGCGCTTTCTTGAAGATTTTGGTGATTAAGTGGGAATCAAAAAATTGTTTTTGTTTCCGCTTTTGTGCATAGATGTGAGCTAAAGCAGTTAGCCTTTGCTCATCTAGCTTTTCCAAATCTTCAAGTCTTTCTGACAATTCATGTCTAGTCCACTCAAGATTCCATGCTACCCTTAATGTCGGCAATAGAAATTCTATTGGCAGTATGGCATCAAGACCATAAACAAGGTTAAAGGGTGTAGCATTTAAAGTTGTTTTGAATGAAACTCGATAAGCCCATAGAGCTACATGGAGATTCATTTTCCAGAATGTTCTTCCGGAGCTAACCACTTTAGTCAGCACCGAGCTAAGAATCTTGTTCGTATGCTCAGCTTGTTTGTTTGCTTGCGGGTGATAGGGAGCTGATTTGTTATGGATGACCATAAACTCATTAAGAAAATACTTGATTACCTCATTGAGGAAATGAGTTCCCCGATCACTGGCAATTCTATTGGTAGTCCATATCTCGTGACTACATACTCATATAAGAATGCAGTAGTGGTTCTGGCATCATTCTTTTGAGTTGCTTTAGCCTCGGCCCACTCGGTCAAATAGTCCGTTGCTACAATGATATATTGAGCTTGGGTTCTATAAGCAGGTGGTTGTATTGGCCCAACAAAATCTATACCCCATTTTGCGAAAGCTCTAGTCCCCATCATTGGTCTTAAGGGCATGCTATCTACACGTGTTGGCATTTTTGCTCGTTGACAAGCATCACACCTTCGAACATATTCTTTAGCATCTGCAAAAAGTGTTGGCCACCACATGCCTGCCATCAAGATTTCTCTTGCGGTGATCTCACTAGAAAAGTGATCTCCAACTAATCCAGCATGTGCTTATTCTATAATCGGACAAATAGGCATCTGGTAGATCATCGTCTACCCCTTTAGGTGATTCTCCTGAAACAATTCTTGACAATGATCTGCTCGTTGATGTGTAGTGCCCTTTTTTACAACCACAGTGAAATCAAATTCCAAAAGAATGATGAACCATCTCACTATTCTTCCTGTGCTGCATGGCTTGTTGACCAAATACAATCAAGCTTCGTGGTCCACAAAGAACACAAACTTGTTGGCTAGTCGGTAATGTCTATACTTTTTAACGGCATAGATCATTCCTAATCCTTTCCTTTTGGTGGTGGTGTAATTATTTTCCGCCATGTTCAATTGTCGGCTAGCATAAGAAATAGGAAAGTCAAATTTTTTGTCTCCTGGTTGAGCTAGTATACAACCGATAGCGAAATTGGAAGCATCTACATGTACGTGGAATACCTTATTCCAATATGATGCTTTCAATATTGGAGCTGAGGTGAGAGCTTTCTTAAGCTTCATGAAGGATTCTTTACATACCTCGGCCCATTCAAAGTGTGTAATCAAGCTATACATGGGTTTTTCAATAATAGCGTACATGTAGATGAACCGTCAGTAATATCCACAATGCCCCATGAAGGCTTCTACCCCCTTGACTGTTGTTGGTCTAGGCAAATCAGCAATGACATGAATCTTCTCAATATTAGTAGCTATGCCATTTTTAGACACTATATGTCCAAGAATTTTTCCTTGTCTACCTATGAATGTGCACTTTTCAGGATTTAAGCAAATCCTATAAAGTCTACATTTTTCGAATACCTTTTTGAGGTGTTCAAAATGATCAGCCCAGATTGATGAATATAGGCATAGATCATCCATATATACTTCTAAGAATTTCCTAAGATATTATTTAAAAGCATGGCTCATCAACCTTTGAAATGTGGCTGGAGCATTTGTCATAATAATCAATATCTAATTCTCCTCGATGATCATGTTAATCTGATCATTTAATATGGGGAAGTGCCAGGGGAGAAAAAGCTAGAATATTGGTTAAGCTAGCAGACAGGCCACAGTAGGGATCCAAAGGAGGGAAAATAGGGATCCAAAGGAGGGGCCATCTGCAAAAGAGCCATGTGCAACAATGGGCTAAAAAGACCCTAAGGTTCAGCCCATTAAGACTTCCAAAGTGCTAAGGTTCCAAAATTCAAAGGTTGTGTCCAAAGGTCAACCTTAAGGGAATTACATGCTTTGTGTGTGACCAAAAAAGTCTTTGCATATCCCTTTAACATAGGAGGGGGCGAGCCTAGCATGTAGGGGATGAGAGAGAAAGCCACACACACACACACACACACACACACACACACACACACACACACACACACAAGCCCCCTTTACACAAAGGGAATGAGGGACACATGTCAGCTCCCTAGGCCAGATACCCACAAGGTGTACCCAATTTCTATTGGATGGCCTTGGAGGTGGACCAATGAGAATTAGGCTAGAGTAAATCTAGTTTAATTAATTTAAAAACACTTAATAAAAGAACCAATGAGAATTAATCCTCTAGAAGACTATTGGACAGTCTCCCAAGGGGTCCAATGAGCATTCAGCAGCCCAATGGCTTGCCTGATTCCTATTGGCCAAGAGGCAAAGGGGTCCAATGAGATTTTAGTTGAATTATTAATTTACCTAAAGCTCTCACAAAAGGGGAAAGGGGGACACATGTCCGAAGGCTATCACTTATGCTGCTTAATAGTCATTGGCTTGAGTTGGGGAGGTCCAATGGGGGAAAAGCAAGAGCAAAATAGCAAGAAGGCTCGCCCAAGAGAGAGAGGGGGCTGATTTTTGCAAGGCATTATCACACACACACACACACAATCTCATGTGTGAAGAAAGAGAAGACTATCTCTTCCCAAGCTTTAATGGAGAGCTCATCACCTACTCCAAGCTTGTGAGATAGAAGCCTACATTGACACACTCTTGTATGTGGATGCAAATCCAACCAAGAGTCAAGCTTCAATGCATGCTCATCTCCTCTACCATGCTAATTACTAAGCTAAGCTATGCTAATATGAGTGATTATGTGAGGAGATGTACATCTTTCTCGTAAGATACTCCTTCTTCCTCTCAATCTACTCTCATACCCTGCTAGCTCTCACCATCTTCGAAGGTGTGTGAGGTCTTGGGTCTGAGAACGGGGATAATTACTGTGTGTTTGTTAAGTGTTTTTCTTAGTGCATGAAGCTTTCATCTTCATTGCACTAGCTAGTCTTGAAGGAACACAAAGAATTGTATTGTACAATGTCTCTCTTGATGGGAGAAACCATAATACAAAGCCTTTTGGAGGGGGGACCAGCTCCATGCAAATCCGGTCCTCAACTGTTGTCAATAGCTTAATTTCTCTCTCTTTTGAAAATATTGTTCATACTATCTAACTAGGTGTTATGCTTTTTCTTGCTCTCTCCACCCAAGCACTCTTGTAATTCTCATTAGGAATCTATTCTAATGAAATGCCCACTATGTTCATGCTAATTTCCGCTACACATAAGTTTTTAGGCCATTAAATGTTACATTGGTATCAGAGCACAAGGTTTCTCTTTTCTTGCTCAAGAAGGGAGGTCCTCAAGATAGCTATAAATGGTTGGTATTATTAATTGCCTGTGAGTAAGTAGAGTAGGGATTTTTCAGCCTTGCAGTGCGCCTGCCTTCGTGCAGTTAACGGGGCATCACCATCGGGAGCTAAGGTCTTAATAGTGGAGTCCTATGGGGCTTGCCTAGGGCTTAACTACTATTGAGCTATTAGAAGCTTGACAGGAGCCGGTGCTATTTTGGTGTTGAAAGACCCTCTCTTCTATTCCTTGCAATTAATGGTATTCGAGCCGCGGGTACAGTATCTTGAGTGCTTTTCTAAAGGGGTAAAGAGGAGTAGCAACTAGGGCTTGAAGTGCCAAAATATACCTAAAAAGTTGTTAAAGAGAGTGAAATTAATGTTGATAACTTTGATTTTGCTAATGAGCAAGCTACTAATGATGCTCCGATGCTTGTTAACTATCTTGTTTCTAGGATTCAACAAGCCATGGGCAATCCATCTCTCCAAAGTGAAGTGCAACGGTAGCTCTGTGCTCACGGGATTCTCCAAGCTCATCACCATGACAAGAGAACACCTAGGAAGCCTCCTTGTGAGATTCCCAAAAGAGGTCTCTCTCCGATTCGGGAAGAAGAAGAGAATCCATACGAAGGGCTCAAGAATTTACTTCTTGATGATGCATCTCTTTCCCAAAGGAGAACTCAAGAGCCTCCACCGAAGGAACGAGAAAGAAGCGAGTCTCCCGCCACCTCGGCGGAGATGGCTCCACGAAGACGGCGGGCTAAACGCTCTCCATCACCACCAAAGCGGAGAAGACCATCACACTCTTCTCCACACCATAATTCAAAGAGGGATGATAAAAAGCAAGAGAAGAAAAAGGCGAGAAAGAGGACACCCTCTTCTCCATCTTCTTCATCCTCTTCCTCTTATGAAAGCGATGGTGAAGACGCCGAAGATCAAGACAAGAAAAAGGTGAGAAAGAGGTCACCCTCTTCTCCACCTTCTTCAAATTCTTCACCTTCTGAAGAAAGTGATGGTGCAACCTTTGAACCATCAAAAAGAAGAGGCCATAGGAAATCCTATGCCGCATGGAAGAGGTCGTCCAAGTTGAAGAAATTCAAAGAGGGAGGGAAGAGCATCTCTTTCCTTACCTATGATGGTACCTTTGGTGCTACGGAGAAAGTCTTGGCCTTTATCCAACAGTTCGATGTGGCGTTCGGAGATGAGGGCTTCACGGAGTCCTCTAAGCTACGCCATGTAGCTATGCACTTTCAAAAGTCCGCCAGACAATGGTGGTCTAGCCTACGAGCCAACGGTGAAGCTCCACGAACATGGAAAGCTTTAAGAGCTTCCATTATGAAGCAGTTTTTGGCCACCGATGCCAAAGACAAAGTACTCACCGAATGGCGAAGCTTAAAGCTCTCTCCCAATGAATCTATCCACAAATATGTAGACAAGTTTTGGGACCTACAACTCAAAGCCACTGTCTTCAAAAAGTTGGATTTTGGAGAGCAAAATCAACAATTTTGTGCGGGCTTAACCGAAGAAATGGCGGAGTATGTCAACTCCCAAAGACCACGTACCATATCGGCGGTAATACACCATACTATGGTGGCCTCTCTAATCAATTTCCAAACGGGGGCTAAAAGAAATAATAAGCCCATGAAAGTTGTCTCTAATGGTAGCTGCATTCACTTTTTTGAGATTAACAAAAACTTGTAATTTTCCATTCTTCTTGGGTACTACCACAATTGGAGACACCCAATCTGTGTGTTCAATTTCGTAAATGAATTCGGCTTCCTTTAGTTTTTCAATATCTTCTTTTATCTTCCTAGAAAATGTTTCATTATACGTGTATGGCCTTTGTCTACTTGGTTTCGCATCATCTCTCATGGGTATGGTATGTTGATAGATTTTTGGATCAACACCCTTGAGATCCTTGTAAGACCAAGTGAAGATATCTCGGTATTCCTTTAGCAAGCTCAGCAAGAGCTCTTCTTCCTCTTCTGTTAGGTCATTCGCAATGTAAGCAAGTCCCGGCTCTTCTCCCGGTTCAGCCATGTCTATCTTTTTAGTGTTCTCAGGCCCTTCGTAAGACTCGCCTTGTTTCCATAGTTCCCTAACAGGTTGTTCAAATATGAATGTTTTATCTTGGAGAGTATACTTTTTCTAATGGGAAGGAACGCTCATTACATCCTTACCATCCTCTTCCGTGGTTTCCATTTCTGTAGGATATATCTCCGTTAGATCTTTTTTCAACTCTTGATATTTCTTTTTCCGCTCGACTCGTGTCATGAGTGGTTTCTTATGCTGTGGGTTTTCTTGAGTATCCTTTCTTGTTTTTCTCGATGTTTTAAACATTTCTGAATTTTTGTTTGAAGAATATCTCCCAGTGATTTTGTCCTTGATACAATCATTTGCATCTATCTGCATTAAGAATTGTGTTCTACTGGAGACTGATGGCATAGGTCGTGTTTTCACAATTCTGGTGTCTCTTTTTTGTCTACAACATTTTTGTCTTCTTCATTTGTGGTTTGGAAAGTCAAAAAACTTTTTCTCCCCTCCTTTCAAGAGTAGCTTAGCTCTCATATGTTCTTTTTTTGACCCCGAACCTTTTGAGGTAGCTGAGTGTTCATCTAACTTATCAATTGCATCGTAATAGAGGTTTGAAAAGACTTGTTGAGCTTTCATCAACTCCCTGGGTTCCTTATCTTCGTCTTCAATGTTGAGGGTTGAAATCATTTGGATGGGAATTATGTCGTAGCCATTCTCATTGCAAAATTGAGTAGGCATAGACATATTCACACATACATCCATTGTTGCTAAAATTTGAGTCCACTCAAATGGCTCAAATAAGTGCTCTGGAAAGGGTTCAGATACGTAGGTTTCGTATGTGCAGTCCCTTTATAGGATACATTCTTCTCGTTTTAAACTTCCATTTTTTGAAGCCCCACACATCCAGATAGGAGTGTCTTTGTTTAACTAGGATGGAAGCTTAGTTTCAGTCGAAGAGACTAAATCAAACTCTTGTATGGGTGTTTTTAAGACATCTCTATAAGTGTGATCTTTTAGATTTACTCTTGTTATAGATCCCACTTGCTTCAAGTACAGATAATTTTTTTCTCCAATCTTGGATAAGGTGTACGTGTCGCATGAAAGGTCTACCCAATATGATTTCATAATTGAGTTTTTTCCCAAAGTCTACTATGGCAAAAGTGTGTTGATATTCAATTCCATAGGAATTGACTATCACCTTTTCAAGCAGCCCTAATGGTCTCTCAATGTGTCCGTCAGCTAATTGAAATTTCATTCAAGTTTGTCTAATGGCTGGTTGTCCCCAGGATTCCCATACTGCTTTCGTGGCTATGGCTATGCTTGCTTCACTATCTAGTATTGCCATGGTTTCAATGTCATTATATTTCATTGGGAGGGTGGTGTTTCCTTCTTCCCCTTCGTAATATTCTCCAACTTTGTTCATGGGAATAGATTGAATCTCTTTGTTGTCCATTTCGGTTTTCAAATTTTCCAATTTTTTTGAGATTAACCCCGTTATCCCCACCTTCTCTAGGGTTTTCTATAGATCATTCCATAAGTATGGTCTAATTTTTAACAGTTCTCCCAAGGTAAGATTGCATTGGATGGGTGTAGACATGATTGAATGAATGTTGTCTACTTCTAGGGTCTGTTCAGCTCTTTTTACTTGAGTGGTCTTACACACTATGGATTCATCTTCGTTATCTCCCAAGTAAGAAGGTAATGTTTTCAAGATCAATGGTTTTGACATTACTGAAGCTTGAGATCCGCAATTCCCGTACAAGGATTGTACATCCATGTTCATATTAGAAGTTAGGTTATCCAACCAGACTTCCTCTATAGGAGCTAACTTTAGAGTTAGGCTCCCATCATTGATCTCTCGAACTTTTTCCCATAAGTGTCCTGGCCAGTCTTCCTCTACGAATGGAATTCCATCTAAGGCATCCTCATTGTCCGGCACTATAAGTTCTTGTTCTTTTGTTTCAAGGTGGGGTTCTGCCACCACATCGGATTTTTCTTTTGTCTCTCTTACCACAAGCTCCTCAGGTTTTGCGATACTTTCAAGCTTGGGTTTTTGTTTTTCAAGCATTTCTTGCATGATTCTTACCAACTTTTGATAAGCTTCCAGCTTATCTGCTTCCATGTCTGGAGAAGGATAGTTTTTCCATTTGTTTTCCATGTTTTGGCTTGCTTTAAGTCCTGCTTGGTAGGCTTCCAAGGCGGCATTAATAGGCTCAAAAATTTTATCAACTAGAATGGATCCTCTAGATTTTACGGTTGTTTCTTTGATTTCACTTCCAGTTTCTTTCAACTTTTCCTGGAATAGCTTTTTTGCTTTCTCCTCAATTACAACACGTTGTTTTTGTTTTCTCATCTCATATCTTTTGCTTCTGCTTCTTTTGATTCTTTGAGAGGAAACTTTTGTGTTTTCCAAATCATCAGAGGAGTTTGTTTCTTTTTCTTGATCTGGGCTCTAGTGATTACCTTGATTGGAACAATCGGTTCACTCTTTGATGAGCTACTAGGTATCACTTGGACTACGTTTATTACTGTTTTACCCTTGTTTAAAGGATTTTTAGGACAATCTTCCTAAAAGTGTCCTCCCTTTTTGAAACATTGTATGCAATAGGCTTCAACTGGCTTGAGGTTTTTGGCAGGCTCTGGACATTCATTTTTCCAATTATTGTCTGCACCACAGTTATGACAGTTTCTTGTTCTTGGCTTAATCATGGGTCTTACCATGGGAGGTCTGACACCTTGATTAGCTATATAATACATTGGTGCGAGTTCTGGTGGAGCATAAGTCACGGTTTCTTCCATTGGTGGTGGATGTGAATTATACCAATCTCCTTCTACCATTACTATAGATGGACTACGCTCAACTTAGGGTGTAACAGGCACTAATGCTTGTTCATGTATGACTCCTTCAGAGTGAATGTACTTTATAGGCACGGGATTATGTCCTGGATATGGAGGTTGTTGTCCCAACACAGGTTGAGGTCTTTCCATACCCATTGGTGGTCTTTGAGCTTGGGCCATATTAGGCTGATACCTGTACATGGGTTGTCCTTGTGGCCTCATGGGCACGTACTGAACATTCCCATCATACTTTGGTCTGAAGTAGCACTTGTGGGTCTCATGGTTGGTTCATTTATCCTCAATTTCACACCATTTTTGTGGCCTAATTGGTTGTCCCTGTTGAGGTATCCCTTGTCCTGGTCCGCTGATAGGTGCTTTTTGCATGTTGTTCATCATGTCTATCATCCTTTTGAGCATGTCTTCTATGGTTGAAAGTGGTGCTGCAGCAGCCGTTCCCACTTGTGCTGGTTTAGTAGATGTTGTTTTCTCGCTTTGGTTATCCTTAGGGACATCTTCTTCGTTAAAAATATCACAATTGTCTCCTAAGTCAATAGCATCTGACACACACTCTTCTAGGGTTGTATGCTTTTTACTATAGAGTATAGCATGAAGTTCTTTGTTTAGCAGTCCCTCTAAAACAAGGATACAAGTCGTTCTTCTGTAGGTATCTCTAGCCCTACGCATCTGGCAATGTATTGTTTCATTTGAGTTGCACAATCCCTAACAGACTCACCATGTTTCTGTTTAAAGCTGTAGATTTGAGCTACCGTATTATGTTTGATCCCCGTTTTGAAACAAGCAGCTACAAATCCTTGAGCTAATGTGTTCAAGTCCATGATTGACCTTGGTGGAATGTTTTGAAACCATGTCAATGATTTTCCTTCTAATGTCATTCCAAACCCCTCGAATTGAGTATGGAAATCGAATATACGTTCTGCTCTTATCACTTGCTTAAAGCTTGCTAAGTGGTCGTATGGATCCCCCTGATCCACTGTATTTTTTGATCCATTAGCTGGTCTGACGCGTCTGTTTGGTTCAACTCCCGATCTTCTGGCAGTTGGTCTTGTTTCGAGTCCTTCAAACCAGTCTTTTGGAAATAGTGACTCATGTAGCCCTAGACGGGCCTTAGTGTCACCCGGTTTTCTACGTGATGAGGTGGTTTCTGGTTTCTTTACATTACTCTCAGATGATCTCTCACGATGTTCATCTCTTGGAATTGTTTCTGGTCCGTGTCCCAATATCCAATCCCTTATGGAATACCCTTGGTATTTGGTTTGTTCTACCTCCTGAGGAGTCATTATAACAAAGTTGTTGTTATAACAATCCCTAAACAGGTAGGTTGGTAGGTCCGCTGATTCCTTATCCTTGATCTTGAAGATATAGATGATCTTCATGGCCGTTAGTTGTCTTGGTTTGGCATGCGAAGTCCACAGAAGGTATTTTATATTTCTATCTTCCAAACAATAGAATGCGATCCTAGGATTATCCGTACTAAGCCGTTTCAAAGGCTTCAAATCTACTTGATTGTATCCCTTGAATTCTAAAGTTGGTGGTCCTTCTTTTGCTGACATATTTGGGATTATGATGTTTACTTCTAAACCCCATTTGTCTACCACATCAAGGTTTTCGACTTGTACATACTGAGTTCCGTTTCTGTCCATGTATATTTTCCTTGTTTGTTTGCCCTAATATCTTCTTTGAACTCAATACCATGGTCATCAATGCGAATAGCATACTCCTCGTTAGGGTCCAAGTAAACCTGGGCTCCATGACTGTTAGTCTTGTAAAAAGAGAGTATATGCTTACAGCGCATTGTCGTTCCGGTTTTCGAGTGAGTCGAGTAAGAAGACATTTCAAATGTTGAATCTGAAAAAGTGTATGAGACTTCTTCAAGAATTGTGTGCAAGGAATTGCCTTGATTCATGCTTTCTTCTGTGGATACTCTACTGGAAGTTTCTCCAAGTATGCCCTGATTTCCTAGCACAAGATCAGATCTAAGGTTCATATAGACTTACGAATCCCTGGATAGAGTACTCACCTTTGGATTGACTTGTCGTCAATTTCCACTTGATTCGATTGCAACTTTCTATCAAGCCACTGATTCCTCGTCTGCAACCTGATTCCTGTACAAATTTGATCAAGTTAGCTATTCTTCTATAGAGACAATAGAGTTTTTGCTAACTCTCGTGTTTGGTCTCTGTGTATCACTTCAAATCGAGCTATGGGAGTCAAAATTTGACTTTCAGATTTGACTTTTAGCCAAAAATCAAAGGTTTATTCTGCAACCTGGAAACTAAGTGAACATGTACCAGTTTTGATCCGATTGAACCCAAAATTGCCCGGTGGCTTTATATTATGTTGGCCTAACACTGTATAAGTTCAAAAGTCAAAACTGATGTCCTTGGATAGCAGTAGTAAATAATTGTGATTATTTACTTTTGCTAGTTTTTTGCATTTTTGGGATTGTTTTGGCAAGTATACAACTTGTTAAAGTCTCTGGACAAGTTTCAACAAGTTTGGATAAAACCTGATCAAGTTTATCAATTGTTCTGTGTCTGTAGACTCTGATTTCAAGAATCTGGCTTAAGTCTCACTTTTGTGATCCAAATTTTACCAAAATTGATTTGTATGGTCTACTTGATATGCTTGACCTTGTGGTATACTCAAATGTGCAAATTTCTCAAGTTTTGAAGCAGATGTAAATAATCGCGATTATTTACTCTAGCTATATTTTTGTAACTTTTTGCCCCAACCTTGAGAGAATCTGTTAAGCACCTTAAGTTAAGGTCACAAGCCAAGTTTCATCAAGTTTGGACAATTTTTGGTCAAATGGTCATTAATTTTCTGTCCGCAGACTAACTTTGCAAATTTGGTCACAATTTTCAATCCAGTGATCCAAATCTTACCAAATTTGGTTTGTGGGCTTATTACAACATGGTTAAACTAGTGGTATGCTAATTTGGTCAAAAAAAGTAAAAAATGGGGTAGATGTAAATAATCACGATTATTTATTAATGGCAACTTTTTGCATCTTTCTGGTCAACTGAGCATGTACACATGTTTATCACATCAATATAAGCCTATGAATCAATTTTCAACAAGTTTGGGCAAATTTTTTCCCAATTTACACTCAAGATTCAAAAAGTCAGTATAAACTTTAGTTTTTACCCACTTTTTTGCCAGTTTGGTGATCCAAATCTTTTGGGCCTTTACAAAAGTTGCTTGTACACATACAATGAGTCAAT
The DNA here is from genome assembly GCF_014529385.1 of Adiantum capillus-veneris. NCBI lineage: Eukaryota > Viridiplantae > Streptophyta > Polypodiopsida > Polypodiales > Pteridaceae > Adiantum > Adiantum capillus-veneris. The sequence goes on along the minus strand of NC_140943.1, from coordinate 110,307,426 downwards.
GGTATAAACCTTGGTCAATTTAGAGCAGAAAGTTACTAATCACGATTATTAACTTCAGGCTTGAAATGAACACCTTTTTGCAATTTTTTCAAAGACAGTCTTTACATGAGCTAATTTGGCCTAAAATATCAAGGAAAAGTAAATAATCTGAGTTTTGGCCAACTCTTGAAATTTTTATCTCGAAGTGTCTTTGAGCTTACCAACTGGTTCAGACAACTTTTAAGCTTACTCTCTAGTCGGATTGAGTGGTTTCGAGTCTTTTCGTGCTATTTCTAGCCGTAGACTTGAAATTATGCGACTTCCAATAACAACTAACACTTGATTCTTTCAAAGAGAGCAATGTTCTGAAATCCACCTCGGATCCTACTTACCCTACTCCTAGATTCTCATGCAATGGGGTTGTGGAAAGTGTCCACAAACACTCGTTTTCTTGTCTTTTATGGTTTTCTGAGCATTGATCTTAAGACTTGTCTACCAATCTTCCTCAAAATCCTAATCTATTTCTACAATCTTACAATCCTAAAGGAACTCAGCAAGTACGATTACTTCCAAGCTACCTCTACACAGCAAAAGACGACAATCTTAAGCTATGCGGTTTCTAAAAGAAAGTTTAACTCTAGGTGAACCTAGAGGAAGTTAATGGACAACTTCACAAGACGCTCGTGTTTTTTCCTAGTTTAGGTCTTTTCAATCCCCGACAGCGGGGCTAAATGTGGGACGCATGTCTAACCTCACTATCCTATCTTATTGCAGTATTAACGAGAACCACGATTAATTTGTCAATCCATGGGATGAAGCTGACTCACATGTACATAGAGGCTACAAGAGGTTGTCAATCTCTCGGAAAACAACTAACAACTCGCATCTAACTCAAGCTACACTCAAGTGACTGAAATCACCAAAAGCCAATCGCTCATTGGCAAACAAATCACATCCGTTACAACATCAAATGACATCCAAACGTAACAAAGTTTCTAGGACATGTTTATAAGACCTAAGCACACATGCTTATGGTCTCAAATCCCACTTTATCTCAAGTTCCAAAATCACAATTATTAACAACAGTGAATTTTTGACCTAGTCGTTTTCGACTCAGAATGAATCTAAATGCTTAGCAATGATGTCCCAATACCCCACCTATGCTTAGTTTTTGATTTGAAAGTGTAAATTCCTAGTTATGATAAAATTAAGTTGCGGGTCGGCAACGCCAAAAGCTACAAAATACTGTGATGTGCTTACGTCAATGCGTAGAGTTCTTACCTACGATTGCAATGCAACAAACGTGACTGCAATGTGACAACTAGGGAGGGAGTAGGAAGCATGAGAAGGAGAGGAGTGAGCGCCGTTAGCTCACGCTTTGTACTTCATTATCCAAAACTTATAAAAAACTTACAAAAATTGGCTTTTATACCTTAGCCAAGGTTTTTAGTGGTCAAAACTAATAATCTGGGAGTTCTACCAAAGCTGGGTAATGACAAGCTGATACAATCTGGAAGCTTGAAGCCCTGGCTCATTAATTATAGAGTTTATCTGAGAAAATAGGAGTTACAATATTTCTCGGGTTATCAAAATAATAAGTGTTTTACAAAGAGAACTCCGAAAAATGGTATCCGTGTTAGCTTGCTGCTAACATAGGGCCTTGTACATACGGTAGTGGTTTTTTTGGGTTTGCTTATAGTTTTGTCTAGTTTTGCAGTTGGTAGAAGAATAAAATAGTTTTTTGGTTGAACATAAATGTCAACAAGGGGGTTGGGAAATGATGGTGCAGCCAAAGTGTGTCGATCCTAGCAGAAAGCACAAGCAGTGATATGCATGTTGACAAATGCATGGCAGAGTGCTAGAACAGATAAGAAGAGCATGGGCAGCCAAGTGGCAACGGAGATGTATGCTTTATGTGGTTTTCTAGACCAGATGGGCTCTAAATTGCTCCAGATAGGGTGACAGATAAAGGAGGATCAAGGTATTGGTTTTTGTCTTGGGAATGTAGAGCTTGAAGTGCTAAAGGAGCAAGCCTAGATGGCTCATCAAAGAGAGCTACAAAGCCTAATATATTGAAGTTTGAAGCTGGAGTGCATTGCAGATCTGTACCAGATTAGGTAGTTGCAGAGAGACGATCAAGGATAAAGGGAGATAGTTTTGAATTTCTCATCATCACGTGGAGCATTTCGGTCTTTTCGGATCGTCATTTGGAGTTACGGATGCCAAGTTATTGCCAAATGAAGTTTTGTCGAGGGTCGGTTTTGAGCTGGTTGGATCGCCTTGGTCAATGTGCCATCAAGGTATTCTGAGATTTTCCAAGATTTATATGTGTTATATGCGGCATGGGAAGGCCTCTGGAGTTTACAGCTCATTAATTAGAGCCCGTAGCAAAAAGATATTGAAGGTCGAAGTTTGCAACAGATCCAGATGTACGGCTTCAGATGTGATGGCATCATACAATTTTTTGCCCTTTTGGTGGTGTTGGCCATTGTTAGTGTAGCTCCTGCATAGTGGTGATGTGCCAAGGGATGTTTTTATGCGGGCCTTTAAAGGCCGTGGCCCTTCACAATTGAAAGAGAAAAAGGGAGGGGTCTCCTACCCTTGTCACGACGTCGGGACAACGAGGGGGGCCTCCTACATGCCGTGAAGGGCAAGCCATCCAAAAATAGAATCAACGATGCATGCGAGCTCAAGCCAAAAAAAAAAAAGGTTGAGCACAAAATAGGAGAGATTCTCACACGCCCTATAGGGGAGCCCTTTCTGGATGGTTTTGGGACAGATTTGAGGGGGCTTCTTTGGGCGAGACAGATGCCGAGAAAGGAGAAGCTCGGAGAGAGCTTTGGAGAAATAGGTCGGAGCCAACGAGGGCGCCAATATATAGATTTTTTTCTAGCCACTCTCAACAAGGAGATCCGCGTAGAGGTGAGTCCAGAGTTCGCCCAAGTGTTTGTCGCTCGTCATGCTCATGCCGACGGAGCCTTTGTAGCCAGTTTCATGGTTGTTGTCGACGGTTTTTTTTGCCATAATTGAAGCAAACCATATCAAATTTGGTGTTGTTCTTCTCTCTTTTCCCCCTTCTTCTCTTTTCTCTGCTCCAATCATCTGGTGCCGGTGTTTGGGATGTGTGTGGGTCCCCGGGCCTGTGTGTGTGTGAGAGAGAAAGAGAGAGCGGTGTGTGATGTGGCACGGTCGTAAACATGCAAAATTTGGTGTATTCTATTGTCGATTGCGTGATTTTGAAGGTGAACTCTAGTGGGCTGGGGTGTAGTAATTATCCTAGGCTATAGAGAGGCGTGTTATTTGTGTGCCGGGTGCGTTCCCCTTTCCCCCCATCCAGCGTGAACAATCACTTGAAAAGTTTTGTAACACTTGTGGTACTCCATCTAAACTTTGCTGCATGTCGAGAAGAACCAATAACATTTTCAATTTGGAAACTCTAGCTCTTTCATACAGTGTTGTGTTAGCTTTATGTTTCATATCATCCATAAATAGGTCGTTCTGAGTCACAACTCTACCAAACGAGCATTCTTAATCCAAAAAAATTACGAAGTGAGCATTTAATTATTTCCTTAATTTTAAAAGAAACGCAAAAATTGGGATCTTATATACTTCCACGCTTGAAAAATTTAAGGTGTCCTCACCTTGACATGAAATCTAGATAATTATGTCTTAGTGTATCATCAAGTTCCCAAGTAGCATCCTCTACAAGGTAAGTCATCCATTTGATTAGGTGTTTAGTGATGATGTGCCGATTACAAAGAGGTTTAGTTCTACTTTGAAGAATAGCTTCATGATATACTTCAAAAGTTCCATTAGTGGAAGCAAATAGTAGAGAATCATCAAGAATGTGATTTGGATCAGGTACATATCTCTTGAGTAAGTTGACATAAAAAACATCATGAACCTTGATATGCAGTGGTAAAAAAAGTCAATAATCTTGATAATTGACAAGCTTCTTACATTTGCCCATTGATAACAAACATTGTTGGTATCACTCTCAAAAATCTATATCCACTTGTTTAAAGAATCAAATAGATCATCTAGGGTCAGCATAACTCTTTTGTCTATCCTGAGAAGTCTTTATGTCTTGTTGTATGAGGTCTATCTGCAATTGCATTTCATCCAATGTGTCTTTGAATGCTTGAACCCTTATGAGAGGGTCTGTCCATTTTAATGGAGTAAGACACTCTTATCCATATAATGCTTGAAAATGAGACATTCTAATTGAACATTGGAATGAAGAGTTATATGTAAATTCAACCAAATACAAATATCTGGTCCACTTACTCGGCTCATGCATACAATAGGCTTGTGATATATCCTCAATTATTTTATTGGTTCTCTTTGTTTCTCCATTATTTTGAGGATGATAACCAATACTAAAGGCCAATTGGGTTCCTATGGTCAACGATAAAGATTCTTAAAAATTTCAAGCGAACTTTGCATCACAATTCAATACTATATGGCAAAGTAAACCATGATACATAAAGACACCTTTCATGAAAACTTGAGCTATATCCTTAGTTATAAATGTTGTCTTGATAGGAAACAAATGAGTCATTTTTGTAGACATATCAGCAATCATAGAAATCGGATCATATCCCAGATATATTTAGGAAGTCATGTAATGAAATCCATGGATATGCATTCCCATTTTATTTGTGGTGCATCAATTGGATAAAGATTACCAGGGTATCAAATTTGCTCAAATTTACTACATTGACATGTCAAGCATCTTGTAATATAGCTTAGCACATCACATTTTAATCGTGGTCAAAAGAAACTTTTCCTTACAGTAGCATAAGTCCTAATATAACTTGGATGTCTTACAATAGGCGTATCATGAGCTTCTTGTAGTATTTGAAGGTTGATCCCACCATTTTTTGAGATACATAGACAATTCTTGAAGTAAAGATTGTTGTCTTCAACATGGAATTTATCTCTCTTGATTCTCTTTGAGATTATCCAAGTTTATTAAATATTGAATCCTTCTATAAGATGGATCTTGGGGTATCCCTTCATGAATAAGGTCAATCAAAGAGGTAGTGGAGGTTGTAATAGCTGCTAATGTACTTTTCCTACTCAAATCATCTGTGACTTAATTTTTCCTTCCCAAGTTTATATTTATCCCAAAATCATATTTGCATAATAATTCCATCCACCTCCGTTGTTGCATATTAAGATCGGGTTGAGTATAAATCCACTTGAGGCTCTTTTGAAAAATAACGTCTCCATACTTTAAGAGCACGTGAAATGGTTAACAATTTTAAATTATGAGTAGTGTAATCTAACTCATGAGTGCATAATTTATGGGAATCATAAGCTATTGGTCTTCCTTCTTGAGATAGAATGTCGTCAATTGCTTCTCTGCTTACATCAGTGAGAACAGTGAATGTCTTTGAAAAGTTGGAAGCCGTAATATTGGAGCATTCACCAAATCTTATTTGATTTTTCCATTACTAGCTTGAGCATGTTCATTCCAAGCCAACACTTTAGTCTTTCTAAGGATATTAGTCAATGGAGAAGCTATCTTAGCATAGCCTTCAATAAACATACAATACCATCTCGTTAATCCATGAAATTTGTATACCTCTTTGATAGATTTAGGTGTAGGCCAAGCTACAACAGCTTCAATCTTACTTGACTCAGTAGAAATTCCATCCTTGGATAAATAAATCCCAAGTATTCCACTTTGCCAGTAAAGAAGGTGCATTTGTTACGCTTAGCATAAAGCTGATTTTGACATAGAAGTTCAAGTACTCATTGCACATGTTGTTCATGTTCTTCCTTATACTTTGAGTAAACCAAAATATCATCAAAGACGACAAGAGAAAAATCATCAAGGTGTTCTCTAAACACGTCGGTCATAAGGCAATTGAAAGTTACTGAGCATTTGTAAGTCTGAAAGGTATGACTGTAAACTCATAATATCCAAATCGAGTGTTGAATCCTATTGTTGGTATATCTTCCTCCTTGATTTGGATTTGATAAAACCCGGACTTAAGATCTTAAAAAAAAAAAAGAAACTTCATGTAATCAATCAAGTAACTCATCAATCTTTGGTATTGCGTAGTTGTTCTTGACTGTTACCTAATTTAATCCACGATTATCGATACAAAGATGTAGACTACTATCCTTCTTCCAATCGAAAAGAAGAAGAGTACTCCATCGAGAAACACTAGTTTGAATAAATCCTTGGTCAAGAAGTTGAGTAAGTTGCTCTTTGATTTCGGTAGACTCAGGTACCAATATCTTGCATAGTCAACGAGCAAATGGATGAGCTCCTAGGATAAGCTCTATTGCATGATCAACTTCATGCTTGGGTGGTAATTGTGAAAGTTCTTCTAGAAACACATCATCAAATTCTGCTAGCCACTCGAATTCAGGTGTTTTTGACTTCTTCTCTACTGGTTTAGCTTTACTGTATAAATCATCTCGTTCGTTCTATAGCTCTTCATTCGTTTAGTAAAGTTTACAAGTTGAAGCTTAAGTTTTTCCCGCTTCTTGGTAAAGGTATTCTGCTCATTTACAAAAGTCGAGCATTTTTACAATGTAAGTGAGCATCATTGGCCTTAAGCCAATCCATCCCTATAATTTTTTCATAGAATCCTATGGGTAAGACTCTAAAATGAGATGAAGTTTTGTGACCATCCAAAAAAAAATTCAAGTCATCCATCGAAGTAGAAGATTTAGCTTTTCTACCCGTTGCTAATTCAGCTATGGGGTCTATATTAGGGTGTTCAGACAGAATGAGGTTTCTAATGCATCTAGGAGAGATGAAAGCATGTATACTCCCAAAATCAATCAATAAAGTAAAATGCTTAACTTGAAACTCTACAGGGATTTGGATTACAAAAAACTGTTCATTCACTCCTTGATATTTGATCGCCACATGAGCATATACATTCATTTGATTTGCTTCACTTCTAGCGCCTTGAGATCTCCCTTGAGGTTGTCAATATCCTCCTCCTCCTAGACAAGGTTAATGGTTGAAGTTATTTCCATTCATTGTTATTGTTGTTGTTGTTGTTGGGTGGTCTATTCCTCACAAAAGGTGGGTTTCCTAGTCTAAACTTTCCTTGGCTTTGAGGAGGTCTTTGATTATGATTTAATTTCTACCAAGTGAAGTTTTGTTGAGTAGTATAGGTAGTCTAAATCTAAAATTCTTGGAATTTCAATTTGGGCTCAGGTTTATGGGTTCATAATTATCTACCAATCTTGAAAAGCTTGAGTCACTGAATGGAAAATCTCTAGATTGATGGTCAAGATCAAGGAAAGTATAGAAAAGATGATTTCTTCTAGCCTTCATACACAATAAGTTCTCCCTTCTTTGTTGAGAGTTTCTAGATCTTTGCTTATCTTCAAAACAAGGTCTGTTGATCTCAGGAACAGGAGAAAGTTCTAGTTTCCTCCTTCCACTATTGAATAACTCTAGTCCAATAGGTTTACTCGCATCAAGGAAACCTTCAAAGTTTGTAAGCCGAAGACTCTAAAGTCTAGTCTTCATAGGATTATGTAGGCTTGACATGAATCGTGCCACTTTGACTTCTTGAGTCATCTCCATTGGAGCATCCTTGACAAGGGTCAAGAATTGTTAATGGTATGATTCCACATCTCAGGTTTCCTAAGTACATTCAAGAAACTCATTCATACAATCTGAATGATATACCTTGTTTTGATAGTTCTTCTTTAATTGTGCCTTAAGATAAGCCCAAGTTGTTGTGTTGGGGATGTACATTATTCTCATTGCAATGTTCCTTCCAACTCTTGGCCATTTTTTCAAGTTTGAATTTAGCAATGCTAGACTTGTTCTAGATGGACGAATGAACTAAATCAAAGTAATCATCCATGCGCTCAATCCAATCCTCAAGAACCTTGCCCACATCTTTACCTTCTCCACTAGATTTCCCAAGTGAATTTCAAATCATAGCATCCACATCACAATCAAGTATAGTTGGCTAAGGTGCAATTGAGACATTGACATTAGCAACCACTTCATTTTCTCTAGGAGGAGGCATAATTGATTACTGCATCATGTCAAATTCAAAGCCCTATATTAAATGGTTGACAATACTTTTCATTACTCTTCTTGCACTTTAAGTCAAAAGGATGGGAGGAGGGAAAATTTTAAACCATAATTCTCTAAGGAATGGGTAGTCATTTATACCTAGTAGTTTTACTAAAGTATGGGAGGAAGGGAAAATCTTAAACCATAATTTTCTAAGGAATGGGTAGTCATTTATACCTAGTCAAAAGACAAGATCTAGTTATGAGGTGTTAAAATTCAGTTTTACTATCATCAAAACCTCTTACCCTTTTGCTAAAGTAATCAAGTGTCACCTTAGGAGCCATTTCTAACTAAAAAACAAAAGTTCATAAATCCTTACCACATTTAAATAACACTTCAATCAATTTTTTGTAACCCAATACCATAAATTCACTTGAGAAGACAATTCAGTAGGTATCACAAACCAATGTCACTCATAAATGCATCATGAATACAATATTATTTCTCAAATAGCATGCATAAATGCATACATGATGCATGACTAAATTGCCTAGTATCAAGCTTCAAACCATCCCTATAACCTTACGCTCTGATACCAGGTGAGAGATACCCCTCCCTAGCGATCTATGCAAAAAATATGCAATTTATACCTTAAAAAAATTTCAATATACATCAGAGTTGTAAAAGCGTTTGCATAGACCCAAGGAGTTCTCAGTGCGCCCGACCTAGCATGGAGTTTAAGTCATAAGCCGGTAGAGGTACGTAGCAAGTAGTGCTACCTCTGAATGGGTGGCATGAATGAAAGCGTACTTAAGATAATGAATAGGTGGAGGGTGAATATATGCGTACACCACATTGTGGGAATAGATAGATAGATAGATAGAGAGAGAAGCAGAGGTGAAATAGAGTGCACAAAGACACATAAGAATGAAAAAAAGAGAATCTTATATGTCCCACCTAAATAAACAAGAAATCATAAATTAATATAATAACAAAATACGGGTATACCATAACATCAAAATATATATGACTAGCATAGCACCAAACCCTGTGTAGGGATCGACAGGGGATCGACCAGTCTAGTCATCCACTTTTGCTCTACTACGGAAAGAGAGAATTCCACTTTGTCCAGAGCGAGCCAAAACACCTCCAACTTACCTGAGCTAGACATAAGTTGAGGCTGCTTTGCCTCCCTCCATGAACTCAAGATTTGAAAGGATTCCAAATACAATAGATGGTAGAAAATTAACAATACCATTAGGTGGTAGGAAATCAACACTAACCATACCATCTTAGGTGCCATGCCTCTTTGATTCCTGCATTGGGTGTGTAGGAAAAGCCAAGGCAAGATCCCCGATGTGTTAGCGGTGTAGGTCATTCAACCCCCAACGCACTAACCGTGTAAATGAGCCTAACAAAAATGAAGATCTAGGCAACACTCCTCATCCAAAAAATCCCAAGGTCATTTTCCCTTCTATCTAAGGCTAAGCAATGTAGGTGATCCTAATCTTGTAGCAACACTGCCATGAGAAACATAACACATAAGTCCAATCACAATAGTATTTTCCATATGCACAAGCAATCTTTTCCAAGCAGTCAAATTGTACAAGGTCTCTACCCTTACACGTCCAACATAACCATCAAAACCATTTCATGATCCAATCCAAAACCATAATTCAATCCCATCACATGGGTGAGCACTCCACTATACATTGGGAGTTGCACATCCATCTTGCAAAAACCACTTTAGCAAGAGGCATTTTCATCATAACCTTTTACTTGTGCGGAATTTTCACAAGACAGAAATAGAGAAAATGTTTTGAATAATGCATTTAATCTATGTTTTAAAGGGTTTGACCTAATTCATAGCAGCTTAGGAGATACAACCAAAACAATGTTTCTATCTACTACATGACATGAAACCAAAAGTGCTTTTTATACACCTACATGACCATAAACACACCATGTGCATAGATCAATGTGATAAGCATGGAGCATTCTTGTACACATCTGACAAGTCCATACACGCTATCCTCTACAAAAAATTAACCATCGAGAGGATAGTTACTAAGAAAATGAAGTAGAGAGAGAAAGATATGATAGCTATGGAGTTTAGATCTTCTTAAGTTTGCTTGAGAAGTGATTATTGGTTATTGAAAGGCTTCTTGATTTGCCACAAGAGAGCGATGATGAGATCTATGTAGAGGTTTTTGCCACAAAGTCAATAAAGAGCACGCACACCGAGAAAAGAGAAGAGAGAATAGTAAACACGTAGAGAGAGAGTGTTCTTCTTCTTATTCTTTGAGAGAGAAGATCTTATGGAGATGGTGATAGAGAGATGCACCTTGTATAATACCTACGTATAGCCGTGCGGTAGTAGATACAACTGTCGGCACTGAAAAATGGGTGAAACCTGAGCACTACAAGTCAATTTATAGGCACTTGCTCAGGTCGAAGTGTGTCCCAAGGCAGTAGCTAGCGTCCCCTCTTTGCTTGGAATAGCTCCCCAGTTTTTGGAGTAATAAATTATCAATGATTGTGGAAGCTAGAATTTTGTAATTTTGTTCAATTAAAACTGGCCTACATGCCTTTTTTTTTTTGCAAACATAGACCTAGTCAGTTCAACAGAGGAGGGGGGGGGGGGGGGGGGGGGGGGGGGGGGGGGCGAAGAAAAATAATAATAAGTAGATGAAGAAGAGAAGTTTTGACGTCATCCTAAGGGACCTCAAAGATCAACTTGACAAGTCTAAACTCAACAACTTCTAGCCATGTAGTGGCTCACCAAAAAAATGTTTTTTTAACCATATAGAAGAATTCAAGTACTTAGGGCACAAGAAAAGTTTTATTGATTTTGGGTTGGAAATGTGAAGGATTTATTGCCAAGTTCATAGAAAAAATTTCAAGCACTGGTCAGTGGTTGAGTTTACATTTTCAAGTGCCAAAAGCCAGCACGTGTGAGGGTTTGCAGTGGCAGTAGCTTTTCAAAAATGGTGTGATTGTCTAATGCTTGTAGCTTTTGAAGCAGGCCATGCACAACGGTGAGGATGGCCTAGATGCCATGCTAGCAATGTGCTGCCTCCACCGTGATGGAGGCAATGCTTGAAAGTTATCCAGCTAATATGGGGGGAGAGAGGGAGGGAGGGAGGGAGGGAGGGAGAGGGCAAGAGAGGGAGAGAGAGCTATATATATATATTTTTGTATATATATATATATGTAGGGAAGGGGAGACACACACACACACACACACATAGAGAGAGAGAGAGAGAGAGAGAGAGAGAGAGAGAGAGATGAATGGAGAGAGATAGAGAGATAGATAGATAGATTTTACTATTGTCCTCGGAGGTCAAATATGACCTATGGGACCAAAGCTACATGTGATGTAGTATGTGTGTGGCTAATGAGTAACTCTCGATGCTCCAAAATTGTGGTGATGAGAGTCACAATGGAGAGCCCACATTGTGGTCGAGAGAGGAAAGTGTGTAGGTCTAAGTCATGGTTGAAAATGTGAGGGACGCAAGTTCGGATGTGACCAAAATCTGAGTACTCTAGTAGTATGTGGTACTCAGACTCTCGAACTTGCAGTGAGCATAATGTGCACAATTGATTTAACTCTTCTTTATTGCCCCATTTCTCTATCTCACATCGAAGGGAGTGGGAGCTAAGCCGATTGGTTGCTATAGTTCCTATCCCCGACAAGGGGATAGGCTGAAGCATGTAGCTGTGAGTACAGTTTTCCCTTTCAATGAAGGACATGGTTTTGTAGTTGGGGGCAATGTGCATGGTTTAATGTATGAAGCGTGACCCACCAGGTTCCTCCCAATCCGTAATACATTGGCATTGTACAAAAGCTTCAGTCACTTTCGAGTCAATTGGGGCATCATGTAGCAAGTGTAATGCATCCCATCTTCCAAACCACTTCTTAATGTCTTGCATCCATCCTGTGCTCAAGATCTTGCTTTTATGTGTCTTTTAAACTTTTTTGCTTGCCTCCCATGCAATTGTAGAAAGTCGACGTGAGGATTTTTGACGCATGTTTATCATGTACTTCACAACCCTTTCCATGTACTCAAGAAGTAGGAGCATATATGGTGTTTGTGTCTTAACTTGGAGAAAGTTTGTAAGGAAACGTTTTTGGACATTCTCAAACTCTTTCCAAGTAGACTTTAAGATTCTCCCACCCCACACTTCAGCTCCATAAAGAAGAACTGATGTCACCAATGTGTCAAAAAGGTACTTCTTGATGTCTCGCATTACACATGTTCTAAAATGCATAGTATGCTCTCTTTCCCGCTTTCAAATGACACATAGCATATTCATGCCACTTGTGATGGCCAAAACCTCAAGGACAAGGTACTTAAATCTCTCAACAACTTCAAAAGTCTCATTGTTGTACACAATGCATGGCTTCTTCTTATGGTTGTTTTTCACAAGCATAACCTTTTTTTTTTATTCATCCACAATCAGCCTAATATGCAAGAAAAAGTTATCATGGACAACCATAAGCTTTTGTGCATCTTTTAAAGTGCGTGCTAGAAGCACTACATCATCCACATACAACAAAACCATGATTACCTCATTGCAAATAGTGACCTCTTCAATGCCTTGTTCTTGCATAAAGTCAAGTACCATTTGTTCCAATTGATCAATGCATAGACCAAAGAGAGTCGGTGACAACAAACATCCTTGTTTAACCCCGATAGTTCTTACAAAAGTTTATAAAATTCCTCTTCCCATGTGCACCTGACACATTACCTTCTCATAATATTTGAGAAACTGCAAGCATAAGCTCACTTGGCACTTGGAGTTCTTTCATCCTTCTCCACAAATTGTTACACGGAATCATATCAAAGGCTTTCTTAAATTCCACAAAACAACAATACAACTGCTTGTCTTTCAATTGACTTTCCTCTATGAGAACACGAAGATTGACAAGATGATCATTAGTACTATGGCATAAACAAAAACCTGCATGTGCTTTTGCACGCTTGTCATTCTCTTCAGCCCAATCACTCAATTTCATCTCCATTATGCACCCAGACAACTTTGCCATAAGAGACCCAATCATTATAGTCCGGTAGTTGTTTACATTCTTTACATCCCCTCCTTTATGCAAAGACTTGACCCAATTAGTACTCCAATCATAAGGCATACCATATTGAAGTGCAAGGTTGAACATATCACACATCCACTCATGTATAAAATCTCCCATCCATTTGATAATCTCCGGCTTGATACCTTGAAGATCTCCCGCTTTGCGAGTGGCCAACTTTTCAAGCCTACCGCATACATCCTTAATAGTACAAAAAAGAGGTCATACATGGGAGTGAACCATAAAATGGTATTTTTTCAACATTTGGTTGCTTATATAATTACCTACAATGTTTGTACATATCCATAAGACTCAAGTTACCAAAATTTTGAACCCGCTTGCCCCTCAAGTTTCTCCAACATCTTCCACATGCGCGTGTATTTTCTTGGACTTGAAAAAGTTGTTGCTTTAATTTCCATCTTTTTCTCTTGTTTTGAAACAATGCCTTGTATGTATGCAAATGACTTTGATAGTTTTCTTTGTCCATAGTTGCATCAAGATTTATCAAGGACTTTCAAACATCTTGATATTCTTTGTCAAACCACCTTTTCCGTGATTTATCTTTGTTGATACCATGGAGATGCTTTATGATGGCAAAGCATTCTTCGGCACAATAATAAATAACTTTCTTGGAAAGCTTCCCATTTAGTTTCCAATGGTATGTCATATTGAAACTTTGTCTTCCATAATGTTTGCTCAACCATTTCAATGTACATTGGTTCCCTATTGAAATCCATACATAGTAATAACTTCTCTTCCCTTTGGCTGAGATTATCATGCTTAGTTGCTTCTACATATGCAAGCTCAATACATAAGGTCCGATGGTCTGATTTTGGGATCCATTGGCCAAACATAAAACTCTATATGCGATACATGATTGCTTTGGAGAGTAGCATATAGCCAATCACACTATCCGCATTATGTTTTCTACATGTAAATCCATTGGTTCCCCTCCACAAAGATACACCATTGGCAATGAGCATACCCGTGCTATTACACATGTGTAAAAGTAACTTTCCATAGTGACGAGCTCTTTATTATCCATTGCAGTGTGATCATACAAGTGAACTTCCTCCAACTCCCTTGAAATGTATGGCATATCAAATTTTTGAGTATCATGTTGTAATGTTTTTGTGCGAGCATTCATATCCCCAAAAATAATAACATCACCTTTGCCTTTGAAATAAGCAATGTCCTCTTCTAAATCAAAAAATGGCTGATCTCTATCCATGCAAGAATAAAAGGGGGAAGCATGATGAGGAATGTAGCAACCAACTACAAAAATGGGTGATCTTTTTGGTGTCATAATTTTTAGCCATACATGACGTTTGTACTTATAATCTTTCACAATTGATAAAAAATCTTCCAATCCATTCTTAAACATACTTGCTACCGCTCTTTTGCCTCTACGTTGCTTGGGATTCTTTGACCACATCAATGAATGTACATTGTAATCCTCCAAGCTGTTAATCCTTTGTGTATCATGCTCCCAAGCTTCAACACGAAGTACAACATCGACTTTGATTGTTAGTTCATCAATGCCAACCCCCGCATTCCATGGGTATCCCTTGCAATTCCAAAAGCATATTTTCAATTATAACTTGGCCTCATAGATCGCACATCCTATTTGCTCGAGGGACTTGCTTCCTCCTTAGATACATTTTTTTCGTGAGAGATATCCTTGTTTTTCTTATTCTTTTTCTCATATGCCTTGCGACACATATTTTGTTGCTTAATAGTGCAATCTTCACATTAAAAACATTTTGTATCCCTCAGATAGATCCAACTATTATCAAGGATATTATTTTCTTTGATCTCATCCAGCATGGTGCATACAATTGGCCATTCTCTCGAGCTAGGAGCTCCTTGTTTACCCACTCTATGTGCTTCATAGGCCATAAATTTGGACATGTCAAAGTGGGTTTTGAAGAAATATTTGATAACAATGCAAAGAGAAGGAGATGTCTCTAACTTCTCTTTCGGTGCTTACATTTCTTGACTTCCTCTTCAAGTTGCATCAAATGTATTGTTTGCATCTCAAATGTCCTCTTATGATTCTCATTCTCAACCACAAAAACCCTTAGCATGCCATTCTCCATTACAAGTGCTCGTAAGGCTTCACCTTGTTTGTTTATGGTCTCTTGCAATGATACCAAGTATGCCATGATCATGGTTTTTGATGTCACTGGTTGAGTGGTTGTGTTGCTATCTCTACACTTAGGAGATTTTGGATCACTTTTGTTGGCGGGTATGCCCCGAGTGGATGCTAGCATAGAGAGAACAAAACCAACAACTCTTTGTCGACCGAGGGTGAAGCTTAACCCGTAGGTGCATGGAAACAAGAAGATGGTTGTGAAACTACTTCTCAACCTTATAAGACAATCTCTAATTGAGGAAATCAAATCCCAGATTGCACTAGTGAAAGCAATCCAACCTATGATGCTAATGCTATCCGAATCTAGGTCAAATGCATTCAAAATGTCATGAAACTCACAAGATATGCTCTCCTTACTATGAGGTCAATATCCTATGGACTGTGACTTGATAACCCACCTCAAAGTACCTCTTGTAAAAATCACATTGTATAAAGACGGGCATCAAAATAAAAGTTATCCTTTTTTCTAGCATATGATCCTAATGTGTAGTTCTACTCCCCATGAACCCATAGGTGCAAAGAACTCACCAAACGGACACCTGGTTTGCAGGAAAACTCACCTGGAAGCTCGTAGGAGCTCACTTCGCGTCGTAGTCGGAATCACACACTCTTGGCGTTGAATGGAATCCCTTGCCGTTGCTAACACAATAATGGTGTCACTTTAGCAATGGACCTTCCGTAGCATGTGTAGGGAAGAGACAAAATCACACTCTCACTCTCTCTTTCTCTCTTAGACACCACGCACAGTGATAATCGGATTTGATTAATTCAAAAGCTGGGTTTAAGGTTACAGAAATTGACTTATATACATTCCTCCAGAGAGGCTCGTTCCCACAAAATCTAATGGCTGCTCAAATATTTCAAAGGTATCATTTTTCTTCAAACAATACTAGTACAATGTATTGGGGGACCTCTTCTGTATTCCGTCGTCAACACTCCCCTCTTTCGCGTCCATGTCGGTCTTGCTTTAGTGAGAGCTGCTCTGGTGTCAGTGGAAGCCTGGTGGTTTTAGCAGCTTGAGGTACGATTCTACCTGATATTCCCCAAAGTGACTGTTGGGCCGAATATCTTGCTATCTTATGTAAAGAACCCCGTGTAGAAAGCTTCTTCAAAAGCTTGCATGTGATAGTTGGGTAGAAACATGATTCTTTGATATAGTAAATGTAAAACCTCTAAAGATGGTTGTTTTGACAGATCATATGTGATTGCAGTGACAGTGTTGCCCGATGATAGGAGTGTAGAATCCGTCGCTTTAGAGGGTGCAAACACTTCAAAGCAAGCCAACAAGGTTTTGCAAATTTTCCTTATCATGACACATGTCAAGTCTGGAGAGCCTGTGAAGATCTTAATGGTTCCCTTCAGGGTTTTCACCATATAAGAGACACATATTCTCTCTCCTTCTGTGGGTGCAGGCATAGATAGGTAGTTAAGCCATTTTGGATGAGCCTTCATGATTCTGAAATGGTTTGCCCAAGTGCAAACACGAGGGACTGGGCAAAATAGGAGGTCATCTCTGATAATCTTTGGGGCCTCCACCAAGTATTTCAAAAATCCTGGGTACTTTAGGAGCCAGGCTTTTCTCCATCTTGGTTGTGAGTGCACCACTCTACCTACAACCTCTGTATTCTTGACATCCCCTTCATAGATCGGCAACGTGACTTCTGCTTCAACTCTTTTCCTGATTAGTATTACTTCATACTTTAGGAGAGGATATGGGAGTGTGGGTTGCATCCATTCCTCCCTACGTAGATTTGCGGCTAGCCCTTAGACTCCTACAGAATGGATCATTCTTGATTCCCATTCCAAGGCTGCCTTGTTGTCTTCTAATGTTGTCTTCTCTATCAGAAGCTGGAGGCATGTCTCCTCCTCTGCAGTCAGTGGTTGTGTTTGTTCCACCACTATGTCCTCTGGTTGTTCCTTGTGCTCTATGTCTTTACCACCTTCAGGAATTTCCATGGTCTCATCTCTAGTATTTGTCTCCATTTCACTGTGCCTTGGTTCTGATTTGTGTGTTCTTAAATCTATTATTTTCTTTTGCAAGTCCGTGATCTGTCTTTGTGCAAATGTTTCTCATTGAGTAGCTTCCTCTGCCATGTCAATCCTTTTTTCTTGCAGTGTTTCTAGATTCTTTTGAAGTTTTGCATGTTCTTTCTGGAGAGCTTGGTGTTCGTCTCTCATTCTTTCTTTGGCGGCTAGAGATTTTTCAGCCATATGCATCCGCTGTCTTTGCTCTAGGCGTAATTCCTTTTGTAGGGTGGTGATTTGTGCTTCCAAGGCTTGTATAACTTGGGAATCTACTCCTGCACTTGCCCTCACCACCCTTGGTGTAGCCCTTAGTCTTTTGATTGTCAAGTCCTGGAGCTCTAATTTTTCCTTCATCTCTAGGACTTCGTCTTTTGCCACTTCTAATTCATCCAAGACCTGATCTTTTTGCTCTTGGAGAGTCTTGATTAGTCTCGAGGCTTCCGTCATCTCTAATGTGAGAGTGTCTCTTTTGCTCTCAGACTCCCTTAGTGTTGCAGTAAGAGTGTCGAGCTCCTTCTCTGCCTCTTTGGCCATCAGGTGGGTATCTTGTACCATATTTGAGAGGTTATCATGCTCCATTTGCATGTTGTCATCCCTAGTACGCAACATGTTGTTCTCTTCAGCAATGGTAAGAGACTGCGTCCTGACTCTATTCAATATTTGATAGGTGGTTCTTATGTCATCTTCAGGTGCTGCTACCAGGTTTCTAGCTGTGGGTCTATTGATTGGACCAACCAATGGAACCTGATAACCCATACTGATCATCACTCTTGTAGGTGGTGCTCAGTAGGGGTTAGCCAAAGGTCTTCATTGAGGCACTAGAGGGACTTGAACCATCCCTGGCACTCTGGGATGTAGTGAGTATCTTTTTGGAGCTCTTTGTTGAGATTTGTGGTCTACCTTTCTCTTTTCTGTTTCATCATCTCTTTCCTTGTTTCTTGGGAGATCTTGTCTTTCTCTTTCTTCCTTTGCAGCCCATGGTGGGTTAGGAGTTCCGTAAATCACTGTTGAAGCCTCTACCCTTGTATATCCTGCTTGGATAAGATCTTCATAAGTATTCCTTTCATCTTTTTCTTGATCTCTGTGTGCAGATGTGGCCTCTTCTGTTGCTTTTGGTGATGATTGGGGTTTGGGTGTAGATGGTTTTGGACTCGGAGGAGGTCTGGGAGAACTTGGTGGTGTTTCCTCTTTTGTTTGCTCTTCCTCTTGATCCATCTTCACCGGTGTTTTTGATGTTTCCTTCAACTTCTTTTTGATGTCTTGCACTTCTTCCATCATGAAAGGCTCTAAGTTTTGCTGATCAATTACCCTTTTCGTCTCTTCATATGCCCGGATGTAATGGTCAAACTAGTCCTCTAGTGGTTTAGAGGAGCTTCCTCCATTTTGGTCGGGTCTGGCACCCAGTATTATTCAAAATCTCCTTTTAATGCTCTTTCTGCTCTGAACTATTCTATCAATCTTTCAATCCGAGCAGCTTTTTGACTGTGTGTTTCCTTGGGTCTGGATTCCCTAGCCAATGCTTCTTTTCCTTTCTTCCTTGGTGGCTACATAGGCTTGTCTTCAAGCACGGTTTCCAACTTTCTTCTTAGCCTTGTGGTGATGGGTGGAGCTGTTGATTTTATTGGCTCATCTTCGATATCAGGTTTCATTTTGAACCACTCATTCTGTGTTGGTGGCTCTGGGCAATGTCCTCTTGGCCCAATTGCCTCATATGCAGTCTTTTTCAAGGTTTCCCCTCCTCCAATGTACTTAGGCTTTTCCATGCCCATGCCAACTACTTGATCATGCAGGTATTGGGTGTAGCTCACTTCTTTGGGTATGTTGCTTTTCAAAGCCCAGGTTATAGTTGTTGCCACTGCATGGGGAGGAGTTGTGTATTTCTGTGGCCTCTTGCTACAAACGTGGAAGTATTGGTTGTAGAGTTTGCATATCTTTGCAGCCCTTGGGTCCATTAGGTCTTTGAATGTCTGATTAAACTTCTTTTGTGCATAGACCTTTACCTCGTCTCTTCTTTCTTGAATTGAGCTTCCCCTATTGTGGAGCCCAAGTGCATTTGCTATGATTTGAGGTGTGACCAGAGTTTCTATCTTCTGGCCATCCAAAGCTATTATCACTGCCTTGCCATCCTTTTGAATAGAGCTGACTAGCTCATATACTCTTTGAACATCCGCACCTGTTGGTGGTGCCATGTAGAAGTTATGGAGGTCCGCTCTTTCTAACTGGTGGAGGGTTTCTTCTCTGTTTGCCATTTCTAACATCTTCCATGGATTCATTGGGATATCCATTGTGTTGCCTTGTGGGTCTCTGAAAGTGCCTTGATATACTGCAATCCCTTCTTTTTCTAATGTGGCCTCATCTACCCTGTGAGGTCCCCACCCCGTCATCTCAAACGACGATTCTGATGGTAAACCTGGTGGCCACTAGATCTATAGCGTAAGCAAACAAAGTGGTTTAAGGGGTCAACTAGCGGACGGGCTCTCATCACCAAGTGAATTGAGTCAAGCCTACTAGCAACGAGATCTAGTTTCACCCCACAGGGGAAAGCGTGTCTAACCAATTATCGGTCCTAAGACTCACCTTCCAGAAGCAGAGAAGTCTCGAGTGCCTTTTTCTCCATTGCTTTCAGAGGCACGTACACTTGGGGCTTCACTGCTTTTGGTGCAATGAGAAATTCTATCGTCATTTTCCGTACTATGGGGACAGAGAGTTTCCGACCAATCGGGACCACCCTTCTCATAGGCATTGGCAACCCCAGCCAAGCCCCCACTTTCCACACCCATACTCACACTTTGTCTTGTGTGTCCTAATTACTAACACATTTTTTGTTCAACATATATATTCATTGATTAATTCTGATTGATAGGTTGTGTTAAGAGAGCCCTTCAAACAGTATTTCAAAGCGGCACCAAAACAATCTTTCTAGTAAAAATTCACTCATTTTTCATTTAAACTTCCAATGTCATGGAGGCACGAAATCCCCCAGCGAGTGTTAATTCCACGCGTTGTCACCTAGTTGCCCACACAACTAGATTTGTCCACCGCATAAAAAGCACGACATGGACATCCCACCGCAAAGAACGCAAGACGTGGATATCCACCGCAAAGAACGCAAGACGTGGATCAAAGCCCTAAGCTAGGTAATCCTAGCTAATGCGAGAACCTCGCGATCTGCCCCTTGTGATCAATAGGGGGATCATGACTAAATCAACATTGGAATTAAAAATGAACTGGCCGAGTAAATTTTCCCTAGCAAACAGTCTTTCCTATACCAGACAGTATATCCCGAAAACATTCTTTCCTACTTGAAATTAAATGAATCAATTAAAATGCCGTGGTTTCAGTTGGATCTTCCAACATGTTTTGGGGTAATGTTACTTTCCTACATTACTGAATGCAATGTTATTAAACTGTACTTGAATTAAAATTAGACCTACCTCAATAATATCCTCTTGATTGCTTCGTGAGATGGCCGGTGCTTGCTCGACGATAGGAGCCTTTCCCTTTCCATTGGTGTTGCTTGTTTCGGCCTCATGGTCGTGAGATCCACCAAAACGGGTCCTCTTTGGGGCCATTATATTCACTATTAAAGATGATGAATTTGGAAAAGAACTAGTGTCCAATATTACCATAACAACCACAACGGTCCGGATACAACATGGTTAGCCTTATCAAGCAATTACTCCTATACGGAAGGAGTAGATTAACTTCAAGTACGGTTATTGCTCATCTATCTATTTTTGGGTAAAGTTGGGGTAATATTAGGTGATCCAAGTCATAATTACATCAATTTAGGATAGCATCTTCTCCTGAACTTATGGAATTTGACTCTGAATTAAGGTTCTTAGCTTAGGCAATTGGAGAATTCAGTTCTTGTAGTTACTTGCTTAATTAGAGTGGTTGAATGATGATTTTAGTGTACTAATTCCTTCTCAAAAATGAACGGAAGAATGCAGTTATGTCTTATGCATATGCGAAAGAAATTCCGTCCTCTAGTGACAATTACTGTCATAATAATCAATATCTAATTCTCCTAAATGATTTTCTCATATTAAACTGATCATTTAATGTGGGGAAGTGCCAAGGGAGAAAAAGCTAGAATATTGGTTAAGTTAGCAGACCGGCCACAGTAGGGATCCAAAGGAGGGAAAATAGGGATCCAAAGGGGGGGCCATCTGCAAAAGAACTATGTGAAACAATGGGCCAAAAAGACCCTAAGGTTCAGCCCATTAAGACTTCCAAAATGCTAAGGTTCCAAAATTCAAAGGTTGTGTCCAAAGGTCAACCCTAGGGAAAATTGGATGCTTAGTGTGTGCCCTAAAAAGTCTTTGCATATCCCTACATGGGAGGGGGCGAGCCCCAAAGCTAGGGGATGAGAGAGAAAGCCACACACACACACACAGGCTCCCTTTACACAAAGGGAATGAGGGACACATGTCAGCTCCCTAGGCCAGATGCCCACAAGGTGTACCCAATTCCTATTGGAAGACCCTTGATGTGGACCAATGAGAATTAAGCTAGAGTAAATCTAGTTTAATTAATTTAAAAACATTTAATAAAAGAAACCAATAAGAATTAAGTGTCCTAGAAGACTATTGGGCAGTCTCCCAAGGGGTCCAATGAGCATTCAGGAGCCCCATGGCTTGCCTGATTCCTATTGGCCAGGAGGCAAAGGGGTCCAATGAGAGTTTAGTTTAATTATTTAATTACCTAAAGCTCTCACAAAAGGGGAAAGGGGGACACATGTCAGAAGGCTATCACTTATGCTGCTTAATCCCTATTGGCTTGACCTGGGGAGGTCCAATGAGGCAAAAGGCAGACTAACTTAGCAGCTAGGGCTCGCCCAAGAGAGAGAGGGGGCTGATTTTTGCTTGGCATTGACACACACACTCTCACACTTGACCATGTGTGAAGGGAAAATACTCTATCTCCTCCCAAGCTTTAATGGAGAGCTCATCACCTACTCCAAGCTTGTGAGATAGAAGCCTACATCAACACTCTCTTGGCATGTGGATGCAAATCCAACCAAGAGCCAAGCTTCAATGCATGCTCATCTTCTCTACCAAGCTAATTACTAAGCTAAGCTATGCTAATAAGAGTGATTATGTGAGGAGATGTACTTCTTTCTCGTAAGATACTTCTTTTTCCTCTCAATCTACTCTCATACCCTGCTAGCTCTCACCATCTTCGAAGGTGTGTGAGGTCTTGGGTCTGAGAACGGGGATAATTCAAGTTGTGTTTGATTAAGTGTTTTGCTTGGTGTATGAAGCTTCCATCTTCATTGCACTAGCTAGTCTTGAAGGAACACAAAGAATTGTATTGTACAATGTCTCTCTTGATGGGAGAAACCATAATACAAAGCCTTTTGGAGGGGGGACCGGCTCCATGCAAATCCGGTCCTCAACTGTTGTCAATAGCTTAATTGCTCTCTCTTTTGAAAGTATTGTCGATGCTATCTAACTAGGTGTTATGCTTTTTGTTGCTCTCTCCACCCAAGCACTCTTGTAATTCTCATTAGGAATCTATTCTAATGAAATGCCCACTATGTTCATGCTAATTTCTGCTACACATAAGATTTTAGGCCATTAAATGTTACATTGGTATCAGAGCTCAAGGTTTCTCTTTTCTTGCTCAAGAAGGGAGGTCCTCAAGCTAGCTACAAA